>NC_137789.1:38700528-38925528 GCF_963383645.1 Muscardinus avellanarius
TGAGGAGCCAACCCAAACCATTGATAGCCCTCTGTTTTGTGCACAGATGACCTGCCTGATCCCCTAGCTTCATATATATTAGTTTCCTTGATGCTTCCAACTATATAAGGTGAGCACCGTCATTAGCTCCATTTTATGGAGGAGGAAATGGAGGCAAAAAGAAAGTAAGTTACTTGCCAAGGTCAGAGAGCTGCTGTGTGAGGCTCCAATGAGTGTGCTCCGGGCAGAGGGCCTGGTGCAGAGCACCTGACCCATGAACGCTGGGGCAATTAAAGTTAGGATAGAGACCAAATTTTCTTGTGACTAGACCGGCGTCCTTGCTATGAGTTCTCTGACTATTTCCAATAGCTTTGGAAAGTCAACACAACTCCACAGTACACCATCGGTTTGTTTATGTTGGGTGTTGGCCTCCTGACCTTGTACCACAGTGTGTACTCAGCTACTGAGCGGAAAAGTCAGAGGTGCGCGCGTGCGTGAGTGGGCGTGCGTGCGAGTGTGTGGTGCATGCAAATGAATGTTTATGAGAGAGTGTGTGGGTACACATTTAAGTGAGGGGTTTGTGACTGAGTGCTTTTGTGTGTGAGAAGTCTGTACAAGCAAAAGAAAGTGTGAATGAATACATGCATGAAGGTGTTGAGGGGGGACCTTTGCAAGGGGACCTGCGTGAGTATGGGTGTGCCTGTGTATGTGGAAATGTGGTGTTCCTTAGCATATGCATACACTTGCACGAGTGTACAAATGTATGTATGTGTGAGTGTCTAAGTGTGTGCCTGAATGTCTGAGTGAATGTGTGTGCATGTGTATGCATTGGTGTGACAGGTCTGCACTCTTGGTTGTGCAGGTTGCCTGTCTCTGAGTGAATGTGTGTACATGCGTTCTTCTCCCAACTTCCTTGACTGGCTGCAAGATCAGGAGACACAGGAGTGCTGCCCTCTGAGGGGACAGCTTGAGAAAGTTGATCAAAGATAGCCGTGGCTGCGGGGGAAGAGAGGCCGTCTGTCTGCTCTGTTTAGCTGCCAAGTGGACTTCCCAGAGGCTTTCTACCTCCGGGCTATACTCCCAGACCTTTTTTAGATTTTTTATTTGGAAACAGGGTCTCACTAAGTTGCTGAGAGCCTCACTAAGTAGCTGAGGCTGGCTTTGAACCTGTGTGATCCTCCTGTCTCAGCCTCCCAAGCGCGGGGATTACAAGCGTGCGCCACCACGCCCGGCGCCAAGTGGACTTTGAGGCAGAGGACATGCCCCCTGTGCACTATGGCCTTGCCCCTGGACCACCCATGTGACTGCCTAGGGGATTTCCTTATTTCCTGGGGGAGTGCGGTGAAGAGGAAGGTGGCCAGATCATACAGAGAGAGCTGAGCCGTGGCTCGTGACACAGGCTTTGGAGCCAGACAGACTTGGGCTAAGTCTCCAGAAGCCGAGGGCTTTGGGCAAGCCACTTAACCTGCTGATCCTTCCTTTCCCTGTTTGACAAAAGACAGTGATGATACCCAGGGTGAACGTTGATGATGATGATCACAGGAATCGATGCATTTAAAACCAAAAACCACAAGGCACGGTACTAGGCACAAATATGTGTTTCATAAATGTTATTATTGAGCTGGGCATGGTGGTGCACGCTTGCAATCCCTGCACTTGGGAGGCTGAGACAGGAGGATCGCAGATTCACAGCTAGCCTCAGCTACTTAGTGAGGCCCTGTATCAAAATAAAGAATAAAAGAAATATAGGGCTGGGGGTGTAGCTAAAGATAGAATGCTGCTGGGTTCCATCCCCAGTACCGAAAAAAAAAAAATGATATCATTGTTCCAATGAAATATGAAAATATTTTAATTTCCCATTTCTTTTTTTCAAGTTGCCACTTTGAGCCTCAATCAATAATGAAGCCAGGCTCCACAGAAGGTTCATTTTGTTTTGATTATTGAGGTGCTGGGGATTGAACCTAGAGGCATTCTCCCTCCGAGCTACACCCCCAGACCTTTTTATTTTTTTATTTTGAAATAGAGTCTCCCCAAGTTGCTTGAGGCGATATTGAACGTGCCATGCTCCTGTCTCAGCCTCCATTGTACTGGATTACAAGCGAGTGCCACCGTATCCAGCTTCCTTAGAAGGTCTGCGGCAGCTGTATGGCCCATGTTGAGGAGCCCTTAGGACCCTTGGAGCCATGGCTAAAAGAGGCTACAGGGTCAGAATGGGTTAACACATTAGCACAGTGACGGCGCTCTGCACTGAAATCAGCCTTAAGCTTTCCAAGAGGAAAGTGAAAAAGTTCCTCTTACGCAACAAAACCAACCTGACAGCTGGAAATACTGACTTGAGTGAATTATGCCTGTTTGAAAATGAAACACTATACCTGTAAGTGTGAGTTGATAGCCCAAGGTTTCAAGGACTACAGGGGAAAAAAATGAAATAAAGAAAGGCGCTCTCAGTGGGAAGGCCAGGGTGTCACCAAGGAGAACCGGGTCAGAACAATGGCTGAGTGGCCGCCAGGCCACCTGCCCAAGAGGCCGGAATTGAGTCAATAAAGGCACTGAGCAAACAGTCGCGCTTTAGTGTTCTAAATCAGTTTGCACAGTGGTGAAAGCCTGTGGGCCGAGGAGCACTGAAAGCCTGCACACATCCTCTATTAAATCTGAGCCAACCTCCCCAGCGAACGCTCTGCTTACTCAGGCCTCTATTTGCAAAATGGCGCCTGGGGGGGGGGAGCTGAGCCCAGCGGAGCAGCGCAGAGGAGGTCCAGGAGAGGGTGATCTCGCCTTCAGTGGTGCCAGCTCCTCTCCCTGCAGGAGAAAGTGCTGGCTGACCCTCCTCACAGAGTGGGGCATAGGGCCCATTACCAGAATGAAACAGGAGGCAGGAGGAGGGAACAGAGGTGCCCACCAGGCTCTGCCCCTAGGCACAGTCTGGGAAGGCGGCCTTCAAGTTCCAAGCTCCACGGCTGGTTCCAAGTTCCACGGCTGGATCCAAGGGCCTGAGAGGAGGACTCTGGAAAGCAGGACTCAGTCCCCAAACAGCCACATGCCTTCCCTTCCAGCTGTGCACCTAAAAATGCCTCCCTGAGAAGAGTGGCCTCTAGAACTGGGGCCCATCTGAGTAAAGCAATGGAAGGTGTGCTGTGGTCTTCAGTGTGGTCAATGACACGATGTTGTGTCTATGGAGAGTGAGGATTATGGCACTCACAGGTGGTGACTCTGCAATCACAAAGAGCTAGAAATGTTTTTGTGGGGCAGGAGGTGGAGCAGGACGGTTCCCATAATCAACTTGCACCACACATTTCATGACTGGAAGCCGTCCCAGCTGGGAGGAGCGGAGGAGTGCCGAGTGGCAGAGCTTCCCTGTAGGGATGAGGCAATATTTCATAACAGTGCCTGCCGCTTCCCATGGTGCACCTGGCTGTCATCCCTACACAGCCAGGGTTTGAGGATTTTGCTGGGGCTGCATGAGATGGCACTGTGAGAGCCGGGTGTGGCGCACACTTGTAATCGCAGCCTTTGGGAGGCTGAGACAGGAGGATCCGGGTTTGTGGACAGCCTCAGCTACTTAGTGAGGCCCTTTGCAACTCAGTGAGACACTGTTTCAAAATAAAGAATAAAAAATAGGGCTGAGGGTGTAGCTCGGAGGTAGAATGTCCCTGGGTTCCATCCCCAGAGTCACAAACAAAACAAAAAACAAAACAAAAAAAAGGAGAACAAGCAAAGTGAGTATCTACCTTGTCCAGGCCTAACAGCCTCTACATGCCCTATGTTTCAAAACTTCTTCCTTCTTGAACCCCATTCCTTTAGCATAGTGATTCTCAAGCGGGGAGAGGGGTTGCCCTAGAGGGGACACTTGTTAATGTCTCAGGACATTTTTTTTTTTTTTTTTGCGGGTTTGGGGATGGAACCCAGGGGCATTCGACCTCCGGGCTACACCCCCTGCCCTACTTTTTAGTCTTTATTTTAAAACCAGATCTCACTGAGTTGCAGAGGGCCTCACTAAGTAGCTGAGGCTGTCCGTGGACTGTGATCCTCCAGGTCTCAGCCTCCTAAATGCTAGGATTACAAGCGTGCGCCACCACCCACGGCTCAGGACATTTTTTAATGGATATAACTGAGTGTGGAGAGCTATTGTCATCTCTAGTGAGTAGAGGCCAGAGATGTCTCTAAATGTCTTCCAATGCACAGCACAGGTCCCCACATCGAAGAATTAACCAGCCCCAATGCCAGGGGTGCTGATGCTGGAAAACCCTGCTTGTGTGTTCTGGTATTACTGTATTACTGAAAAACATCGATTTGAACAAATTCTAAACACAAATGTGAATGGCCACAGCCTACCTATAAACCTACCAGGGCCAGCTGGTTTTTAAAAGAGGCTCTTATTTGTTGGCAGGACTTTAAATCATGCCAAAAAAGGAGATGGACGTGTGACAGTTCTCGGGAGAACTATTTTGTATGTGTGTGTTGGGAGCCCTCCCCAGTGATCCTTCAGTTTCCTGATGAAGGCTTCTTGGGCCTACTTGTCCCAGCAATAGAAAGACCAGCCCTGCCTACCCCATCCTGCCACAGGCTGAAATGCAGACCTAGGTGTGCCGTCTCCCTCTACCTGCAATTGACAGGAAGCACAGGCATCCAGTGGCAAACCACCCTGGTTCAGGTCACCAGGTGATGGAAATGATTCTATGTTAAAAGACAGGAGGATCACACAGGTTCGAAGCCAGCCTCAGCTACTTAGTGAGGCTCTCAGCAATTTAGTGAGACCCTGTTTCCAAATAAAATATAAAAAAATATACAGGCCGGGTGTGGTGGCGCATGCTTGTAATCCCCACATTTGAGAGGCAGAGACAGAAGGATTGCGCCGGTTCGAAGCCAGCTGCACGTGTTGGCTTAGGAGACCCTGTTTCCAAATAAAAATGTAAAAATAGATCTGGGAGTGTAGCCTGGAGGTAGAAAGGCTTCCAGGAACCCCAGTACCACCAAAAAATAAAAAATAAAAAATAAAATAATAATAATGTCTGGGAGTATAGCCCAGAAAAAAGAAAGAAAGAAAGAAAGAAAGAAAGAAAGAAAGAAAGAAAGAAGGAAGGAAGGAAGGAAGGAAGGAAGGAAGGAAGGAAGGAAGGAAGGAAGATAGATCAAACTGGGCGTGGTGGCACACGCTTTGTAATCCCAGCATTTGGAAGGCTGAGACCGGAGAATCACAGTTCGCCAACAGCCTCAGCTACTTAGTGAGGCTCTCCGCAACTTAGTGAGACCATGTTTCAAAATAAAATCGGGCTGGAGTGTAGCTCAGAGGTAGAACGCCCCTGTGTTCAATCCCCAGTAGCACAAAAAAGAAAACAGGGGAGGAAGAGAAGGAGAGAGGGAAGGAAGGAAGAAGGGAAGGAAGGAAATTTAAATCCCTTTTAGAACGTGTGTATTGCAGGATAAGTTGGCTTGGAGTTTGGAAGAGATGGAGTCTAAATAATTAAATCATGATGCCTTAGTGAAGATACTGAATTAAGTGTTTAGAAATCATTATTACATTTATTTATTTATTTATTTATTTATTTATTTATTTGGTGGTACTGGGGTTCCTGGAAACCCTTCTACCTTAGGGCTACACACCCAGACCTATTTTATATTTTTATTTGGAAAAAGGATCTCTTAAGACAGTGCAGCTGGCTTCAAACCTACGCAATCCTCCTGTCTCCGCCTCCCAAGCATGGGGATTACAAGCATGCACCACCACGCCCGGTTTATTACATTTATTTTGAAACACACATACAAATCTGGAATAGGTATTAATTACTGTCTCTGTTCCTCATGAGATCCAAGTCAGAGATCTGAATGCCATATCTGGGACCATTCAGTTAGGTAGCAACAGTCTCACTCCTGCCCC
Source organism: Muscardinus avellanarius (assembly GCF_963383645.1). NCBI lineage: Eukaryota > Metazoa > Chordata > Mammalia > Rodentia > Gliridae > Muscardinus > Muscardinus avellanarius. The sequence continues at coordinate 38,706,383 of NC_137789.1, forward strand.
GTCTCACCAGTGGCTTTGTGCATTAATTCCCAGCCCAGCTGTGAAGCACTTAGCAGATGATCTTCAAGTTTTATTTTATATTTAACCACTAACATGACTACTATTTTTAGTAGTTATAGCTTAATGGTCTACTGGAAGTAGGACAAAAGAGTAGGTCTGAAATTTTAGCTATAGTTTCAAGAACAATTTAGGAATTAAGGATAGTTCAGCAAAAATATTTTATTTATTTATTTATTTATTTATTTTATTTTTATTTTATTTATTTATTTATTTTTATTTATTATTTATTTATTTATTTATTTATTTATTTTAATTACTGAGGAATGAACCTGAGAATTCTACCTCCAATCTACACCCCAGCCATTTTTATTTTTAAATTTGAAATAGGGTCTCACTAAGTTGCTGACACTGGCCTTGAACTTGCCTTGAACTTGCTCCTGTCTCAGCCCCCTCCCCCAGATATTGGGATTACAGGTGTCTGCCAATATTTCTGGCAAAAAAGTAATATTTAGAACATAAAAGAAGACGGTTAGCTTTGGGGTCCAAAGCTCCATTACTATGTGGTTCCCTCAGAATTCCAAGCTTTCCAGAGTCCTAAAAGTACCTGTTTCCCAATGGGTACATAAAATCCAATTGCCATTAACTTATGTCTTTGTTTTGTGTTGCTGTAACAAAACAGCTGAAACTGAGTACTTTATAAAGAAAAAAGAGAAGCCGGGCGTGGTGGTGCGTGCTTGTAATCCCCGCGCTTGGGAGGCTGAGACAGGAGGATCGCACAGGTTCGAAGCCAGCCTCAGCTACTTACTGGGGCTCTCAGCAACTTAGTGAGACCCTGTTTCCAAATAAAATATAAAAAATAGGTCTGGGAGTATATCCCGGAGGTAGAAAGCCTCTGGGTTCCACCCCCGGTACCACCAAAATAGAAAGAAAGAAAGAAAGAAAGAAAGAAAGAAAGAAAGAAAGAAAGAAAGAAAGAAAGAAAGAAAGAAGGAAGAGTTATATTTAGCTCACAGTTTTGGGAGGCCCAAGAGCATGGCATTGGCTTCTGCTTATCTCTGGCAGGAACCTTCTAGCTACATCACAATGTGGTACGTGACACTTTGTGAAACATCAATCAAGGAACAGGTTACATGGGAAGGCAGGAAGCAAAAGAGATTTGGGGAAAGTGCAAGGCTCCTTTATAACAACCCATTCTCACTGGAATCAACTGAGACCCCTTAAGAACTGCATTAATCCTTTTTGAAGGTGCACCCCAATGACCCAATCACCTTCCCCTACGCTAACTCTTAAAGGTCCCACCACCTCAATACCAAGGGACCAAGACATGAACCTCTAGGAGATACACTCTAACTATTTTCAATCCATAGCAACTTACATCATGATACAGCAGTGATTTCTGGCCATGGCCAGGCCTTTGGAACTCGGAATCTTTCCAAGAGCATTTCTCTCCTCTGAACTTCCCAGTCATAGATTGCACCCATCAGGATCACAAAGGGCCTTTTTGTTCTTGTTCTATAGGACCAACAAAGTCTTTCCTATGTCCAACCAGGAAATAAAGGGACCTTATAGCTTAATTAAGATGCGGTTTCTCAACATCACTCAGAGGGAGCTGAATTTCCCCATCTTTACAAATACTAAAAGGGCTTTTGAGAAGAGCAAGTTAACATCACTATGAGAACTGCAGAATTTTCTGACATTTCAAAGTTGACATTTTTAGCCTCGATCTTTTTTCAACAAGATACTTAGCATTTAATAGGTTCTGGGATTAGGAGCTTTCTTCTCCAGAGATGAATATTACCCATAGTAATGCAAAGATGTTGCCAAAACGTTGAATAAACCTACAATGTTTCCCCCAAACATCCAGAACACATTTAATTAAAGGCAACCTATTTCTCACACTTTCTATAGCTATTAACATGGGACTCTTCTCTATCTATATTCACAGAGAAAAGAGTCTTCAGACATTTCTAAAGTGGGATTTTATGTGGCTTTAAAAAAATTTTCACAATTTTGAGTGTTGAATAAAAATGATGTGACCAGAAATGTCAATTTTGAACATAAAAATGACAGTTTAATGAGACTGGGAACTGGATATTCATTTTGAAAGGAGAGAAATTATTCTGTTTCTGCGGAGACAAAAATATTTAGACCTACACATTACTGGGTATTACTTTGTCTCTGTCATTCTGATAAGTGGATTCAATCCATCATCCTTTCTGTTCAGTTTAGATACTGTCAGCTGGAAAGGAAGCAGCTCGTTTTGACCTCAAATCAGCAGAGGCAAAAACAGTGAAGATGACTCTGTCCAACGCACACGGGGCCCTGGATTTCCCCAACAACATTTATCTTCAACCAGCAGATATTGCTTCCATCCAAAATCACCAAGGATGACAACACTTGTGTCTTTTGAAATGGTTTCCATGTGTACGTTCCACCAGCATGTGTAAACACATGCAAAAATCAAGTGGAAAACTACAGACACACCTTCCCAACATGACAATAAGAAATAAAAATGCTATTTGACCCTTCTGTTCAATATCAGTTCTGGTTTAATTTTTCTTTTACTAGGGTCCCCTTTTGCAATTAAAATTTTGGCTATTTTTTCTTTGATTTTTAGACACAAAACAACTGGAAATAATGAGAGATGAGAAGAGATCGTAGAATTTCCAGGACCTCTTTTCACTTGGGATGCTCACAGGCATCTTTCTAGTTCTCACGAGGGGGGAGGCTTGCACATGGAGGAACAATGCTTCCCATCTCCCAAAATAGTTGAGTGGCACACGTAAGGAATATTTAATAAATTCAGTTCACCTTTAGCTTATAATACTCAGCGAAGCTGCAGGTTTATGCTCGCTAGAACAGTCACCACTGGTTCGATCTGTGTGTTGTATCTTTTTCTTGCAGCATGAGCAGGTAAATAAATCATGACTGAGCTGTGCATAATGGCGCATGCTCGTAATCCCAGGACTCGGGAGGCTGAGACAGGAGGATTGCACAGGTCCGCAGCCAGCCTCAGCTACTTAGTGAGGCCCTCTGCAACTTAGTGCAACCCTGTTTCAAAATAAAAAATAAAATAGGGCTGGGGATGTAGCTCAGAGGTCAAATGCCCCTTGCTTTCAATCTTCACTACTGCAAAAGTAAATAGATAAATAAATAAATAAAATAAATTGTGACTGAAAGGACATCAGGGTAGCCTTCCCAGGACCTGCCGCTGCTCACCTCCCAGTGGACCCTAGTCTCAGCACTCAGGCCAGTGATGTGCTTGTAAACGCCTAACAACAGGCTCTCCCTAACTGAAGCATTTGCATTTCCTAGTTCCCTTAGTGGAAATAATTTCCTGGGAACCAATTTCAAGCTATCAACATGAGGTTAACTCAATATGGAGTGGAGAAGAAATGTATACGATGAGTTCTAGCAAGCTAGTATGAGCTGGCTCCAAAATACCAGTCTTTAGCACTGGCGAGCTGCTCCCTGGTGGCTGTGCTGGAGAGCCACACTGTTTTCTGGTGCACAGGGAGCCAGAGGGGGCAGGCTCACTGTCGACTTGGCCAAGCAGTAGAGCACTGGAGACACATAGGAAATATCATGGCCTACAACAGTGTCTTATTTTATCACATTAATGACTCTTCTGTCTGACCTCTTGCCCAGAGAAAATAAGGAACTGGCATCATGGAAAATGTAGCCCATGAAAGTCATTAATATGTCCATTGTGTTATCGCTGCCAGAAGCCATTACCCACAGCATGGTTTGCAGGTTAAATGTAGTCAAGATTATATAAGAATTCAAGCTGGGCTTGGTGGCACATGCTTGTAATCCCAGCATGTGGGAGGCTGAGACAGGAGGATCATGGTTTGAGGACAGCCTCAGCTACTTAGTGGGGACCTTTGCAATCAGTGAGACCCTGTTTCAAAATAAAGAATAAAAAAAAATAGGGCTGGGGGTGTAGCTCAAAGGTAGAATGCCCTGGGTTCCATCCCCAGTATCACAAAATAAATAAACAAACAAAAGTATATATAAGAATTCAGACATGATGAGGACTACTTCGTCTATTTTTGGTTGAAATTAAACCAGAATGATTAAAGCCATGGAGAAGAAAAATAAATCTAGAATCTTGCCCAATGTTAAGCAAGTGGAGAAAAATCGGTGATGATTAGTTAAAATCAAAGAACATTATCTTCCGATCATATCTCAAATCTACGGGTAGAGTGTGTAGCTGACTGATAATACCCATTCATCATATAGTCGTGTTTTCCACAAAAATTATAGGCAAACAAGTAAATATACTTTCATTACAAGTAAAAGATTTTTTATTCTATTATTTATTCTGTGTGTATGGAACTGGGAATTGAACCCAGAGTCATTCTACCTCTGAGTTACAGCCCCAGCCCTATGTTATTTTTATTTTGGAACAGGGTCTCACTCGGTTGATCAGCGTCTTACTCCTCACTGCGGCTGTCCTGGAACCTGCAGTCCTCTTGTCTCAGCTTCCTGAGTGCTGGGACTACAGGTGTGTGCCACCACACCTGGCTATTCCTTACAATTTTTTGAAGACTAAATCACGAAACAAATCTTTATTATTTTTAAACAGTGCTTAAGGACTACATGTGGAAATTAACTTTAAGTGGTTTGCCTTATTTCTAAATAATCATATCAGAACTGCGGCTTTCACAGATCATGGAGCCAATCTAGAAGCTTCTAAGTAGGCTCGTGATGTTCATGCATTATAAAGTATATTCAAAACATTTTTAGAGCCTCTTCAGACTCAGTTGATGAACCATATCATAAAAGCAGTCTAAATAGTGATTTTATGTGTAAATTAAAGTGACATGTCCTGGCCGGGCGTGGTGGCGCACGCTTGTAATCCCCGCGCTTGGGAGGCGGAGACAGGAGGATCGCGCAGGTTCGAAGCCAGCCGCGTGCGCTGGCTTAGGAGACCCTGTTTCTAAATAAAAATATAAAATAGGTCTGGGAGTGTAGCCCGGAGGTAGAAGGGCTTCCAGGAACCCCAGTACCACCAAAAAAATAAAAGTAAATAAATAAATTAATAAATTAATTAATTAAAAAATAAAGTGACATTTCCTATTAAACCCATTACCAAAGACATTTCCATCAGAATCCCTTCCAAAATACTTTATCTGCCTCTAAAAATAAAATTCATTCTACAAAAGACATACCAACCCTCACTGAAGTTATAAAATAGAAAGTTTAAGATTCTGAAAGCAGTTCTTGCCTGCCTCTTTTTCTCGGTGGTTCTGGGGGTGGAACCCAGAGACATTCTACCTTTGAGCTATACCCTCAACCCTACTGTATTCTTTTATTTTGAAACAGGGTCTCATTTAGTTGTGGAGGCTGGCCATGAACCTGTAATCATCCTGTCTCAGTCTCCAAAGTACTGGGATTATAAGTACATACACCATGCCCCACTTTTCCTTTTCTTAGAAAAAAAATCATATCAAAGAGTATAAACAAATAGAAACTGCCAAAGAAATAACAAAATGCACACCTGCATACTTACCATTCAGGTTAAGAAACAAATTGTATTCAGGCCTGGCCACATTATTATGAGGCCCAGTGGAAAATTAAAACAAGGGACCCCTTGCTCAAAAAAGCAAGAATAAATCATTATTAAATGTATTAAAATATAATTTTAATACATTTAAGAAAATTTTAATACATTTAAGAAAATATTCTTTTCTTCCGTGTTTTTCTCCTCTGATCACATGTATGCCCCACTGTCCCCTTGGATTCCATTAATAAAACACAAATGCAAAGGTAAAATGATCAAGAATGTCAAAACACAACAGCAGAGCATTAAACCAAGTGAGAACAGAGCCCCACTGGACTATATAGGTTGTATCCCCACAAAGTCCACTCTGAATTCAAAAGTCCCCTGGTGCTTCCCCCAAGTATTTCTCCATCCTTCTCTCCCAGAGAGAATATAATTTCTGAAGGGTGATTGAGGCATCAGTAGAATAAACATGGAGCCCCTCACAGCAAAGAAGTTGGATGTATTTTTGTATTATGGAAGGGTAGAACCCTTCAGAGTCAGCTCTTACAAAATACTGTCACCATGTAGGTATAACTTAATGACAGGCAAGGCATAAAACAAGAAGTGAAATAGCAACATAAGAGAAAGTAGGACAACAGAGAGAAGAGCTGGAAAAATGTGCCAAGCGTGGGGGTCACAGTTCTAGAAGCATATTGAAAAGTACCTCCAGCAGAGCCATCACAAAGACCTAGGTTGTGGAAACCACGCAGCACCCATCAAGGGATCCACGGATGAAAGTGGAGACAGGAGAACTCACAAGACCTGATGGCTGTATCCAGTCGCTAGTCAAGTAGAAGAGGAAGTCAGCTTTTTCTGCATGGCCTCTAGGACCCTAAATATAAAGGTGACCATAGCCTGGAACAGAACTCATCAAAAGGGCAAACATGCTACCGGGAAGGTGACAATTTCTGCATCACCGGAGATGTTATGTTCAAAGAGAAGATGAAGATAGGTCAGGTAGTAGGGATATTGGCAAAAGGATTCAAGTACCAAGTGGGTGTTAGGGCTACAGACTTTTAAGGGACCTTCCAACTCTAAGGTTCCATAATTGTAACTCAAGTAAGTCAAGGACCGAGTGATTGCCAAAGAATGCTCTGTATTCCCTGAAAGGGAGGATCACGGAGCATCTGAACATGAAACCTATGTTCTTTTCTACAGTTTACAAACAAGAAACTTGAATCAATACCTAGGGAGTGAAGGGAACTGGTTTCCAATTCTCATCTTAAAAGGTCTTAATTTTCTTGGATTGCAGAGTGTTGAAGTCCTGGTCAAACTTTCAGCTTCAGTTTTAGCACGTTCTGAACTCCAGCCCTTACACTGCATTAACTTCCTGTATCACTGTGATTTGTTGAGGCATATTTCTCCCCGTGTTGGATCTGAGTTCCTTGAGAATGAATTTACAATATGTTAATTTTTATCTCTTCAATTCTGTCCACAGGACTAAGCACTGGTTAAGGAAGATTGTCTTAATCAGAATATTTTTAGGGTTTTTTTTTCTTTTCTTTTTTGCAATACTGGGGATGGAACTCAGGGGCATTCTACCTCTGAGCTATAGCCCCAGCCCTACTTTTTATTTTTATTTATTTATTTATTTTTTTTTGGTGGTACTGGGGGTGGAACCCAGAGGCTTTCTATCTCCAGGCTATACTCCCAGTCCCATTTTATATTTGGAAACAGGTTCTCACTAAGTTGCTGAGACCCTCACTAAGTAGCTGAGGCTGGCTTTGAACCTGCGTGATCCTCCTGTCTCAGCCTCCCAAGCGCAGGAATTACAAGCGTGCGCCACCATGCCCGGCTTATTCTTTATTTTTGGAACAGAGTCTCACTGAGTTGCAGAGAGCCTCACTAAGTAGCTGAGGCTGGCCACAATCCTCCAGTCTCAGCCTCCCAAGTACTGGGATTACAAGCATGCATCACCACGCCCAGCCTGTATTTTTAGTTTTAAACAATATAAACTCAATGTAAACTAGTTGAGGTGAAAGGTGCTATTTAGGGGTTTGTGGAACTAGGAAAGTCCAGGGTTGTAGCTAAAGAGGACTGTCTTTCCTCTCTTATTTTTGCTTCTGTGCACTTATAGGCTCTCTTGTTCCTTCAATGACAATGAACCCCTTCCACACAGAAGAGCCAGGGCTGCTGAAAGCTCCCTTCATACCTTCCCAACCTCGTCAAATGAGATGGCAGTGCCCCAGCCATCCCCACCATTGAAACCTCCAACCTTAAAAGTCTCCATGGGACAGGGATGAATTCTCCAGCACGGCTTGCAGCACATCCCAAGATGGTCGGGTTGGGACCTAGTGATCGGCACCCACGGCTGGATACACATGGTTGTGACCATGATCTAGCTGTGACTAGATTCACATGATTGAAGTCAGAAAGGAGGAGCGATTCCCCTAAATGATGTCCTGTGCATGTGTGCATGCATGCGAGAGAGAGCATGTGTGTCAGTGAATTTGCTAGAGGCCAACATGAATGTTAGAGAAAACAATTTGTTTCTCCCATAGGGCTTCAATTCAGTTTTGTTGAACTTCAGTGGAATTGGAAGTAAGCCAGATCTACCAGGAGACCTGGACTGAGTTACCTTCTCTCTCTCTCTCTCTCTCTCTCTCTCTCTCTCTCTCTCTCTCTCTCTCTCTCTCTCCTCTCTTTTTCTTTTGGTGTTACAGATTGAATCTAGAGGTATTATTCCTCCAAGTTATTCCCCCACCCCTATTTTATTTCTTTTTTTTTTTTTTTTAAACAGAGTCTCAGTTGCTGAAGGCCTTGCTGAGTTGATGAGGCTGACATCAAACAAGCAATCCTCCTATCTCAGCCTCCCAAGTATTGGGATTACAGGTGTGTACCACCACTCCAGGCTCCCATATTCTCTTCGTTCTCCAGAGATACCTGGATCTTACCTGAAGCTCACTTTAAAAAGCTCACTTTAAAAAGCCAGTGGAAAATATCTAAATGTGATGTCATGTGCTCATGGAATCAGCATGTCTTTAAGAACAAGGAGGCAAATATGAGGAAATAGGAGAAACCACGCACAAAGATGTTTTGAGATGTTTTGGCGTGCCATTTCTCAGGCTCCCCATGGAGCACAGGAAGTCCTGGCTCAGCCTATTCTGAGATTTTACTTGAATAAATGACTACTTTTAAATCTATACTTCTACTTCTGGCCATGCAGAGCTTAATAAATCAGTGTATGATTTAATAAGCTATTGCAAACAAGAAACCAACTGCTCTCACGTTTATGACCAGAAGGTAAATAAAGTTAGTTTAATGCCTGATGATCACATGCTGCATCCAGGGTGCCAGGAACCACTGGAGAGTCTTCCAGGAGGACGGGGGAGATCGTATGCCTCCACGGTTCAGGCAGGACACTTTCCTCCGAGAGGGGACTCTCTGTGTGGCTGATCCCTGCTGGAGGGGCCTCTGCACTGGGAGACAAGTGAGCAGATTTCTTCCTCTCTCCTTTCTCGGGACCATGCACCAGGCACTGAAGGATGCAAGAAAATAAAGTTCTTGCCTCGGAAAGTCCTACAATTACTCATAGAAAGAGACACAGCCCTGAACAAACTGTATATGAACTGGCATGCTAATATTTGTAAAGCAAGGTGTGAGTGGACAGAAATGAGTTTCCTTGGAATGTGGAAAACCAAGGACCCTGGTCTTCCCAGGGACTTGTGAATGTACTTGGGCTTTAATGTTCTCATCTGTAAAGTGGATAATGTGAATAAAAGGCAAATATCTTGATTTAGTAAATGTGGCCAATGATAGACTTATTATTGGCTTTACCATCTCTGTTATGTACCTTTTAATGACCTGAACAGTCTATTAAAAACCAGAATTAAAATCAACCAACTTTAGCAGCCAGGCGTGGTGGCGCACGCTTGTAATCCCCGCGCTTGGGAGGCTGAGACAGGAGGATTGCGCAGGTTCGAAGCCAGCCTCAGCTGCTTAGTGAGGCTCTCAGCAACTTAGTGAGACCCTGTTTCCAAATAAAGTATAAAATAGGTCTGGGAGTATAGCCTAGAGATAGAAAGCCTCTGGGTTCTACCCCCAGTACCACCAAATAAATAAATAAATAAACATAAAATAAGCCAACTTTAGACTCAGATGAATAACTAAGACTTAATAACTAAGTTTAGAAATAGATTTTTTTTGTAGCCAAGAGATTTATTGGAGGGGCCAGTATGAAAGGAAGAAACAAAGATTGAGAGAAAGAAAGACAGGGAGAGAAAGAAGAATAAAGAAAGAGAGCTTGAAATAGACTTTTAAGATAGTAATAACAGTAAAAATAGTTTTAATATTGAACTTCCAGTCATACAGCTTCCACTCTAATTTGCTTGTACAGATAATTAAAATTGTTAAAATATTTTTTCAATTCTTTCATATCCTTTTTTTTTAATTATTTTTTTTTATTTTTGGTGGTACCAGGGGTGGAACCCAGAGGCTTTCTACCTCCGGGCTATACTCCTAAACCCATTTTATATTTTGTTTGGAAACAGGGTCTCACTAAGTTGCTGAGAGCCTCACTAAATAGCTGAGGCTGGCTTCGAACCTGCCAGATCCTCCTGTCTCAGCCTCCCAAGCACGGGGATTACTAGCGTGCGCCACCACGCCCAGCTTCTCATATCCTTTAAATGTTCCATTTCATGTATCTTTTCAGTCAGACATAATAGTGCAACTGTATATGTGAATAGTTTTCTCTCTCTCTCTCTCTCTCTCTTTTTTTTTTTTTTATGCGTGTGTGTGCATGTGGTACTGGGGATTTAACCCAGGGGCATTCTATCTCTAAGCTACACTCTCCACCTGAGCCCTATTTTATTATTTTATTTTGAAACAGGGTCTCACTGAGTTGTAAAGGTTGGCTGCAAACTTGCAATTCTCCTATCTCAGCCTCCCAAGTCCTGGGATTACAGGCCTGAACCAGCACACCTGGTTATAGTTTTTAAATAAATATATAAATACGAAGGCATGGACACAAATACTTACTTCATTTTCACTACTAGGGGACATGATTCAGAAAGTTCAGCAACCACTATTTCAGTCTGCACAGACTCGAGCCCCTGATGGGCCTGCCCTGTAAGGTGCATTTGGCAGCAGAAGACTCACAGTGGCTTCCTACCGAGACCTCGCCATGCTCCTTAAAGCCTTTCATGAAGCCTCACAGAGAATGTGATTTTCAGGTAACATCTTCACCCAGGCAGGCCAAAAGCAGTGGGTGCAGTTTTAAAACTCTCAAATTGTAGGTTCACATTTTAGAAAAAATACAGATGCTATACTTTTAACACACAAGTTCTAAGGTGCTTTGCAGTCCATCTAAGTCATTTAAAAATCACTTTAATTTTAGCGTGATTCTTCACATCCCATCACAAGGTAGCGCCCTCTGAGCTCCCAATGGAGACTGTGTTTCTTCTGTGGCCACGTGGTCTTATCTCAGTCAGGAAGAAGAAAGAGAACTTCCAAATGTGTCATCTGTTTAGTGTGTGTGGTGAAACTTTCTCTATGTTAAGAGTCCCACTCAGTACATGGCAGATGGTAATCTCTCTATGAACGGTGGTTATTTGGGTCATTAAATGATCCAGAAAGCCAGAGAGTAAAAAAAAAAAGATTCTGGAATTAAAAAATATTGAAAGACTCTAGCCAAAGAGAGTAAGAGACCAAACCAGGAATAAAAGAGAAGAATAAGCCAGGGTCAGAACTAGGGGTAGTATTTTGTACCAGAGTACAGGGATCATCAAGAAATGCAATAATATCCCACTCCCCTCAAATCATATACCACCTAATTACAGAATGACTTAAATGAATGGAAGGATAAAATAATTTTATAGAACTAAGCAATAATAAATACAGTGCCCAAGCAAGATGTGATTACCAGGTGAACTATTAGAAATCAGAGCAGGGACACTCCATGAACTAATGCTGGCAGTCCCCAGAGTTAAGTCTTCTTTTTGTTTTGTTTTGTGATACAAGGGGTGGAACCCAGGGATATTCTCTCTCTGAGCTACACCTCCAGTCCTTTTTTTAAAATTTTGAAATAGGGTCTCATTAAGTAGCTGAGGCTGGCTGTGAACCATGATGTGACTCGTCTCAGCCTCCCAATGTTGGGATGACAAGCGTACGCCACCACACCTGGTTGAGGTCTTCTTTTTGGTGGTTGGCCCAATGGAGCTGTTTAGAATGGGTGCTACATTTCATGTGACCCTCGGCCCAACAGCACAACTGGCCTCGTGTCAAAAGACATTTTGCTAATTATAGTTCTGTTCAGTTTCACAAACATTGATTAAATTTTTACAACATGCCAAGACTTGGGATGGGTGCCAGAAACTCAAGGATAAATACGACGTAGTTCTTATCCTTGGGAGGTCATGGTCTATTTCAGAAAACAAACAAAACTCATCATTTCATTACAATATAATACATGCAATATAAAGTCAGTCTTAGTAATGTTAAAATATTCAGACTACTGCCCTATCCATTCTCTCACTTAACCCTAGAAACAACACTAAAAGACGACTAAGACGACACCCTCAGCATCCTTAACAACTAGTGTGTCAGAGGTGTCTGTAATCCCAGTTCTTGGGAGATTGAGACAGGAGGAGCTCAGGTTGGAGGCCAGTCTCAGCAACTTAAAGAGACCCTGTTTCAAAATTAAAAATAATTTAGTAGAGGGGGTACTCAGAGCTACAATGCCCCATGTTCAATCCCTAGTACAAAAAGAGAGAAATAGAGACTATCAAAAGGTAGTTAATTTGTTAAATTAAGATACACATTAGCTTCAGTATAAACAAACAATAATCATCTGAGAAATATAAGAGAAGAAATACCTCATTTATCACAGCAAAAAAAAAAAAATATGAAAAACTAAGCCGAGTGTGGTGGCACCCACTTGTGATCCCAGTACTTGGGAGGCTAAGAAAGGAGGATCACACGTTCATAGCCAGCCTTAGCAGCCTGTGAGGCCCTCCACAACTTAGTGAGACCCTGTTTAAAAAAAAAAAAAGAATAAAACAGAACTAGGGGATGTAGCTTGGAGGTAGAATGCCCCTGGGTTCAATCCCCAGTACCGCTAAATAAATAAATAAGAATTAAATATGCAGCATGAAAAACCTATACGCGGAAAAAAATGTAAATAGTTGAGTAAGAGTGTAGAAGATCTTAGTTTCGGAAAAGAAGACTTTGGTGAAAAATAATCAAATATCTCTAAATTAGTGTCTTATTTTGTTGTATGTTGCTCTAATAAAAACACCTGAGGTTGAGTGCTTTATAAAGAAAAGAGATTATTTCGAGCTGCTCTGGAGGCCCAAGGGCATCATGCCAGCCTCAGCTTCTGGTGAGAGCACAACATGGCAGGAGTGTGTGTGCCGGAGTTCACACAGCAAGAGAGCCAGTAAGGAGTTGGCCCAGGAAGCTCATCATGCTTCAAAACGTTCCTCTAAGGAATTAACTCCGTCTTTTGAGAAAACATTAACCCAATCATGAAAGCACTAATCCGTTCGTGAGGTCCCTCATGCCCCCCATATCTGTTATAGACCTCCTTACCTCCCAACACCGTGACACTGGGGACCCAGCCGCCACATGAGTTTTGGGTGGAAACAAACCACGCTGAAGTCACAGCAGTTAGTCCACACAGTTCTTGCTCCTGCAGCAGAACAGCATTTTAGGATAGAAGGAATTTTATAGAATGATTGGAACTCCAAGAAATGAGTGCAGAGAAAATCCCTGGGAGAGGGAGAGGTCAGAGGTGAGAGTGTCCCCAATAGATACCAAGGCCCAGGAATGAATAAACTATTTTCTTTAGGAAAGGAAATAAATAGATTACTCAATGGAATGGAAAAGAAAATCCACAGAGAACATCAAACATATATGCTTATTTAGTGCCTCCTAAAGGTAGCATTCCAAACCTGCTGGACAAGTTAGACTAGTCAGTCCATAGGCTGTGGGAAAATTGACTAGCCGTTTGGGAAAAACATAAACTTTTGTTCTGTTTCTCGTATCAAAGCAAAATTGCACCATTTCAGAAACTATAGAAGTACAAAAATAAAACGCAATCTCAGAGCAGCAGAGCAAAACACAAGTCCCAAAGCCATAGGCAAGCACTGGTGAGAGGTATGGCAAAACGCCCTGAATCCAGAACACTGACAGCAACAAATGCCTGGGAGGACAGGGAGCAAAGGACTCCTGCGCATCACTGGAGAAAATGCAAAAAGATACAGCCACTCTGGAGACAGTTTCTTACAAAACGATATACTCACAGCATACAAAACTAAATATGTTCTTATGGCTCAGGAATTGCGCTCTGTGGCATTCACCCAAACTGAAAGCCAATGTCCACAGGAAAACCTGCACTTCAATCTTTTTTTAATTTAATTTTTATTTTTATATTTATTTATTTATTTGTGGCTGTGGGATGAAACCCAGGGGAATTTGACCTCCGAGCTACTCCCCCAGCCCTTTTTTTTTTTGGTGGTACTGGGGATGGAACCCAGAGGCTTTCTACCTTCAGGCTATAATCCCAGACCTATTTTATACTTTACTTGGAAACAGGGTCTCACTAAGTTGCTGAGAGCCTCACTAAGTAGCTGAGGCTGGCTTCGAACCTGTGCGATCCTCCTGCCTCAGCCTCCCAAGCGCTGGGATTACAAGCATGAGCCACCACACCCGGCTTCCCCAGCTCTATATTTTTATTCTTTATTTTGAAACAGGGTCTCACTAAGATGCAGAGGGCCTCACTAAATAGCTGAGGCTGGCTGAGAACCTTGATCCTCCAGTCTCAGCCTCCCGATTGCTAGGATTACAAGTGTGCACCACCACACCTGGATCACTTCAATCTTTAAAGCAGCAGTTGACTTATAACTGCCAAAATTGGGAAGCAACTAAATTGTCCTTTAGTAGATGAGTGGACTAAAAACCTCTGGTACAGTCAGACAATGGAATATTATTCATCACCAAAAAGAAATGAGACCATCAAACTATAATAAGACATGAACAAGCTGGGCGTGGTGGTACACACCAGTAATCCCAGTACTAGGGAGGCTGAGACAGGAAGCTGCCAGCCTCTGCAACTTAGTGAGTTCTTCAGCAACCCAGTAAGACTGTTTCAAAATTAAATATAAAAAATAAAAAGGCTGTAGCTTGGAAATAGAACACTTCTGGGTTCAATCTACAGTACAAAAAAAAAAAAGAGAGAATACTTAAATATATATACTACTAAGTAAAAGATGCCAATGTGAAAAGGCTCCCTGCTGTATGATTCCAACTGTATGACATTCCGAAAAACAGCAAACTAGGGAGACTATGAAAAGATCAGTGGTTCCCGATGCAAGGGGAGGGGAGGGAGAGGGATGTATTGGGGTTCATTATACTATTTTCCTGTATTTTTGTATGTATTAAAATTTTCTTCCATATTTTTTTCAGTACTGAGAATAGAACCCAGAAGCATTCCATCTCTAAGCTATACCCATAACTTTATTTATTTACTTATTTGTGTGTGTGTGTGTGTGTGTGTGTGTGTGTGTGTGTGTGTGTGTGTTTTACTGGGGATGGAACCCAGGGGCATTCTACCTCTACCTCCAGCCCTATTTTTTATTCTCTATTTTGAAACAGTGTCTCACTGAGTTGCAAAGGGCTTCACTAAGTAGCTGAGGCTGTCCTCACACCACAATCCTCCTGTCTCAGCCTCCTAAATGCTGGGATTACAAGCATGCACCACCACGCCTAGCTTATTATTTTGTTTTGAAATAGGGTAACACTAAGTTGCTGGAGCTTTAGCTAAATTGCTGAGGCTGGCTGCAAACCTGCAAGACCCTCCTGTCTCAGCCTCCCAAGTCCTAGGATTATAGGCATGCACCACCATGCCCGGATTCCATAATTTTTTAAAAATAGCAGAAGAGTAAATAGGCAAATCATCAAGTAGTATAAGATAACTTACAACAGAAATAAACAACAAAAAGACAGTATACAGAATATATACAGTTTCTATAAGTTAATTTAAAACAAAACAAAACAAAAAAACCCAGATAATCAGGGGCACAGTGGCATGCCACTGTAATTCCAGCTACTCAGGAGGTAGAAGCTGGAGGATGACAAGTCTGAGGCCAGCCTAGAAAACTTAGTAAGACTACACTGTTGAGTCTTAATAAGGGCAAAATAAAATGATCCCTTACTAAGCCCAAAATATAAAGGGCTGAGGATGTAGCTCAGTGGCAGAATCTTTTTTAGCATGCACTACAAACAAACAAACAAACAAACAACAACAACAAAACAGGTAACCCAATAGAAAGTTGGGCAAGAGTCCATGAGAAGACACTTCATACACACACACACGCACACACACACACACACACACACACACACACACACACACACACACACTGTAATGCTATGATGATATAACCAGCAGAGTGACTGAAATAAAAAGACTGACAATACCAAGTGATGGTGAAGCCGAGGCCTGAAGGGAATGCTCATACACCTGTGATGATCATGTAAACTGATAGATCTACTTAGAAAAATAGTTTGGCATTGCCAACTAAAGCTATACATGTGTATAACCTATGATATAGCAATTCTATTCTCCTGAGTACTATAGGGAAAATATATGTTCATGTGCACCAAAATCCATGGACAAAAATGTTCTCTAAGGGTATAACCTTAAACCAGAAAGAACACAGGAATCTAGCAGTAGAAGGATGGATAAACCATGGTGTTATCCAGTGAAATCCTGTAGACCAATGAAAGTGAACAAACCACAGCTAGTATATCATAACACACCTGAATCTCCTAAACATGCTGTTAGATAAGATTAAGCCAGACACAAGGAAATCATGCCACATTATTTCATTTGCATAAAGATTAAAAAACAGGCAAAACAGAGCTCTGGAGCTAAGGGCTTGGAAAGTGGCTCCTTTTGGAGAGGAAGAATGAGCAGCAGTTGGGAGAGGACAAGAGGTGGCAAGAGGGTGCTGGTAGTGTTTTATTTCTTGACAGGCGCCAGTAGTTAAATGGATTTTTGTGAAATTCTGTTGTTTACTTAAAATTTTTGCACTTTTCTGTATGTGTTCTACTTCACATTAAAGAGTCCTCCTATAAAGAGGCCATTCGTTCTTTGACCAATTTATTCATTGACTCGTTCAGTGAAGGTTGATTACAGTATTTGGAGCACCTAGGTCTTAGTGGATTGTAGCATGAGTTTCTCATGGAGAAAATAAATGTTCTTCTGCACAGGGCTAGATGAAAATAACAAGTGTTTGGAACTTAGTCACTAAATTTGCTTTAATGTCTACCATAATTTCCTCATTTATTTATTCATTTGAGTGTGTGTGTGATACTAGGGACTGAACCCAGGAACATTCTACCCCCAAGTGACACCACCAGCCCTATTATTTATTTATTTATTTATTTATTTATTTACTTATTTATTTTGGATCTGGGGATAGGATCCAGTGGCATTTGACCTCTGAGCTATACCCTCTGCCCTATTTTTATTCTTTTTTTTTTTTTTTTGAAACAAGGTCTAAGTTGCAGAGGTCCTCACTAAGAAGCTGAGGCTGTCTGCGATCCACAATCCTCCGGGCTCAGCCTCCTGAATGCTGGGATTACAAGCATGTGCCACCACGCCTGGCCCTATTTTTATATTTTATTTGGAAACAGGGTCTCACTAAGTTGCTGAGAGCCTCACTAAGTAGCTGAGGCTGGCTTTGAAGCTACGAGATTCTCCTGTCTCAGTCTCCCAAGAGCTGGGATTACGAGCCTTCGCTACCACACCTAGCTTATTCTTTATTTTAAAACAGGGTCTCACTAAGTTGCAGAGGGCCTCACTCAGTAGCTAGAGCTGGTCATGAACATTCGATCCTCCTGTTTCAGCCTCCCAAGTACTGGGATCACAAGCGTGGCACCATGCCCAGCTAGCTCATTTAGTTTAGTGAGGCTGTTTCACCAGACTGGACCTGTAATGATCTCTTGAGTACATGATTTTCCCTTTAGCTCTCTCCAAAAATGCTAATTTATTAATATAGTCAACTGAAGCTGAACACATACTGTTTGTGACAGGCACTTTGCTAAGAATTGGAGCAACAACAAAACAAACAAACAAACAAAGTGGTGCGACCCTCTAGAAGCTCCTGGCCTTGCCAACAGCAAAGCCATCACTACAATCCAATGAGGTAAGCATTTTGGTGGAATTTATACCCAGGATGATGAAAATGTACATGCCGGCTAACCCAGACTAAGGAAGAAGGCCCAAAGCTGGGCACCTGGACCCACTTTAGGCTTCACACCGAATGCTGCTCAGGGGATGGGAGCCCCAGGCAGGCCAGCCAGGCTTCTCTGAGGCCTGGAGGTAGGAGAAGCTTCTAACAGAGGACCTGGGGAAGCACTTAGGAGAAAGACCTGAGCAAATGAAACAAAGGGGATTTCTGTTATTTTTCCACTTGTTATAGAATCTATGATAGTCCGTGTAGGTAGAATGTTAGTAGCAGTCAATATGGAGAAGGGAGGGAGACCATGGAGTGTTTTGGAAAAGGGCAGGAAGAACCTTGATTGCCATGATTCTGAGAAACTACATGTCAGCCAGGCGTGAGGACACACACCTTGTAATCCCAGTTGCTGGGGAGGCTGAAGCAGGAGGATCACATGTTTGAGGTCAGCCTGGACAACTCAGAGAGATCCTGTTTTAAAATAAAACATAAAAAGGGCTGGGGGTGTAGCTCAGTGGAAGAGCTCTTGTCTAGCATACACAAGACCCTAGGATTTATCTCCAGTAACACCAAGAAAAAGACAAGAAATGAAAAAGAAAAAAAGAAAGAAACAAGTCACTATTAACCCGGCAGGAGAGCACAGCCAGCTAAAACTTCCAACTGCCTGGAGTCGGGGCTGGTTGGCAAGACCAGGTAAAAGTGGCCCCTAGTGGCCAGTGGAAGCACCTGGTTGCAGGGACCTGAGAACTTGCACCAAAGCGTAAACATGCGAAGGGCTCTTCAGTACCAAAAGGAATGCCAGCCCATGGGACTGGGTAATTAGCGATGCAAATGGGAAGTTAGTTGCGTATCTAGGGAAGTGCAATAAACAAAGCAAGGACCTCACTAGAAAGTACTATTACTACTTTGGCTTTGAAAAGTTTGAAAAAAAAAAAAAACCCATCAGTCATTGGTGTTTCCCCAGGGGAAGGGGAGATCTGCTGACTGTGCTCGTCCAACCATCCCAGAGGCTGCCAGTGCTTTGAAGGACCCAAGACTTGCTTTGCATTTGGCTTCTGCAGTTGTAGACATTTGCATGTGGGTAAATTTCCATATATGAAGGACAACTAGCAGGCCTTCAGATTATTGAATATTATAGGATCAAAATTTAAAACTGATTTAACATTCATCAATGTAACCAGCTAACAGTAAGATATTCTATAATAGAGAACAAAGGTATGTATGTATGTATGTATGTATGTATGTATGTATGTATACTGGGGATTGAGTTTAGGGGCATTCTACATCAGGGTTGCACACCCCAGCCCTTTTTATTTTGAAAGAGGATCTTGCTAAGTCTCTGAAGGTATTGCTAAGCTTCTAAGGCTGGCCTGGAACCTACAATCCTACTATTTCAGCTTCCCAAGTACTGGTATTACAGGTGTGTGCCACAATGCCTGGCTGATCTTCAGTTATATAAATGGTAAGAAATATTTTAAGAAAGGGAGCTTAGATAAACTTCAGAGAAATTTTTGTAAGCTCCTTAGAACTTGTTCCCTGGCTGCTCCAGACAGGATCATTGCCCTGCTCCTCTATGAGAAAAGAGGCTCCTAGGGCCTGGTCCCCTTCATGGTCCTATCCAAGCTCTTTAGAAATGCTCAAGGTTGTCAGAATGATGAGGAGGACCTCACTGGCTTTTTTTTTTTTTTTTTATAAAAGAGGTGTAGGGTTATGGGATGTTTTGCATTTTGTGCTACAGTCCTGCCTGATAAGGAGTAATTCCTTCTCTCCCACGACTTTCAAATGTTTCACCAGACTTTTATGTACAGGAATAACCTGCCAATAAACTTCTGAGCACAGAAGCTAACTTAATTTTACATAGAAGCAAAGTATTTTTTTTTAAACATGATTTCATTAACACTCAAATTTTCACCAATACAATTACCATGCAAATTGGGATGAGAACAAGCTGAGCTTTATCTGGCTTCGTCGGAAGTTGTTCACATTCAGTGCTGGAGATTCACATCTGAAGACACCCTACTTGTGGTTCCACAGAGAGGATCTCCACTCTGCCTGCTTCATATTGTTTTCTACAAAGTCACAGTAACCTCCACAGCTGCCTGCTGAATTGCACACACCACTTTACCGTAGGGTACTACCTTCTAATTTCGTCTGTATGTTAGTGATGACCTAGTGTTGACTTTTTAAAACGAGGCATATAGTTAGATAATTGTGTTTGAATTTTATTTCAGCCTAGTAAAGGAGGAGATAAGAGAGCGTATTTTTCTTTTTCTTTCATTTTTTATTTTTTGAATACTACTAGGGATTGAGCTATACTCCCAACCCTATTTTATTTTCTTATTCTGAAACAGGATCTCTCTAAGTTGCTGAGGGTCTTGCTATGATGCTGAGGCTGGCCTTGTCTCAGCCTCCCAAATATGGAGATTATACATGTGTATCATCATGCCCAGCTCAAAGTATTATTATTATTTTGTAATGCTGGGGATTGAACCCAGGGTCATTCCACTTCTAAGTTACAATCCCATGCCTATTTTATTTTTTTATTTTGAAACAGGGTATCACTAAATTGCAGAAGGCTCTGCTAAATTGCTGAGGTTGGCCATGAATCTACAATCCTCCTGTCTCAGCCTCCCAAGTACTGGGATTACAAACTCAAAGGATTTCTTATACAAAGGAGCCTTGGGTTTGACAGGCCAGAGCCCAGAGGGATGAATGTGGTCTTATTCTCTCTGTGCTTCAAATTCCTTCCTTTGTAAAGTAGAACTATGGCCTAACTCATAGGGTGGTCTCCAGGAACACTTACTTGAGAAGTGTACACTCCATGTCCAGCAGGTGGTGACTGTTGGCAACATTAATTAGGGGATAGTAGTTGCTATGGTCTGAATGTTGGTGCCCTCCACCTCAAATTCCTAAGTTGGACCCTAGTACCCAATGCAATAGTATTAAGAGGTGGGCCTTTGGGTAGAGTTTTCATGAATGGGATTAGTGCCTTATAAAAGAGGCTTAAAATCAGGCTCCCTTGCCCTTCCCACTAAGTGGGGAGTCTTAGGAAGTAACATCTATGAGGAATGACCCTAGCAGACACCAAATTTGCCAGTGCCTTCAGCCTGGACTTCCTGGTCTCCAAAACTGTGAGCAATAAAGTTCCTTTCCCAGTCTCAGCTATTCGTAATAGCATCCTGAACAGACTCAGTGCTAGTGGTGGGCAGGGAACCCACAGGTGGATCCATCGCTCACATGTATGCACATGCGGTCCCATATCCTCCAACTCAGCACCTCAAGGTGGACAGAGGCACCAACCCCACCGGTGTCCTGGAAATGTTATTTCTAAGAAGGACTTCTATTTTCCTATGAATTTTCTATATTTCGGAGACAATCTGCGCATCCTTTTTTAAATTACTTTTCTCATGATTTAAATGTTTCTATGCAATGCCAGGTTGTGACTTGCCAATATGAAAGTGAACTAAGAAAGTAGGTGGAAAACTTGAAGAATCCAGCCAATCCTGGGCCCTCTGGGTGCTGTGCCAAGACATGGTTTAAGAGGGGTGGGATGGGGTGGACCCAATGCAATTCGCCATCACTGGCCTGAGATTCCTGGCTAGGTGAGATTCCTGTACCTAGGGGTGTTGGCCCCCCAGCTCAGCCCCACCTAGGACCTCATTCTTGGACGATGTGGCTTGTGGCTGAGGTCCTGTGCTCACTCCCACCTTGGCCAGGCCCACTGTGCTCTTGGGGACCCTCAGGAATGACCATCACTCAGCCTGCTCATGGCACCAAGATGTTCCCAACACATAGTAAACTATAAGACCATACTCTGACTGCAGGGAGGGCCAGGTGAGATTCTATGGTACACAGGGGCCTGGGATTGTTTCCTTGTAGCTCAGAAAGGGAAAGAAGGTACAAGAGGCAACGTTTATTGAGCACTGATTGGATGCCAAATGTTTGGCATTTGTCATCTCCTTGGATCCTTAAACCACACTGGAGGTTAGAGATGATCATCTCAGGGTCAATGAGGAGATAGGCTCAGAAAAGGGGTGTGTCTAGGGGGTTACAATCTGCCCTTTCTGGGCCTCTCCTTTTGTAAAAATATTAGTAATTCTATTTTAGGATTGTGTTGGCATAAAGATAAGCATACTGATATTACATATTAAGACATTTTCTTCAACCTAAAGTTAATTTTTTTCTTCAGATTGAAAAAAAAACAACACTTTCAAAGGCTTCTAAAAGCATGGTGGGTCCTGGGCACAGCGCCTCGTGCCCAGTGTGTACCTCAGTTCTGAGTGTGTATGGTACAAGGTGAGAGACCTCATGGTGCTGGCGTTTCAGTGCTCCCCTGGTCCCCAGTGAAGCAACATCCAGAGGTGGGGTTTTGGGGACGAGGTGGATCACTAGGCTTCGACTTTGTCAGTGGATGGACCCACTGAAGACGTCATAATTTGATAGCATTTGTGCTGAGCATGGTGGCGCACGCTTGTAATCCCAGCATTCGGGGGGCTGAGACCGGAGGACTGCTGTTCGCGGACAGCTTCAGCTACTTAGTGAGGCCCTTTGCAACTCAGTGAGACCCGGTTTCACAATAAAGAATTTAAAAAAATAGGGCAGGAGGTGTAGCTCGGAGGTCGAATGCCCCTGGGTTCCACCCCCAGACCCGCAAAAAAAAAAAAAAAAAAAAAAAATAATAATAATAATAATTTGATGGCATTTGGGGAGGTGGTGGAAACTGCAGGAGGTGGAGCTAGCTGGAGGAAGTGGGTCCTTGGGGACCAGATCTTGTCCCTCCCCCTTCCTGGGTGTAGTGATCATCTTCCTCCTCCGCATCCTTCCGCCAGGATGTTCTTTCTTGCCCTGGGCTGAAACCATGGCTGAAATAAACTGTTTCTCCTTTAGGTAATTTTTCTTAACTATTTTTTTTTTACAGCAAGGAAGAGCTGACTAACACACTTGCTGTACTTTGCCGACTCTGTCTGAGGGAGGGGGGAGTTAAGAAGAGGAGAGAAGTCTTCCTAGTGTCTTAGTAAAAGAATTAAAATCCAAGTCACTAGTGTCTACTCAATTCAGCTTCATCTAGACATTGTGTCTGAGTCATGACTAAGTTAAAGCTGCATTCTTCTGTACTTAAGAGAGAAAACCCTGGCTCAGAGGCTGTAATTCTGTACAGCAAGCGAACAAGCAGAGGGTCCTCGAGTCTCCATTAAGCTTTAACAGTGTCTCTCTCAGTTGGCTTCAACATTTTGCTTTAATATTTATAAATCACAACTTAGAGTTACATAGAAACACTTAAACTATGAGAAAAGTGATGAGTAAAAAAAGTATAGTTCCTCCCTAAAATATTGACAATCCTTCAGAAAATCAGAGCCAACTTCCAAAAGTCCAATTTAGTAATAACCTTTTCAGAAAATCCATGAGGCTAATAGTGCTGATGTTCACCATGAGAGGCGTGTGTGTGTGTGTGTGTGTGTGTGTGTGTGTGTGTGTGTATGTGTGTGTGTAGGATAGAATACATGGTAGGTACTAAGGACTTGCAGTAGGACTGAAACTGTTGGAGCTGCTTTCAATGGCAGACCCCAGTTCTGTGGTGTGAGGAAGAGCAGCAGATGGTCAGCCTGGGTTCATGGAGAACAGGGGCAAGAAGGGAGGGAGCTGGGGCCTTCCTGATGTGGGGAAACCGGCTGGTGTAGGAGTGCGCAGCTGAGGGCCCTCCAGAGGTGCATCCCAAGATGCTATAGGTCATTCCAGTTAGTGTTCAGCATGTGTGCCCAAGACCTGGGATGGTCACTGTGAGTGGGAAGAAAGAGGGAGAAGATGGAGGATCAGTGGAGCCCTCAGGTGGATTAATACACAAGGCTGAGAACATTATTCGAAACCAGAAACTTCAGAGCCATCCTCCTCTGATCCCTTCCCAACTTCAGTGGTCATTGTGGCGTAGAATATGCAGTGAGTTCTGGGTGACTCCCCCCAACCCCAGAAGACATCCGCCTTTTGGAACCTGTTTTTGTCAATTAATTTGGGTCATTTAGATGTAACTGAGGATCTTGAAATCATTCTGGATTATCCCGGTGGGACCTAAATCCAATGATAACTATTCCTAAAGAGACAGAAGATATGGACACAGGAGAGGGCCACGTGAGGATGGAGACAGAGACCAGAGGATCGCTGTCACAAGCCCACGTAGCCAGGAGGCAAAGAAGCAAAGACTGATGCGCCCATGGAATCTCAGAGGGAGCAGGGCCCGCCAACACTTTGATTTCAAACGTGCCGGGCGAGTGCCCCACCACTGAGCTACATCTGTAGGCCGAGAGAATAAGTTTCTGTTGTTTTACACTAGCAAATTTGTGGTGCTTCGTAACAGTAGGATTCTACTTCGCAAGCCAACATGGGAACACCGAGCAGTCCTCAAAGCCCGCCGGTGCTAAAAATAATTACCTGGAGGAAGCAGGGAGGGATGATGTTGGGAAATGAATCCGGGACTGGCTGGTTGGGGCACTCGTCTCGAGGTCAGCGCTGTCCACGTGCCTGTCAATCTCCTCTCACTGCCTTAGTCAAAGCTCTGCTGGACGCTGTGAGTGTGGGCCATCCTGTAATGTGGGGCCTCGGTGAGGACCTTGCTGGAGAATTCACAGGTGGAAACAGCAGCAAAGGCAGCTCGGTGCTCAAGTGGCTCTCAGATTCCTTCCAGCGGGAGTGAGCGGGGCTGCAGAAGATGGACAGGTCACTTAGTCAGAGACCCCTAGTCACTGAGAGGGGGAACTGAGCTGAGGCGGGGACTGGATGCTTCTTCAGCAAGCACAGAGAACAATATGTTGCTGGGCATAGCCAGAACCCCGGACCCAGCTGTGGGACCCAGACATGGACCTGCAAAGGAAGGGGGAAAATGAAAGTTTGGGAGATTCCAGCAGTGGTAGAGGCCATGGGCACATATTTGCACTTTGGCTGACCTGGGGATTGAACTCAGGGCATTCTACCTCGGAGCTATACTCTCAGCCATTTTTAAAATTTCTTTTATTTTGAATCAGGGACTAGTTAGGTTGCTAAGTGTCTCCATACATTGTAGAGGCTGTCCTGTGATCCTCCTGTCTCAGCCTCCCAAGTATTGGGATCACAGGTGTGCACTACCATGCTCAGCTTAACCTCTAATTTTTTAAAAAATGAGATTTAAGTGGGGCATGGTGGCGCACACTTGTAATCCCAGTACTTGGGAGACTGAGATAGGAAGATTGCAGGTTCGTGGCCAGCCTCAGCAACCCCATGAAGTACTCTGCAACTTAGTGAGACCCTGTTTCAAAATAAAACATAAAAATAGGTTTAGGGCTATAGCTCAGAGGTAGAATGCCCCTGAGTTCAATTCTTAGTAAATAAATAAGTTAACAAATAAATGGATTGACAAATGCCTGGACTGCCTGGGCTATCATCTCTAGCAATGTTCACCAAACCCTTCAAAACCCCATTTTATAGGTGGAGAAATGGAGGCTTAGAGAGTTGAGTAGCCCACTCATGCTCCTCAGCTGGGATGTGTGCCCCAGAGCTCGTACTGCCTCTCCTGGGCAGAGTTCATTCTCCCAGTCTCTCAAGCCGCTCCTGGCAGCAAACCACTTCTCTACTTCTGCCCAATTCAACAGAGACCTCTCCAGCTCATTGCAGTGTGCGCTCCCTGGCCTTATGAACCTGCGTGCCCTAAGCATAGCTCACACGTCGATGCCCAGGTCTGTGACTGGGCCAAGGCTAATACCCTCACCAACGCAGGGCTGCCTGTCCTCATCTATTCGGCCCCATGTTCCTGCTCATGGCTTGTGTATTTTGTTCGTCTTTTGCTTCTTTTCCTATTTTTGTTCCCAATCCTACTAGGGCTTTCTGAACTGGAGTTTGCCTTTATACCTACCTCTAACAACAGTTCCCTCTTCCAAACAACTGTTTTTAATCTGTTGTGCACCAGGAAATCAGATCGATTAGAATTATGTCTAAAATGAGAATAAGTGGGCTGTAAGTAAGCAGCTCAGTGCTTTTCTCACAAACAAGGGACAGAAATTTATTTCTATGCATCACCTCTGAATCCATTTTGCTGGAGCAAATGTTTTTATATTTTCTACCCAGCTTTGCTTTGGGGATGGGATCTTAATAGCTGAAACAATTGAACTGGGAATTTCCAAAGAAGTGAAATGTACTATAATATGCACTGTCCCTCTAAGAACCCACCTTTCCACTAGCTCCTGCTTTCAAGAGCCAAGATGTCCCCATCTGAGTCCATGGCTTTAATGCAGATCCCAAAGACTGATCTTTTCTTCCTGGAGCCCTAAGGGAGAGCAACCTGATCCCTAATCACTACTTTATGGATGTGCTTAAAATCTGTGCTGTCTTGTTCATGTGAAGAAACGGAATGAAGGGGATCAAGCCTGAGCACATAATTTTATTCTAAAATAAAGGAATTGAAATAGAAATAAAATCTCACCGTTGCCGTGTCCCCTGTGACACAATATCGCCACCTGCTGGATAAAATAGCATAGCAGAACTGTGTGCTATTTTTCAAAGAGTTTGTTCAAAAGATAATGGAGGGGAAATATCGGCAAAGTTAGCATGGAAAGATAGGAGAGGAGGAAGGCTGATCTTGATTAATGAGGGTCTACATTCGAATATGTGTAAAATTATGAATATGACATAGTTATCCTGGACAACCATTGGTGGGAGGGGGAAGGGAAAACGGGGGTGGGGGGGAGAGGGCACCAAATATAGTTTAAATGTATACACACATTTATGTTCAATAAAATTTGTTTAAAAAATGTGAATTAGTGATCAATCTTTATCTCTGTGTGGGGGTGTGTGTGAGGGGAGTACTGGGGATTGAACCCAAGAGCATTCTACCTTCAAGCTACATCCCTCAGCCCAATTTTATTTTTTGTCTTGATACAGGGTCTCACTCAGTTGCTAAGAGTCTCACTACTTGCTGAGGCTGGTCTCACACCTGAGATCCTCCTGTTTCGGCCTCCCAAGTACTAGGGTTAGAGGTGTCTGCCACCAAGTCTAGCTGAGATCTATCTTTAAACTAAATATGAATTCCAGCAGTTTGTGTTCTAACCCATAACTTAGCATAACATTTCCAAGATTTCACCATCCCAACACCAACTTTCTGTAGAAAGTTGAACCAGTTAGAACCAGAAATGACACAATTAAATCTTTTATTATTTAAAAATTTACTTCAGCCTTTACATTGAATAAATAAAATTGGTGGAAGAAAAATAATAACAGATGCATTTTCTGGTCCTAAACAGAGAGGAGTCACGTTTGTGTATTGAAAAGAAGGCATGGTTTAATAACTCCCCCCCACCAACGTTTATTGGTTGTATAAACCTGCAGCTCAGTTTCTTTATTGGTAAAATAAAAATGAGTACCTACCAAAGAGTGCAGTCATGCAAAATAAATAGCATAAATATGGTTCCTAGAATATGTAGTTCAGCACACGTTGACTTAGTCTCCTTTTATTAAAGCAACAATCATCCTGTTAGCTAAATATGCACACATCTACTCCCTCCGGAACTATTAGAAAAGAAGTATGACTTGAAAGCAAAAAAATCTCATACAAGATTCTAAAAGTGATGGCAGACCTCAAGGAGTAGAATAGTTTGTTTGTTTTAACAAACTATTAAGGGAATAGTTAATAGGCAATGATTTTCACCGAATATCTTATCAAAGGAATATATAAATATCATTTAGTGCCTTAATGCTATCTCTTCAAGCACACATTTTCTTTTTAAAGTGAACACCACACTTTAATCTGAGGAAACAGCAAGGAGATCTGATGACTGACCAACCTCCGTGATCTGTCAAAAAAAATATCATATTCAGAGAGCAGGGGTAAGTTTTCCTAGTTATCTTTGTTTACCTGATATCCTGATATGAAGGACCCCTTTCTCAAACTATTTTGTTTTAATTTAATAGCTCACTACAGTCCTTATTGGCGTGTACCGGTTAAGGAGATGAATACTAGCTAGAGTCAGACAGATAGAGTCAAATCCCTGTCTTGGGTAAGCTATCCTAAATTTCCTATTCCTTGCTTCTAGGATTATTGCCAAGGCTAAATAAAATAATGTGGAAAGGAACACACCAAGTGCTATGTGAATACATGTCTATATCACTTTGAATCTCACCGTTAACCCAGGGGCAAACTATCTCCAACCTACACCCTCATTCCTATTTTAATTTTTATTTTAAAACGGGGTCTCACTAAGTTGCTGAAGCCCTTGCGAAGTTGCTGCAGCTGACCTTGAACATGTGATCCATCTTTCTCAGCCTCCCAAGTACGGGGATTACAGGTGTGTGCCACCAGGGCTGGTACCAAGTCTTTATTTTAGGAAAAAAGAAAAACCTTAAATCAATGACTTTAGCTTCTTTCCTAGGGAACTAGAATAAGAAGAGCAAAGTAAGTAAATAAAAGAAAATAATGAAAGAAAAATAGAACTCAGAGCCAGGAATGGTGTCATGTGCCTAAAAGCCAGCCATTTGGGAGATTAAAGCAGGACAATCACAAATCCAAGGCCAACCTGGGCAATATAGCAGACTCCTAGCTCAAAAACATAAATAAATGAAAAGGATAAAATTAAATTAAAGAAATAAATCCAAAGTAGAAGAGAAAAATTAACAAAAAAGCTTTGAGGTCAATAAAGCTGATATATCTCCAGCCAAATTGATAAGAAAGAAAAAAGACAAATTACTAATATCAGGAATGAGAGTGATAATATTGCTCTAGATTACACAGATATTCAAAGAATAGCAATGGAGTATTATTAATAACTTTATGCCAATTAATTTGACAACTCATATTAAATGAACAAAGTCCCTGAAAGACACATTCCATGGTTGCTCAGCCTCATTGCTTTGGCCTATGGCAAGGCAAAACTTAATGGTGGAGGGAATATGCCAGAGGAAAATACTCACCTCTGGTGGTTGGGAAGTAGAAAAGGAGAGAAGGGGACATTGCCCTTCCTGACTGTCAGTCCATGTCACTTTGGTAGAGTTGACCCTACCCTTCCGTGTGACCAATATGACTAATGCAGAAATGACAGGATGTGACTTCCAAGGTTAGACCATCAAAGACATTGTCACATCTGCCCTGCTGTCTTGCTTGGGTCACTTATTCTGGGGAAAGCCAGTCATCGTGTTTTGAGAACATCCCACTTCTCTAGTGGGGCTCATCATATCTGCATTAGATGTGTGTGTGTGTGTGTGTGTGTGTGTGTGTGTGTGTGTGTGTGTTATGCCAACAAATGCTAGAGAATCTTGCATGAAGACAAGAATTGGGATAATCGTGGTACAGAGGAGTGGAAAAGAAGTGTATTTGGTCACAAGTTAAGAGGCCATATATTAAAACAAGGAGGTCAAGAGTGTATAAGAATCTGTGAGAAGGATGTATCTGGTTCTTGGTTATCACCTGTCCTTGGAGGTTGGCCTTGCAGGTTGGTGACTACCCAAAAAGTCTTCCCTGCTGATGTCTCTGTGGCACCTGCATTTTCCATTTACTCTCAGGTTATCTATCTTCCCACTCTGCATCCTCCTTATTCCAACTGCAGGGCTCTTCAGGTTGTCTAGACCATCTCCTGGACATACATGTTGCCATGGCTTCTCTGTTTTTACAGGAGACTTACCAACAAGACTCAACTGAGAGAAGAGATACAGGTCTACTATATTTCTAAACGCCACCAAACTCACCTGGCATCTCTAACATGCACCTACCAGGCCCCAGGTCTTGATCCAGGGGATATACCAGAGACATGTCAATGTCTAACCCTATTACTCTTCTGTCTCACCCCTCTTTTTTTGGAAATCATTGAAACTATTCACCTATTTTCTTTTCACTCTATATTTATGTATTTGAAGATATATGTATACATAAATAAATATATAAGCCAGGTGTGGTGGTGCACACTTGTAATCTCAGCATGTAGAAGGCTGAGATAAGAGGATCTAAGTTCTAGGACAGCCTCAGCTACTTAGTGAGGCCCTTTGCAATTCAGTGAGACCCTGTTTCAAAATAAAGAATAAAAAATAAGGAGTTCTGGGGAAGATGGCGACAGAGAAAAGCGGGGCTTACGAGTCCCGCTAACAATCAATCTCTATTACCGCAAAATCAGCACCTTTCATAGCCAGAAAACACCATCAATGGAGAAACAAAAACTGTCAATACAAGGGACAGAGAAAAAGAGGGCTGGAAAAACAGGACACCAGAAAGAAACTAGCCCACAGTGCTATGGCCAGAGCCGTGGCATGGAGCCATGTGGACGCCATCTTTCCTGAAGCACCAGGCTCCAGAGAAAAGGTGGACTCAGAACAGAGCTCTGAACCTGACAGGAGGTATGCCGGCTTCGAGACCAAGGACGCGGCAGCAGCGCCTTACTGACAGTGGCAGCGGTGAGTTCACCGGATGGCTCCAGCAAAACCCACCAGGCTGCAGAGAGGAGGGGGACTCAGAACAGAGCTCCGA
Source organism: Muscardinus avellanarius (assembly GCF_963383645.1). Lineage (NCBI taxonomy): Eukaryota > Metazoa > Chordata > Mammalia > Rodentia > Gliridae > Muscardinus > Muscardinus avellanarius. Next base: position 38,736,579 of record NC_137789.1, read on the forward strand.
ACCTGACAGGAGGTACTCCAGCCTCATGGCCAAGGACGTGGCGGCAGCAGTGAGTTCACCGGATGGCTCCAGACCAACGCTCTCAACAAGCCACCAGGCTCCAGAGAGGAGGGGGACTCAGAACACACCTCAGAATCTGACAGGAGGTACGCCAGCCTCACGGCCGAGGACGCAGCAGCAGCACCTTACTGCCAGCGGCAGCGGCGAGTTCACCAGATGCTTCAGACCAACGCACTCAACAACCCACCAGGCTCCAGAGAGGAGGGGAGGACAGCGAGCTGAGCACACCCTGCAGGGACTCAGAGTAGAGCTCAAAACCAGAGAAGAAATACTCCAGCCTCACAGCCAAGGTCGTGACATCAGTGCATATTGACAGCAGCAGCAGCAAATTCACCAAGTCCACTACAGCTCCATCAGTGCACTCAACAAACGTGAGTCAAATTGTGAGCCCTAGAGGAGAAATCCCAGTACTGCATTCCCAGGGACTTGTGCAGATAGTCTTCCTGGGTCTGAGATTTTTGCAATCCAACCCAGTTGGGGAGTGGTGGTGGCAGAGGTATCACACCATAGTCACAACTCCCTGAGGGAGAACACCGAGCCTGGCACTCACCCCCATGGTCTCAAGCAGCCTCCATTGACTCCCTGGGTCTGAGACTTTGCGATACAACCCAGTAAAGGAGTAGTGGTGACTGAGATACCACAGACTCAAAATCCAGAGCACCCTAAGTGAAGTCGTAGTAACCCAGGGAAGAACCCAGAGAAGGCACAAACTTCCGAAACCATAGGAAAGAGGAATAACAATGGAGCAATAAATGCCCACAACCCCACAACATCAGAACCTGATAACACAGAAATTCAGAGATCTCTAGAAGATCAAATCAGGAAAATAACTGTAGAAATAATAGATGACTTTTGAAAAGAATTCAGAGAGAGTCAAAAAGAGATCAAGGATGCAATCATTGAAATAAAGGCCTCAATTCAAAGTATAAACAACAGATTAGACCACATGGAGAATAGAATCTCACTTCTAGAAGATGATCACTCCAAAAATGAATGCATAGTTTCTAATTTAGAAAAAAAAATCAGGAATCTGACATTGAAGAAATATGGGCCCATTTTAAGAGAGGAGGGAAAAGAAAGTGAAACCAAAGGGATCAATAATCTCTTCAAGGAAGTAATAGCAGAAAATTTCCCAAACATAGAGCAAGAGGTCGATACACAGGTCCAGGAAACTTATAGAACTCCCTTTAGACAGGATCGGAGAAGAGGATCCCCACACCACATAATTGTCAAAATGACTAATGTGGAAGCCAAGGAGAGAATCTTAAAGTCACCAAAAACAAAAGGCCAAGTGACATTCAGAGGCAAACCAATTAGAATCACTCCAGACTTCCCAAAACAAGTCATGAAAGCCAGAAGGGCATGGAGTAACATATTCCAAACTCTGAAAGAAAACAACTTCCAGCCAAAAATTTCCTACCCAGCAAAACTATCCATCAAATTAGATGGGGAAATAAGAAGCTTCCATGACAAACACAAACTAAAGGAATTTATGTCTTCAAAACCAGCGCTAGAGAAAATACTCAAGGAGATTAACTGCAAAGAAGAAATAGGTAATACACGCCAGAACCAAAGAAAAAAGGTTTCCCATCCAGAAGACAACTAAGCAAAGAATAAACAGTATCTCAAACAGAAATAAGATCTTAACATGTTGAGAATTAAAAATTATTTCTCTATAATCACACTGAATGTAAATGGCCTCAACTCCCCAATAAAAAGACATAAAGTGGCAAAATGGATTAAAAACCAGAATCCATCCATTTGCTGCTTACAAGAAACACACCTTACAAGGTAAGATAGGAACAAACTCAAGGTAAAGGGCTGGAGCAAGATAATCCATGCTAATGGAACTCGAAGACAAGCAGGAGTAGCAACTATGATATCAGACAAGTTAGACTTCAAACCCAAGCTTATTAGAAGAGACAAAGAAGGTCATATTTTACTGGTAAAAGGAATAATCCAGCAAGAGGAATAATCCAACAATAATCAACATTTATGCCCCAAACATAGGTGCAGCTACTTTCATAAATCAAACTCTTTGTGACATGAAGTTACACATAAATCCCAACACAATAATACTGGGAGACTTCAACACACCTCTCAGAACACTAGACCAATCTTCCAGACAAAGGGTCAGTAAAGATGCCTCAGAACTAAAGGACACCATTAACCAAATGGACCTATTGAACACATATAGAGTATTTCACCCAACTACAGCAGAGTTTACATTTTTCTCAGCTGCTCACGGAACCTTCTTCAAAATAGATCACATCCTGGGACACAAAATGAGCACTAGCAAATTTAAAAAATGTTACATACTTCCCTGTGTCATTTCAGACCATAATGGAATGAAACTAGAAATCAACTATAAGAAGACCCAGAGAAACAACATAAACATGTGGAGACTGAACATCACACTTCTGAATGAAGAATGGATCATAGAAGATGTAAGAGGTGAAATCAAGAAATTCCTAGAAACAAATGAAAATAAAGATACAACATATCAAAACCTCTGGGACACTTTGAAGGCAGTATTAAGAGGAAAATTTATAGCACTGAGTGCTCACATAAGAAAAACAGAAAATCTTCAAATAAGTAACCTAACGACACACCTCAAAGCCCTTGAAAAGCAGGAACAATTGAACACCAAAGCCAGCAGAAGACAGGAAATTATTAAAATTAGAGCAGAAATTAACAAAATGGAGAATAAAAAAAATACAGAAAATCAACAAAACCAAAAGCTGGTTTCTTGAAAAAATTAATAAGATAGATAAACCACTAGCCAACCTAACTAAAAAAAAGAGAGAATCAACCCAAATTATGAAGATAAGGGATGAAAAAGGAGAAATTACTATTGACAGTGTAGAAATCCAGATGATTATCAGAGACTACTTTGAAAAACTATACTCCAACAAAATGGAAAATCTGGAGGAAATTGACAACTTTCTAGATAAATACAACCTTCCTAAACTGAGTCAAGAAGATATAGAACACTTAAACCAATCAATAACAATCAAAGAGACTGAAACAGCACTAAAGAGCTTACCATCAAAGAAAAGTCCAGGACCAGATGGTTTCCCAAGTGAATTCTATAAAACCTTTATAGAAGAGCTAACCCCAATACTACTCAAACTATTTCATGAAATAGAAAAAACCGGGACTCTCTCAAATACTTTCTATGAAGCCAATATCACACTAATACCCAAACCGAATAAAGACAGTTCAAGGAAGGAAAACTATAGGCCTACATCTCTGATGAACTTGGATGCAAAACTATTAAACAAAATACTAGCAACACGCATTCAAAACCACATCAATAAAATCATACACCATGACAAGGTAGGGTTCATTCCAGGGATGCAAGGCTGGTTCAATATATGAAACTCAATTCATGTAATTCATCATATAAACAGAATCAAAGACAAAAACCACATGATCATTTCAATAGACACTGAAAAAGCATTTGATAAAATTCAACATCCATTTATGATAAAAACACTGCAGAGAATTGGAATAGAAGGAACATATCTCAACATTATTAAGGCAATCTACAATAAGCCCACCGCCAACATAATATTAAATGGGTAAAAACTTCAAGAATTCCCCCTAAAAACAGGAATGAGACAAGGATGTCCATTATCACCACTTCTCTTCAATATAGTACTAGAGACTCTAGCCAAAGCAATAAGGCAAGAAAAGGAAATCAAAGGAGTACAAACAGGAAAAGAAGAACTCAAAATTTTACTATTGGCAGATGACATGATACTATATTTAGAAAACTCAACAAACTCAACAAAAAGGCTTATAGAACTGATCAACAAATTCAGCAAAGTATCTGGATACAAAATCAACCTTAAAAAATCAGAAGCTTTCCTGTACACCAACCATAAATCCACTGAAAAATAAATTCAGAAAATGCTTCCACTCAGAATCTCCCACAAAAAAATAAAATAAAATACTTAGGAATAAATTTGACCAAGGAGGTAAAAGATCTCTACAAAGAAAATTATAAAACACTGAAAAAAGAAATTGAAGAAGATCTTAGAAGATGAAGGATCTTCCATGTTGATGGATTGGCAGAATAAATATCATTAAAATGGCCATCTTTCCAAAAGTGATCTACAAATTTAATGCAATGCCCATTAAACTACCAAGATCATTTCTCACAGACATAGAAAAATCAGTTCTTAAATTTATCTGGAATAACAAAAAGCCCAGAATAGCCAAGGTAGTTCTCAGCAACAAAAACCATGCTGAAGGAATCACAATACCTGACTTTAAACTATACTACAAAGCCAGCATGGTCCTTGCAAAAAAAACAGATACATAGACCAATGGAGTAGAATAGAAGACCCAGAAACAAGTCCACACATTTTCAGCCAATTGATTTTTGACAAAGGGGCCAAAAACATACACTGGAAGAAAGATAGTCTCTTCAACAAATGGTGTTGGCAAAACTGGTTAACCATATGCAGAAAATTGGAAATTAATCCCACTTTCTCACCCTGTACAAAAGTCAACTCAAGATGGATCAAAGACTTGGAAATCAAACCAGAGACCTTGAAGCTCCTTGAAGAGGGCATAGGTCCAACACTACAACACATAGGCACAGATAAACACTTTCTCAACAAGACCCCAAAGGCACAACAAATTAAAAGGCGAATCAATACATGGAATTGCATGAAACTGAAGAGCTTCTGTTCAGCAAAGGAAACTCAAGAACCTCAATCGAGAGCCAACAGAATGGGAGATTTTTGCCACCTACCCCTCCAATAGAGGACTAATATCTAGAATATACAGAGAACCAAAGAAACTCAACACTAAGAAAACAAAGCATCCAATAACAAAATGGGCAAGTGAACTAAATAGGCACTTCACAAAAGAAGAAATTCAAATGGCCAATAAATGCATGAAAAAATGCTCAACATCACTGGCAATCAGAGAGATGCAAATCAAAACTACCCTGAGATTTCACCTAACTCTAACTAGAATGGCAATTATTCAAAATACAAACAATAGATGCTGGCAAGAATGTGGAGAAGTGGGAACTCTAAGACATTGTTGGTGGGATTGCAAATTAGTGCAACCACTTTGGAAAACAGTATGGAGAATCCTCAGAAGAATGGGAACAAATCTACCATTTGATCCAGCAATACCACTTCTGGCTATCTACCCAAAAGAAAAGAAACCAAACTACCAAACTAATGCATGTGTATCTATGTTCATAGCTGCACAATTCAACACAGCCAAACTATGGAACCAGCCAAGATGTCCATCAACAGATGAATGGAATACAAAACTGTGGAATATGTACACAATGGAATTTTACTCAGCCATCAAAAAACCTCAATTACATCATTTTCAGGGAAATGGATGGAACTGGAGGACATTATGCTAAGTGAGATTAGTCAGTCACAAAAAATAAGAAATCAGATGCTTTCCCTAATATGTGAGAGTTAGGGAGAATTGGGTCATAGGAGGAACTCTAGATGAAAAAGAAAATCCTATGGAGGAGCAAACAAGACAACCTAAAGGAGGAGAAAGGAGGGAGGAAGAAGAAAATCTTTAAAACACACAATGTACTTAAATATATAGAAGTCAAACACTAAGCCGAGCAAGGGAGGGAGGGAAGGGGAGGGAATGGGGTGGGAATTGGGTAGGGGTTAAATCAGTGATGTGTGCATGTCTGTACACACAAGATTTTTACCCCAATATGATGTATGAATATAATGCACCAATAAAAATTTTTTAAAAAGAATAAAAAATAGGGTTGGGGGTATAGCTTGGGGGTCCCTGGGTTCCATTCCCAGTACCATAATATATACATATATATGTGCATGCTTTGAGTTCATAAGTATGGTCACTAGACCTCAGAGCTCAAGTACTTGCAATTCCATAACTTTTTATTTCCCAGATTTTCTCCTTATCAAGCATTATCATTGCTAATTTTGAAACTTAATTGACTCTTCCTCCTCTTAACATTTTTGTTCTGGATTTTCCTCTTCATGAGATAAAGATTTCTTATGATCTCCTATACATTCTCTAGCACCTTGTAGAACCATTTGACTTGTTCTGATCAAATGTAGGTAAAAATGATGAGTGTCATGTTTCTGCACCCATATGCAGATCTCCATGTGCTCTGTTCTACTGTTAAAACTACTAAGAAGAACATGTACCCAGATGGTCTAGCTAAAAGATGATGGCGTCTCCATTATCCAGATTCCCTGAGTGACTGTATAGAGCAGAGTACTATCTAGCCCACCACAGGTAGCATGTGTGAGAAATAAGCTATTGCATGTTAAGCCATTGAGATTTTTGCAGTTGTTTGTTACTGCAGCATAGTCTAGTTTATACTGACTAAAACCATAGTCCAGAATTCTCTTATTAAATGACTTTGGAAGTATCAGGAAGAAAATGAGATTCTTGAAAGAAAAAGAAAAATAAACCAACCTTGGTTGATTATATAATATATATATTATATATATATATTATATATATATATATTTTTTTTTTTGGTGGTACTGGGGTTCCTGGAAGCCCTTCTCCTCCGGGCTACACTCCCAGACCTTTTTTCATTTATTTGGAAACAGGGTCTCTTAAGCCAGTGAGGCTGAGTACAAACCTGCACAATCCTCCTGTCTCCGCCTCCCAAGTGCGGGGATTACAAGCGTGCGCCACCACGCCCAGCTATAAACTATTTTTTTTTTTTACAATTTTATAAATCAGGTATATTGTTCAAAATATTTAGTAACCTATATGGCATGAGCCCAGCTAATCAGAACAGACACCAAACAAATCAGAAAGGACATCAGCTAGTATGCTCTGCAGCTGTCTCAGCTGAAGAGCTCTGGCATGGTGTCAGAACAATGTGAGCATTAAATATCTTTTGGAAACAAAGCAAATGAATCACCAGCCAGGCTGATAATAAACAGAGCTCATGACCTCCACGCTCCCTCAAGACAGAGAATATGAACTCTAGAGTCTGAATGGTTAGCTGGATGAATTTCTTTGCTGATCCTTCTGACAGTACCCTGGAAAAAAATAAACCTCCTAGATCTCAGCATCTGTATATGTTCATCTATTTTAAGGCCAAATAATTTTTTTTAACATTTAACTTGCTAGAATGGGCCATTTATACATAACACATTTACTGATGTGTTTTAGGATAAACTTTCCATTGTCTAGAATACCAAACTCTAGGAAGCTCATATAATTGAGATCTTCCTCCCAGCAACAGTAATCAATAGTCTATTGATGAGCTGAACAATGAACTACAAGACTGAGATCTCCTGAATCATCAAAGAAAGAACCAAGAATGTTCTAGGTAGTGCTTAGGGCTAAATACTTTTCTGGAGGCTTATTTGGACATTGGACATCATTGATCCCATTTTGGTAACTTTCATTTAACCAGAAGAAACAATTTACAAGGAATTTAATTTCTCTGCCATTAAAAGAAATGAGTTTTTTATAGTGTGGCTAGTGAAAAGTTAAGCATTATAAGAACTTGTAAATGCATGCATAGCTGAAATTATGTGCAAAAAAATTTTGTGATTCTGCAGTTACTTTCTGGGCAGAGTATGCATGCATTTCTAGCTTTGTATGTCTCCCACAAATATTTTTAGGAGATGAATAACTCTCAAGTTACAAAGGCAATTTTCTTATAAAGAATGGATTTTTATGGCTAATCTGAATGGCAAAATAAAAATAGAAAACAGAAAGATTGGTCTTTAAATCCCAAATATCCTTGAAGTGTACTTAAAAGAAAATCAAAACCTCAGATGGTAGGGTTTTAATGCATTTAAATAAAAAGTAAAATGAAGGATGAAAAGCTAGCACTATGTAATCTTTCTCTGGTTGAGTCAAGAGATTTGCTTCCTGAAATTGGAATGGAGGTGGGAGGAGGGAATAGATGGCCTCCAGGAGACCCATCTCCTCTAAGTGTCTGAGCTTGGGGTGAAGTATGGCAGGCATATGTCATCCTGACAGCAAGGTTGAAATGAATTCCAACAGAAAAAAATCAGGGCAGGCAGGGATAGTGAGGTGTCTGGGAGGGAGATCCTTTAACTTAGAGGAGAGAGAGCTGCCTCCAAAGGTCCAACTGTAAGAGAAGGTATAAAAGAGAATGCCAAATTCTAAAAAGACTCACTTAAAGAATTAAATAAGAAACTTCTAGCAGGAGTCAGAGAAGGTAGATGCCAGAATAGTTACTAGCAATTTATTTTATAGGAACCCTTTAAGTACTAGGAACCTGTTCTCTTCTTTTCTTTCTTCTTCTTCTCCCACCATCCCTCCCAGCACAGAGAAGATTAAAGGGGGCAGATGGAGCTTGGATTCTGTTGTAGTTTCTATTTCTCTATTTCCAAGTTGCTAACAAGTTGGTCATAAACACCAGGCCTTGATGACCATCTGGGCCACATTTGACTCTGGAACAAACTCAGTCTGTGAAGCCATTCTCGTGATTATTTGACCAAGTCAGCTTCCATATGACTTTTCATAGGCATAAGATTTCAGAGTATAAAACAAATGATAATCAGCGTCCATGGGGCAGCTCTGAAGGCATCTTGACCAGCGCTCGTCACTGCTATAACTCCAAAACAAATGATCACACTTCTTAGAAGAAGGAAGGTTTAATTTGCTCACTATTACTTCATTCTCATTTAACCAATTTATATCTGCAACAATCCAATTACCAAGTGAGGTCACATTTTGAGTACTCCAACATGGAAAATGGAGGGCCTAATTCATAACCAAGCAAGGGAACGATCTAAGCAACAGGTTCTGCGTGGGATGACTTCGCCTTACTCCTTGGGGAAAACATGCATATAGGAGATGCCCCACGTTTTCCTGACCTGGGCTAGGTTTTCAAGCTCCAGGGCTGACAGTCAGAGGCTAATGGCCTCAGAGCTATGGAAGGAACTGCTAGGCACTTCCAGAGCTGTGTGCATCTTTGTATGGTTTTTAAAAAAACACCAAAATAATGTAAAGGAACCCAGTGGGATTATCAATGGCTCCCTATCACTAACAAATAAGTGCAAACTCCTAGGCACAATGAGCTTAGCCCCTGTCCCACATGGTGTCTTCCTCTGCCATTGTCCACTGCAGTGGTCATTAGTGTAGAAGGGCCAGTTTGCCATGAGAATGATTAAAAGCTAGTGATCCACATTGCAGAGGCTGGACAAACAAGAGACCCATGAAAGAGAAGGAGAAGTGGGATAGAGGAGCCAAGAACACAGGTGACCAAAATGGTAAAACCAGGTACCTAGTGTTAAGATGACTTTAGGTCCTGATCCAAAAATCAAGACAGCTTAGCTAGCAAGATATAGATGGGGATAAAGGGACACACTTTTGAAATAAGGTCTGAAAAATATAAGCTGTGCGGTTACTCTGTCTAGGCTTCATGTGTGCTGGGAACTAACTGGCTGATGGGGCCTGAGGACCCAGGTGAACACAAAGGGGCTTGTTCCAATCTACTAATGTCACTCTATGATGGTCATCCCAGTTGGAAAGCTCATTTCTTCCAAGGTCTGGATACTGGGGAGTTTGAATAATAAATAGCACAAAGCATTCTATCAGTGCTTAAAACTTGAGTCATATTAAAAATACTAAGAAAGGAAAACAAAAACCTCTTACTTGAAAAAAGATCTAAGATAAAAAAATCTATTTGATGTCTGAATACACTGATCATATCCCTGGGCCTAACCATTAGACATCAAATCACAACATCTAAAAAAAAATGTTTTCTCTCTATCTCTCAAAACTCTTCAAAGATAGAACCATTCAGGAGATCAAAGTTGCAAGAAAAAGCATTATTTTGCATATTTTTTTAAAAAGCAGTCATGATTCTCAGGATGATTTCCTAAACAAATAGTCTTTTTTTTTTTTTTTTTTTTTTTTTTTTTTTTGCAGGTCTGGAGATGGGACCCAGGGGCATTTGACCTTCGAGCTACACTCCCTGCCTTATTTTTTATTCTTTATTTTGAAACTGGGTCTCACTGAGTTGCAGAGGGCCTCATTAAGTAGCTGAGGCTGTCCATGAGCCGCGATCCTCAGGTCTCAGCCTCCTGAATGCTGGGATTACAAGTGTGCGCCACTACACTCAGCTACAGATAGTCATTTAAAAGACATTATCCTCCCCCTATTTATCTGAGTCTGAGAAAGGTGGGGGCTCCCAAGGAATATTGGGGAGCTCTGACTTGAGAAGGGGTGTTAGATGCTGGATTGGCAGAAGCAATACACGTTTCTATCCAAGATTTATGAATATTGGCTCATTATGACCATGTATAGACTTCCCCTTAGAGACAAATCAGAAGGGCACATGAGTCTAGAACAAAAGCCCGGTGGACAACTCAAATATTGGACTATTTATGAAGAGCCGACCTTCCTGGCTTTCTGACCTAATAAGGAAGACAAACAGCTGAAATCCTGCTGCCAGCTACTATTTCAGGATTTAATTGTCAAGTTGCTAAGGAAGTTGCAGAAACAGATGGACAGTACCACTTAGGAGATGAAATCCTAAGAGTTCCTGGGGGTTATGAGGCCCCATTTCCATCCCTCCCTCACTCCATCTGGACTTTGATGTGGGCTGTGACAAAAATATCACTACTTTACTGCAGAGCTGTGGATTTAAAATATGGCAGTTTTATGGAGCTACACTGATGACATCTCTCAGTTGGTGTCTTAAGACACTATATCTGCCTGAGAACCTTCCTTTCAATTCTTTTCTTGGTACCTGTGAAGCAAATGTGCAGAAAAAAGGATGGACTAGAAGAAAGCAATTGACATGTATTGAACATCTACACATACCAAGCTCTGAGCTAGACACTTTTATATGTACTTTATTTATTTATTTATTTATTTATTTATTTATTTATTTTGGCACTGGAAATCGAACCCAGAAGCATTCTAGACCAAACCCCCTTTTTATTTTGAAATGGGGTCTCACTGTGCTGCTGAAGACACCACTAAGATGCGGAGGCCATCCTGGAACCTATGATCCTCCTGTGTCAGCCTCCAAAGTACTGGGATTACAGGTGTGTGCCACCATGCTTGGCTTTAATTTCTTTCTTTTTCCCTTTTTCTTTTCTCTTCTCTTCCTTCCTTCCTTTCCCCTCCCCCTTTTACTTCTTGGAATAAAGCTGAGAGCACTAGGAACAAACCAAGATTCTTACACATGCTAGGCAAATGTTCTATCACTGAGATACATCTTGAGGCCTTTAAATTATCTTTTAATTTTGATACAAGGTCTTCCTAAGTTGCCTGGCGCTGCCCTAGAACTTGCAATACCTCTGCTTCAGCCTTCTGAGTAGCTGGAATTACAAATGTGTGCCACCATGTCCATACCAAACCTGCACTGATGATCAGAAAATTATTCTCAAGGAACTTAATCTCTTCATTTGGAACATAAAGCAAAAATAGAGAAAATGTAAGTGATACAGACAATGGTATACCACAATAGAAAGGATTAGTTCATTCATTAATTCATTAATTCTATAAGTGATATATGGAGTACCTGCTATGTGTCAGGCACTGTCCTGGGTGCTGGCGAGACAAGATAGAGGAGTTTATATTCTGCTGAGGGAGGCAGCCAGAGGACAATTTTGTTTATTTAAACGCAGAAAGTTGGTGGTGACAAGTTAGATGGCAACAAGTGCTCTGGAGAACCCACGGCCACTACAGTTTGATACCAAATGGACTAAACTGAAGAGTGAGAGCAAGAGACGACTTAGGGCAGAGCCTTTGATGGGGATTCCCTGAGGAACAGAATTTAACTTTGGACTTGAAGGATGAGAGAAGTTTATATAAAAAGAGTGCAGTCATTCACCATTTAGGCAATGTTCATTGAGTATCTACTATCCGGCTTTCCAGTAATAAGTTGGCTTTCTCCAGTAAATTATCATTACTGTAAGGCCCAAGAGACAGAGCTAGGTACTAAACAAGTTAATGCTTATTACTATGATATACTGGAAAAAGTTCCAAGTGCTTTATATTGTTTATTTCATTTTACCTCCAATTTACAGGTAAAGACGTTGAATTATGAAGAGATTAAGCTCCTCTTTCAAAACCTCAAAGTAATAACAGGTGGGATTTGAATCCAGGTAACTTGGTTCTGTTACTGGGTAGCAGTTTCTCCTGATATAAATACTATACAGCAGCACCTCAGGTCTTGCTCCTCTGCATGGAAAGCATCATGCAAAGAAGCACAAATTTAGAGAGTGGGGGTGCAGTAATAAAAGAAGGCCATGGAAAAGAGAGTTTCCTTGCAGAGACAGGGTCAGGCTATGAGGAGTGTGAAAAAGGTTGCTTCCCTGGAGTGGGAAATGGCATGGGACAAAGAGGCTATGCTCCAGAGAGAGGTATGGAGATCCTGGGATTAGAAAAGAGCATGGCGGGCTCGACTCCCCCTGGAACCCTTTCCTCCTCATGCATACGCATCTGGAAGGTCACTGTCTCCTTTCCCGCCCTAGCCTTGTGCCTCTGCACCTGGCTGTTCTGCCCCGTTGGAGGCAGCAATCGCAGCTCCTTGTCTCTTCTCATGAGGTCTGCTCCGATCCTCCGTCCCATTTTTTTTCCTCCCCTGCTCATCTCTAATCTAGCTACTAACAGTTCCCCAGGTCAGACGGTCCCTGCACCGTTTCGTAATGAGGCATAGAAGAGCTAGTTGCTATTGATGTACCTGCCAGAGCTGTGCTGTGAGCTGCAGGTTCCCAGCATGTCACAGGGCTTATTACAAATAAAATCAATCTGAAGATCTCTGCTTTGAGTCAGGGGCAGATTACATTGCTACCTTAAAGGAAAAAAAAAACTGGAAAAAATGGACAAAGCATACAAAACAATGTTTCTCAGACATTAAACAACAGAAAACGTAGGACAGTGATTGTCGAGAAAAAGGGAACTAAGGAAGCAAGCCCTGAGCAGCCTCCTCAGGAGTGGGAGCAATTTTCCAGGCTGAAATGCGAGGTAGGTGGCCCTGAACAGAACCTAATGGTCTCCTGAGTTGAGGAGACCAAAATCAGTCAAGAGAGGCCAGGATGGCTAAAATCTGTATGGAAAAAACCAGTGTGGTATGATTGAATAATAAATAAATATTGATCTCTACCCCCAGTTCCTGGCAGTGTTCCTGAAACCCTCACAGGTAGGGGCACTAAGAGAGTATTTTGTCTCAATATTTGGTCTTTAACTTTAGTTTAAATTCTTTGGAATTTCCTGGGTAGGAACATCTTTGGTTCTAATGAGGTAACTCCTGTGGAGGCCCCTGGGTAGCCTTGGAATGGGGCTGGTTGCCAGGGGAAACAGTCATGTCATTAGATGGCTGGAAATTTTCATTTCATCCCCAGACTTCTGGGGAGGTGGAGGAGCTGATGGTTGAGTCAATCACCAGTGGCCAATGATGTGATCGATCATGCCTATGTAATGAAGCCTCCAAAGATCCAAAACACAGGGTTGGATGAGATCCCAGATTGCTTCACACATGAAGGTGCCTAGAGGGTATGCACCAGAGAAGGCGAGGACATCCTACCCTTTCCACATTTCCATCTGGCTGGTCACCTGCCCCGTTTGTAATATCCTTTATAATAAATGAATGATATAAGTGAAGTGTCTCCTTGGGTTCTATGAGCCACTCTATCAAATTAACCAAACCTAAGGGTTTAGGGGTCAAAGGAACCTCAACTGACTGTCAGTTGGATAGAAGCACGGGTCACAACCTGGGGCTTATGACTGGCATCTGAAGTTGGTGCAGTTTTGTGGTATTGAGCCCCCAACCTATGAGATCTGACATGCTCAGTAGGTACAAGTGTCAGAATTAAATTACAGGACAGCAAGGCATCCAGTTTGCTGTCTGCCTGAGAAGAGCTTGAAGTATAGGGAGAAAATCCCTATGCATCTGATGACAAAAGTATTATGTTGAGCGACCATGTAAAAGACTAGAAAAAAACTACTTAAGTTTTAGTTTTGGTTTGTAGCATTGATCTCCACGTGCATATAAGGAAACCACTGCAGATGGGGCATCATTGGAGAGGAGTAATTGGGACAGTTAGCACAGTTCATGAAAGAGCTGGAATAACATATCTACAATAGCCTGAGTAGGAAAACCACCACAGAGCACTGGATAGTTAAAAAGGGCACTGCTTTGCAGTGGGACCAAACAAATCAATAAGCTCTCCATTAAAGACTCTTCTACACTCTTCCTTTTAATCAGAGCTTAAAAGTAAGCCCAAGTAATATAACTGCATCCCAAGGGAAAAAATAAAAACAACCAACGTATTTAAAGAATATTTCAAAACACACAGTATCCAACAACGAAAAATTCATGATGTTGAACATTTAATAAAAAAAATTATCAGAGCCAGGCATGGTGGTGCACGCCTGTAATCCCAGTACTTGGGAGGATGAGACAGGTTCGAGGCCAGCCTCAGCAAGTAGTGAGACTATCGTCAACATAGTGAGCCCTCGTTTCAAAATAAAAATAAAATAGGACTTCAGGTATATCCTGGAAGTAGAATGTCCCTGGGTTCAAGCCCCAGTATCACCAAAAAAAAAAAAAAAATTAAAAAAAGAAAGAAATTGTCATTCATGGAAAATACAATTCATAATCAAAAGAAAACATGAGTAAATGAAACAAATCATTGATTTATCATATATAGATATTAAATGAGCTACTATAATACCTCATATGCTGAAAAGCTATACTTCATATGTTCAAAAGTAGACATGAGCCAAGCATGGTGGCACATGCTTGTAATCCCAGCACTTGGGAGGCTGAGACAGGAGGATTGCACAGGTTCGAAGCCAGCCTCAGCTACTTAGTGAGGCTCTCAGCAACTTAGTGAGACCCTGTTTCCAAATAAAGTATAAAAATAGATCTAGGAGTATAGCCTGGAGGTAGAAAAGCACCTGGGTTCTACCCTCAGTACCACACACACACACACACAAAAGAAATTAAAAGTAGACATAATAAGGAGAGAAGTAAAAGAAATAAAAAAAGACCTCAATGCAACTTCTGCAGATGGAATATATATTATCTGAAAAGAAAACTGCACTGAGTGGGGTTAACAGCAGATTACACGCTAGAGAAGTAGCTATCACTTATAGATGAACTTATAGATAAACAGTAGAACTTATAAACAGTAGAAAATGAAGCACACAGAGAGAAGTATAACAGGAAAAAGTATTTTAGAACTGAGTACCAGTGATCTGAATGCCAAGATAAAGTGACCTAGCATGTATGTAACTGGAATACCAGAGTAAGGGAGAGAGATGTTAGGGGCTTGATCCTATGTTTACATCTAACTCAGTATAGAGTCTTTAGCGCACTAAGTCCCAAAATTTTAATTCCACAAACATAATGAATATTCAAATATTATTTAAAGTTACAATAGATGGTATATTTGTTGCTCCAATATAAGTTTTTATATGTGTTTCACATCTGGTATGATGGGACAAAATGGGTTAAAGGGGTAATTATATTACAATTATTACTAGGGTAGGTGTTCATCTTATGACTGGTTTCCTTATGAGAAAAGGAAATTACCACTCAGACACTCACAGAGGAAAGACCACAAGAAGACAAAGAAAAAATACAGGAGAGTCCTCAGAAAGAACCAACCTTGTTGACTGCGTGTGCGGTACCAGGGATTGAGCATTCTACTCTGAGCTTCGACCCCAGCCATTTTTACTTTGTGTTTTGAAACAGGGTTTCACTAGGTTGCTGAGTCTCACTAAGTTAGATACTTGTCTCAAATCTGAGATTCTCTGTCTCAGCTCCCAAGTACTGAGATGACTGGCATGCCCGGCTCCTTGTTGACGAGACTTCCAGCATCTATTACTGTGAGAGTGTATGTCTGTTGTTTGATCCACCTAGTCTCTGGTATGTTTTATGGCAGCCCTAGCAAGTTAATATGGGGATGAGAGACGGGAGAAGAGACAAAAATATTTAAGAAACAATAACTGAAAATATTTTCCAAATTTTCTGAAAACTATAAACCCACAAATACAAAAATCTCAATGAATCCCAGATAAAAGAACATGAAGAACATCACATCAAGGGAAATAATGATTAAATTATCAAAATCAGTGATAAAGAGGAACTCTTGAAAGCACCTAGAAGGCTTCACTTTTGGCCAAGATGGAGTAACAAAAACTGGAGTTACCTTTTCACCTAAAACAACTTAAAAAATAGACAAAATAAACAAAACAACAGCCCTCACCAGGCTATGAAAGTCAGTGGTCCCTTTAAGACAGCAAACAAGATGAGTCCCACGATTGCTCAGCGTGCTCTCTTGAGGAAGTCTGCAGGCCACCAAGGGGAGAGGGGACCCCCAAGTGAGACCCCACTGACTCCATGAGCAAGGAGACAGAGGGGAGACCAGACAGAAGACGTTTAAAATAACATACAGATGAAAATGCTAATGCTTGTGTTTGTCATGGATGTGGAGTCAAAAGTACTTAACCAACCAATTCCAGCAGGATAGAAAAAAAATTCTAGATATATCATAACCAGGTGGAACTTATTCCAAGAATGAAAGGAGGAAAACTGGGTACTAAATAAACGGACCCACCCCCAAATCCTGTACACATCGCCCTCAACACACAAATGAGAAAAAGGAGGCTTACAGGAGCGAGGAATGTGCGGAAGCCCCAGAACTGGCCCCTGGTGGAGGATTCACACCCAGGGGGCCAGCCCACAGCTCACCTTCCTTCTTCTACATCTTACTATTTATTCTATAAATACGTTTTCAAGCCTCATATTTAAAGAACTGAAAACTAGGAGAAGAAGGGAAATACCATGACGGTCCTTTGCCCAGTCCTTTGCCCAAGCAGCTACGGTTGTCTTCTCTGCCTCAAGCCCTGCCTTCGCCTGGCTCCTCCCTGCCTTGGGGACAGGCATGCTCCTCCAAGGCCTGAGCTATCCTGAGGGCCCTGGCCCTTGGCCAGTCCGACCCTGCCTCGGGCTCTCCCTCAGGTCTCTTGCTTTCTTAATGTCTTTAGATTCAATGTCACCCCAGCCCGTTCTTAGCACCTAGACTTTGGTGGTTACCAGCTCTGTTATTTGGGGCTTGTTTATATTGTTTGCTCCTTTTGTATCTTGTCACCTGCAGGCTACAGACTCCTTAAGTGGACCATAAGCTTCACGAAATGCGACTTTCTAAGCTTGTGTGTCCCCCCCAAAGCACCGGAGACAGCAGCGTCTTTCACACACCCAGAGCTCCAAGTGGGATCTCGAGTCTCATCAGCTCAACTTAACTCAGTTGAACAAAACTTCCGTAGGTCCCCGTCCCTGCTCTTTCTGACATTATGCTGGCCAATAGGAATACAGAAGGGAATAAGCTGTGCTCCTAGTCTCAGTGCAGTGGAGAGGACAGGTTTTTCAATATATTAAAATGTGTGTGTGTGTGTGTGTGTGTGTGTGTAAAAGAGATAGAGTATGGAGATTTTTTTCTAAAGATCAGGTTACAGTAGGAAAATACCAAACCCATCTAAAGTTTAATGAACATAAGGTAAGCATTTGGAAACTCACTCCGTACTTAAAATACCTCTTCCAACAGCTGGGTTCTCTGTCATTTTAGCTTCAGGAAATTGATCAAAGACCACAAATCAGCCCCTTTATGTGGTCACCTCAGTCTGGCCCCAAAGCAACAGATGTTGAAAGACAGAAAGCAGCGTCTCCCACTGAGCTTGAGCTTTGCATTTTTTACTTGTTAGAGTTATTTCGAGATTTTTAGGTTTGATTTTCCTGGCCCAGACTCAGATTCTTCTCTACTTGGGTCAGTCCTAGAGTGGCAGGATTTGATTTTGAATTTGTGCATTAGGTGAAATCCCAATGTTATGTTACACACACACACACACACACACACACACACACACACACACACGCACGCACGCGCGTGCGCGCGCGCAATGGTGTATTGGATGGGTATAGGATGAGAGCCACCCAGAAACTCTTTCCAGATCTTAAAAATGTTTTATATTTTATCCAGCAGATGGCGTTGTGGACCATGTTCTGTGGGCTCATCTAAAAGTGGTGTATTTATTTATTCAACCTCCAATCTACACCCTACCAATATTTTATTTTATATTTTTAAACAGGGTCTCGCTAAGTTGCTGAGACTCGTCTCAAACCTGTGATCCTCTTGTTTCAGCCTTCCAAGCACTGGAATTATAGATATGTGCCACCATCTAACACTTAAAGGTGATTTTAAGGGACTCTACCAAGCTCCTAACCAGAGGCTTTCTCCAAAAACCCTGGAATTAGGACAGGTCTCTTTTGACATACCCTCTTCTCTGCAGTCTTACAAACATTATTTATCTACCCCACAACTGTAAATAGATCAAAAAATGTACAAAAACCGTCTATAGTAACATTTTCATTCATTTTGTACCTAATGAATGGCTCCTCTGAGTGGTTCCTACATGCCAGGCACATTTCTGGGTACTTCCATGGATGTGAAGGTGGACAAAAGAGAGGATTAGATGATTAGATGATTAGATGATATTATGCCTGCACAGAACCTTCAAATACAGCAGCTAGACCATAACACACACACACACACACACACACACACACACACACACACACACACGAATAGTTCTGTATTATCTGTTGTCAACAAGTACTCAGAATTAAAAGCAGGCTCCAGTAGAGGGGCTGGCCAAGGAAAGCCCTTTTGGGGAAGCAACATGTGAGCAGAGGCCTGAATGATTCTAACAGGTGGTTCCCAGGAGAGGTGCACGTTAGAATCACGGCGAGCTGGGGCAGCCCTAGTGTGGGGGTTCCTGACCTAACTGGTCGGGAGCAGGTTCTGAGTCTCCAGTACTGAATTCTTCTGGGTGTTCTGAACGTGGTTTCAGGGTTGCGAACATTGGCTCTGGGCATCTAAGCAAGATGTCATGCTACTTAGTTGGGGGAAATAGCTGATAGCTAAATGGAAAGTGTTTGGGCTGTTCAGAAGAGCAAAGAGGCGTCAGGGGTCCTGTTACTGTGAACTCCTGACCAGCTGGGCAGCAGAGCTCACTCAGCATTAAAATCCCTCCGGTCCTGCCAGTCCTGGGCTGCTGAGTAATCTCACTTGTGCCCTGGGGGAAGGGGGAGGCACTGATACGTCCCTTCCTCACTTGGAGGCCCTTTGTGGCCGTGTAGAAGCAGGGGACTGCCCAGCCATCTTGCTGTGTCAGGGAACAAGCATCTCTGTTTTGCTACCCAGGCAGATTCAAGTGACTGCCCTGAGCTGATACCCAGCCTAGACTCCTTCCTCTCCCTGGGGACTCTGGAATTCATCAAGAATCAAAGGGAAAGAAAGGAAGTCCTCATTCTGGAGCCAGTGAGAGGGCACAGCTGCGCTCTCTGGGCCTGAAGGACCCCAGCCCTGAGCTGGGCACCTTCCTCGATCTGATTCCTCAGGGCCCAGGGTCCCCCTCCACAGGTGCCAGACAGAGGTGGTGACAGATGCTGCCAGGCTGCCCCAGCACTTCACATTGCTCTTTCAAGTGGGCTGGGGCTGGCTTTTCCTGGACGCTGAGCAGGAGCAGCTCCCTGCAGCCCTCTTCCTCAGGCACCAAAGAGAGCCCAGTGTGGTGCTGCAGCCTGGAATCCCAGTACTTGGGAGACTGAGACAGGAGGATTGGAGGTTCAAAGATAGCCTCACCAATTTAGTGAAATTTTCAGAGATCTAGTGAGACTGTGTTTCAAAACAAAATAAAATAAAATGTGGCTGGGGGTATAGCTTGAAAGCAGAACACCTCTGGGCTCAGTCCCCAGTATCAAAACAAAACAAAACAAAACGACTGTGAAGAGCTCCTGGAGGCCAGTCTGGGATGTAGAATAAGGACATATGCTGAGAGACCCCCCCCCCCCAGTACCATTTCCTTGGTATTTGTCCTGGCCAAGGCCACGGTTCTCTTTCACTTTACTTTTGATCATGGAAAATTGAAAACATACACCAAGTCGAAAGAAGACAAAAATGAAACCCGATGTGACTCAGTACCCGTTCCAAAAAATACCAACAGGTTGCCAGTCTACTGACATTGCTCCTCAGGACTTCAGGGCAAATATCCAGTTGTCCACAGGGCCGTATCCTGGAGGCTCCATGGAGAATGTGCTCCTTGCCTTTCCAGCTCTGAAGCGCTGCCCACATCCCCTGATCTTGACCTCTTCCTCAGGCCACTCTGACCTCTTGAATCCTCTCCACTCCCCCTACTGGCCATTCCAGTCTCCTGCCTCCTTGGTGTAAGGGCACTTGTGATTACACTGGGCACCTCCAGATAATTCCTGGAACTCTCCCTATCTCTAAACCTATAACCAAATCCCACCTGCAAAATCCCTTTCACTATATACGGTGACATTCACATTTACAGGTTGAAAGGATGAGGAGGTGGGCATCTTCAGGGAGCTGGCCACCAGGGAGGAAAGAGCTGTCAGACATCCAGGCTTCACAAAAACTCCTCTTTGAGGGCCTTCCTGTCACCTAACAGTGACATAGCCTGTGTTTCAGGAAATCTAGAACTGGCCATTCATCTGAGAGGAGGCTTCGGGGTCTCCAAAACAGATAACAGATAGTTCTTTTCTCTGCTGTATATGGGAATTTCTTAAAATAAGTAGCTATCCAACTGCCATCAACAGTAGCTTTAGGGCCTCCTGTGTTTACCTGGGTCATGCAGATATGATAGAAATTTTCTATCTTCCTTGCATCTGGGGGACTTTGTGACTGCTTGGACAGGTCTAGGTCTTAAGACTCAAACAATGTTCACTTTCTAAGTCTTAGAACACTGGTGCTGGAGTAACTGAGTCTTGATTCCAGTCTAACTGCCTTGTGGAAGGAATAGAGGGAGAGGCCCCGAGGATACTGGGAGGGGAGACGGGCAAAGCTGAACATTGTGTCCCACCATGTCCCAACTGGGGCTCAGCATGTGCCCGCTGATCTTCCTGCTCCCACCAACTGCCAGCTAAACACCACCGAAAGGCCCCAGTCCACACCAGAGGAGCAGAAGAATCACACAGGCACATGTTCTTGAACTCCTGATCCACAAAATTTTGAGTTATAAGCAAGTGGTTGTAGATTGAAGCCTCTATATCCTCGTGGGGCTGTTTGTTACACAGCCATAGAGAACAGGGACTATGTAGCTGTCTCCATACACTGGGTGCTAGTCCCGTTCTATAGAGACAGAAGGTAGAAATTGAGGAACATCTAGCCATGAATCCAAATCAGTTTCCTGTCAGATAGTGTTGACTCTGGACCCTTCCTCCCAACATCCTGACCAACGAGGAGCTGACTCATCTCAGAAGCAGAGATCATAGAAATGGGAGGCATGGAGTTGTGCAGGGTGACAAAAGGAACAAGAAGAACTTTGCAACCTGAGAAAGCCTGTTCCAGTCTCGTAGGTAGTTGTGGTCATTATAGTAACAGTATTACAGGAGAAATCAAAGGGAGAATAGTTATTTCCTGCTTGTTTTAATATTGTCTCTGAGCGTGGGTGTTATTACAGGTTTGAAGCAATTTGATTTTGCATCATAACTCATTTGCAGTATTTAAGAGATGAAGAGGAAGAGGGAAAATTATTTTTTTTCTCCCCAGGAGTTTGGGATCTAACATGTTAGTTCCGAATGTCTTATGTAATTGTGGATTATGTAATTTGTGGACAATTTATTCCCTTCCTGTCCTGGGCTGACCCTTGTCTCTCACTTGCTTTTCCCGACTCACATGCATTTATGTGTATGTCTGTTACTACCATGTAATGACTATGTCTTTTGTGGAATGTGTGAACCTGTGACTGCTATCCAAAATCAGTCATCCTCCAGGAAGTTTCATCAAGCCTCACACATAATAGGCTTGATCAAATCCATTATGAGTTTTGTTGTTGCTATTTGTTTGTTTTTGTGGGGCTGGGGATTGAAGCCAGGGGCACTTTCTTCTACCTACAAGCTGTACCCTAGCCCTTTTTATTTTTTTTTTAATTTTAAAACAGTGTCTCCCTAAGTTGCTGAGGCTTGTCTTAAACCTGCTATCCTCCTGTCTTGATTTCCCACGCACTGGGATTACAGATGTGTACCACGGCACCTAACTAGATAGTGATTAAAAAGTCAGAGAGAAATAAGTTGGCTTCTCTAAGAAGATGATTCTGACAACCAAGGGACGAACTTGAGCCCAGAAAATAGTCAGCACATGCAGTGCTAGAAAGCAGCCTTCTGAAGACATTTCTAGTTTAGTCTGTACATAAAGAGTCTGTAAAAGATTAGAAGTTTGAATTTAAGTGCAGGCAGGATCCAAACAAACATAGTCTCTGGGACCCAGAGCCTTTGGTTACAGTATCTGGGAGTCTAAATTCTCTAGCAATGCCAGGTATGGTGGTCCACACTTGTAATCCCAGCATTTGGGAGGTTGAGACAGGAGGATTGCAGTTCACAGACAGCCTCAGCTACTTAGTGAGGCCCTGTTTCAAAATAATAAAAAATAGGGCTGGGGGTGTAGTTCAGAGGTAGAATGCCCCTAGGTTCCATCCCCAGTACTGCAAAATAAATAAATAAAAATAAATTCTCTAGCAGCTGGAGTACAAAAGTGCATATTTTTCTCTCTTGTAAAGCAAGATTCCTGTGTCAAACGTCCAATTTTGAATTTTAAAAACCAGTTTGGAATTTCCATATGTTTGCGGGCCATTCTCAAAGGCTTTGCCTGTCAACTAGCTGACCCTAACCAAAAGCAGATAGAATGTGTGGGTCTGAAATAACAAAGTGCAAGCCTATATATCATCACTCAGCTCCCCTCAAGGACTGCTGCATTTAAAGAGTTTACAAAAGGTCATTGTAGCCTGTGGTGTTAGTTTTTCTATGTCTGAGGTCTTCAATTTTTCATCTGTGGGAATTATAAACACAGGCAGGCCAACTCTCCCAAGGTCAAGGTGCCATCTTTCAAAGAGGGATGCTTTTTTCTTTTTGTTACTGGGAATTAAACTCAGGGGCACTATACTTCTGTGCTACACCTCTAGTCCTATTCTTATTTTTTGTTTTGAAATAGGGTCTTGCTAAGTTGCTGAGGCTGTCCTCAAACCTGCCATCCTCCTGTCTCGGCTTCCCAAGTACTGTGATTACAGACCTGCACCACCATATCTGGCTCAGGGTGCTTATTTAGAAAGATACTGGCTGCTTTGGGGGGTTGACACTGAAACCAAAGATTTGAGTTTCAGTCCAGTCCCACATCCTGGAGAGAAGGGGAAATCGCCAATACCTTGTTCTTTGGTGGTGATCACAGGTAGTGATCCCTGTTTGGGCTGAGGAAGGAGTTCCTTTCTCCCAACAAAAGTGAATTTCCTCTAGAAGGTATTCACTGACATCCCAAGATCACACTACTGAAATCACTGAGCTCCAAAACTCTGGTGGCTTGGTGGCTACAAACACAAAAAGGCCCAGAGTGAGACACAAGTGTTCACCTATAAACTAGCCCCAAACAGTTGAGGGCAGAAAGCAGTGGGAGCGAGACTCAGAAGAAGGACCCGACAGGAGCCTGGGAAGACAGGATTTGTGTTGTGTTGTTTTTTGGTACAAGGGATTGAACTCAGGGCCATTCTATCTCTGAGCTACACCCCCAGTCTTTATTTTATTTTTTATTTTCATACAAGGTCTTGTTAAGTTGCTGAACTTGGCCTCCAACTTAACAGCCTCCAGCCTCAGCCCCCCAAGTACTGGGATTATAGACATGCACCACCATGCCTGTTGACACCCTTAGTTCTTAACAGATTCTTCTACAAAACTTAAAATTCTGAATTCCAGGTTATGCTGTTTTCCCAATTTTCATGTCCACATCTGGTGAGATTTTGTCCATTAAGATCAATCAAATGTTATG
Organism: Muscardinus avellanarius; assembly: GCF_963383645.1. Classification (NCBI taxonomy): domain Eukaryota; kingdom Metazoa; phylum Chordata; class Mammalia; order Rodentia; family Gliridae; genus Muscardinus; species Muscardinus avellanarius. The sequence goes on from NC_137789.1 coordinate 38,760,467, forward strand.
AAATGTGGGCTTTAAATGAATATATAGAAAGAGGATCAAGTGACGGGTCTTTATTTGACATTTCTTTTTGCAGCTGTTATCCCAAGTCACTAGTCTCCAAAATAAACTTGCTTTTTTGCTCTGAATCAAAAATTTTGCTTGACAGACAGATGAGATGTAAACACTGACCTTTCTGGATTTGCTGAATTCTCTGGATACATTATTTATTAGCTCACAGGTGCTACACACAGTCACAAAGTAGATATCAAAAAATGCCAAAGAAGAAAATGTTAAAGAAAATTTTTTCTGTTCCTAAATATGATGTCTCTTAAGGCAGTCTGCCCATCAACCATATATTGCATGTAGTGTAGTGTGTGTGTGTGTGTGTGTGTGTGTGTGTGTGTGTGTGTGTGTGTGAAAGAGAGGGGGGGGAGATTGACTTGGGGAGCTTGGTAGGATTTCAAAACGTGCTGTGACTCCTATATTTAAGCCTCAGATTTTACAGCGGCTGTGCATGTTAGGATAAATAGGGAAATAGCTCACTTGCTTATTTTTTTAAGAAGTCTAGCTTATTTAGGAAGACAAAGGGAAGATAATAATACATCTTATCTGCATACCTTTCTTCCAAATGCATTACTTCCACTCACTCAAGAGCTAATCAAGGCCGCCTTCTAACATAGCAGGAGTTAGGGCCGGGCGTGGTGGCACAAGCTTTTAATCCCAGCCCTCGGGAGACTGAGACAGGAGGATGCAGAGGTTCAAAGCCAGCCTCAGCTACTCAGTGAGGCTCTCAGCAACTTAGTGAGACCCTGCTCCCAAATAAAGTATAAAATAGGTCTGGGAGTATAGCCCGGAGATAGAAAAGCCCCTGGGTTCCACCCCTAGTACTATAAAAATAAATAAATAAATAAATAAATAAATAAATAAATAAAGTAGCAAGAGTTAGGAATGATGATGCCACAGCCATACTTGTGGACACAAATCATAGAGGTGGTGGGGGCCCAGGAAGGTGTCACAAACTCACAGTAACAGAGGCAGGTTGGAGCCCAGGCCTCCTGGTTTCCTTATTGATAAAGTTTTAAAAATAGTTAGAATACTTTTAAAGGTAATATGTACTCAGGAGGAAAAAAATAGAACATACAGAAAAAGTAGAGAGCAAAAAGCCTTAGTTTCATCAGTCAAAACAAATTTTTTTTAATATCAGTATAATGTTTTCCAGGTGAAAAGGGACCAGAGAATCAATGACTTCTCTAAGCCCACATTGTAATGAATACCATGCTTAGAAATTTTGTGTTAAATGAATTGTCACATATACCCAGTTTACTCTTGGGGAAGAGGTGGATGCCGCAGAGGCTGAGCACTTCTGTCTCCACAAGGCAGCTCCCCAATAACTGCAAGTAGGTCTCACAGGTTGAGTAGCTCATTAATACCCACTAACAGAGATGAGTTTCTCAGAGTAACTGGCTTCTGACAAGACTGGTGAAATGAGCTATAACTGTTAAAACTAGTGTCTGGAGTCTCTTCTAAGCGGTCTCTCCAGGTGTGGGAAGGATAGTTAAGGTTCCTTCTTTTGCACCATTACTGGCACTGATACCTCTGTCCTATGATGGGTGAGCTGTATTTTCCAAGATGAAGATATTTATCCCATTCCACATGCTCTCCCAGCAATGGCACTGGTGCCCTACCTACTAAAGTGGGATCTGTTTTCCCTCCCCATGAGTTTAGGGCCAAGCCTGTGGCTGCTTAGACCACTGGAGGATGGTAGAAATGGTAGCTGCTACTTGACCCCAGAGGCCAGATGATAAAAAGGTCACAGCTTCCATCTGCTGCTCATGGTACTTCCTCCCTCTTCTCTCCCCTGCCCCCGACCCCTCTTAGTGCTCACTTTTGGAAGCCAGCCTTCTGAAAGTGAAGAAGTCCAAACTAATCCAGGTGGAAAGACCACATGTCAGTCCTCAGCTAACAGGCAGCCCTCACCATCAGACAGAAGATCCCAGCCAGGCCTCCTGCTGAGGCCCCAGGCACCATGGAGCAGAGACAAGCCAGTTCTGACTCCGCTCTGATCAAGTCCCAGAATCCATGAGCATCGTAAATGGCTGCTTTATGTCACTAAATTTGGGAGAACATTATCATCCAGCTATAATGCCTGGAGCATATGCAGGTATATGCAATATAGCTTTCATCTGACTGAAGAGAGAAAATAATCTAAACCAAACATATCAGGTGATCATTTTGTAAAAACAGATTAACAGCCCCAACTCTTAAGCTATGAACCCAGCAATCAAAGGACTAAGATAAACACCCTGTTCAAGGCCATCTTCCATGTGTCTTTTCTTAACTAATTCCCCATATTTTTTGTACAAGGGATTGAATCCAGGGTCATTCTATCTCCAAGATATAGCCTTGGCTCTATTTTATATTTTAAAACGTCTCACTGCATTGCTGAGGGTCTCACTAAGTTGCTAAGTGAGACCTGTCTTGACCTTCTGTCTCAGCCTCCCAAGTACTCCCAAGCCACCACACCTGGCTCCCAACTTACTCCCCACCTTACCACTGTTCCTGCCCCCAGACAGAAGTGTTCTAGCCAAGATGGCACAGAACTGTGGAGGCTGCCAAATTGCTACCACAAAAAATCCATCCTTTATCTCCTTTCATCCTGTCTTTCATCAATGGGAGAATGGGAGAAATTTTTCCAATTAAGACATGTAGGCATATGGGCTTTCACATAAAGTTAGCACAGCAGATGTTAAGGTGTACAGTTCTAGACACATACGCCTAAGAGTGTGTTCTGGCTGCCATGTCTAGTATTTTTAACCCAGCTAAAAGTAGTGTGCATTCAATATATAAAAAATACCCTCAAAATCATGCAGAGTGGAAAGCAAAAGCTCTTATACTCCCCTTTTCCCTCTCAAGTAGTAAGTACCATCAACATTTGGAAGGACAGTGGTATAGTCATCTGGCACATGCCCAGAGAAGACCTTGGCTTGGAATCCCAGTTTTACCTCTAATTAGCTATGGGACTCTGGCTCTAGTTCTCTCATCTGTAAAATGAGGATAACTTACCTCAGAGGAGTGACGGGGGAGTTAAATGAACTAATGTAGATGAAGTACCTGAATAGTCTGATGCCAAGTGTCAATGAGTTAGCCATTGCTACCACTGCTTCTATGGCTGCCACCACCACCACCATCATCATTACCATCATCACCATCATCACCATGATCATCATTGCCATCATCACATCACCATCATCATCATCACCATCATCACCACCACCACCATCATCACCACCACAATCACCATGATCATCATCATTACCATCATCACCATGATCATCATTGCCATCATCACATCACCATCATCATCATCATCATCACCATCACCATCATCAATAAGGTTCTATGTAGTCTCATTGGGGGTTAAGAAATGACAATGTTGGAAGAAACCTAGAGTTAGGGAGGGGACTCCCGGACCAAAGGGTGGCATATTTGGTGCCATAGCCACCAGCAGTGCGCCCACATTTGAGCTCTTCTCAGGCTGGTCTCATCCCTCTATAAAAAGCTGCTTGTGGTCAGAAAGGGTTGCTGAGTACTTGGGACCTCTGCTAGGTGTTACAAAGCACATTTTCTAAAATAAGGATGCCAAATGTGGTTAAAATTTTTGGTATAGAAAAAAAATTCAGCAAAACCTGATACAATCCTGACAGCATAATAAGCCAAACAAACTGTGAGAGGAAAATATATTTACCTGATTTTTCCAGCAATTGCTCCTGTTAGCTTTCATCTATAGAATTTAATGAGTCTGTGCTTAAACATACATCTGGTCCAGTCTGTTCCTACTCACTGTGACCGTTGAAGGCAAGGGTAAGCCATGGAGAGACTTGGCGTATGTTATCCAGCAAACATGCCTATCATTGGCCTCCACCCACTTAGAAATAGCAACAGAAGTACAAAGTTTTCAATCTGGTCCTCTCAGTATAACAGCCCTCCAGGGCAGCCAGCCTGTCTCCTCCCATAGGTAAATAGTCTGATCTCATGAATGAAGTGAGGTTGGTGAGTGACTCAGAATTCTTTTTTTGTATCAGTTTGGATGCTTTTTACTGCAAACAGCAAGAAGACCTGACTACAAATAGCTTAAATGAGAAGGAAACTGATTATCTTACCTAACTAGAAGCAGAAGGAGAGAGTTCTGAGGCGATTAGCTCTGGGTTCAGGATCGCTTCAAAAAAGCCGAAGAGCTTTTTTATGGAGGAAAACTTTCTCAAAGTGCATTCTGCTTTTTATCAGATTTTACCTTACATCTCATTAGCTAGAGTTAGGTCACATGACCATGCCCAACCCAATCACTGGCAAGAGGACTGGAATCATCATGATTTTTTCAGATTCATCAACATTCACCTGAAGATGAGTCCAAAACAGGTGGACATGGGAGAGCAGGAGGAGCAAGTATGTTTGCACTTAAATAATTGATTTCCCTTTTTTATTCCCAAATTGTGTCTTCGGCGATACATACAATTGGATAACATTCAATAGAATTAAATGCGAGGCATAAATAAAGAAAAACAAGGATATATAAAACAAAGACTGAAATATGATCAAGTACCAAAATATGCATACCATATCGACCTCAAGTGGACCACAGGTCTGAGTTTAGTCATCAATTTAGGGAAGTTTCTCCAGAGGTTGCCAAGGGTGGTTTGGGGCCAAATGTAGCCCATGTATATGATCTGAGTCTTGACAGTATTGATTGATTTTTGACTGGATAGTTGTCATATTACTCCTTTTTCTGTTGCTATACAAAAATACTCAAGACTGGTACATTTTATAAAGTAAAGAGGTCAATTTAGCTTATAGTTCTGGAGGCTGAACATTCAAGATTGGGCAGCCCCTCTTGTCAGCCTCAGGTGAGGGCCCTTCTGGCTATATCACAACGCAGCAAGGAAGTGGAAAGGGAAATGGCTGCATGCAGAAGGGGGGCCGAGCTCATAAGTGACCTCATTTTATAACAGCGTGCTCTCTTGAAACAAACTCATTTTTCAAAAACAGCATTAATCTCTTCAGAATGTGGCACTTGCAATGACCTAATCATTGTGCACTGGGCCCCACCTTTTAAAGGTTCCACCTGCTCTCACATCACCACACTGAGGACCAAGCTTCTACCACGTGAACCCTGGGGGAACATATCCAAGCCATATCCAAACCATAACAGTTTCCAGCTTTGACAGGCTGAGATATTTTGTATGTGATTTTAAAATCTTTACTTTTGGCTTCTTAAAAAAAAAATCAAAAGGTATGGCAACACTGGGTGAGCTTTCCTACCTGGTATGCGAAAAAAAAGCAGCTGCACCCCTTAAACTACATCTGTGCGCTCCCCTTCTGCGCAAGACCCTTCCAGTCCCCTTCTCTCATCTGTTACCAGTATTGCCCCATGAGCCTTTGAGAGTGAACTTGAGTTAGTCAGTTCTCAGGGCCCCTGGGATAGAAGCCAACCAGGTCCCAGGGTGAGCAGGTTCTCACTCTAAGCCCCTGCCTCACAAAGCGACCTCTAGTGCATCCCCTAAACCTCACCCTTATTGTAGACCCCTGGAGAGTCCCACTAAGGTTCTCTATATAAACCAGGAGACAGAGATGTAGGGAGTGAGTGTGTGGCAGACAGAGAAAAGCACACAAAGACCTAGACGTCATCTGTTACTTGGGGCTCACTCTCCAGAGAAAGCTTCCAAAGTCGCTTCCCATTGAGATGAGGCTGGATGTAGCTCAGAAGAACCATCCCAGCAGCTGTGAGATTAAAGAGAAGAGAGACAGCTTTGGAATGAAGACTAGATTCGGAGAACAATTCTCAGTCTGCGAACAATCTTACAATCTGCTGCTATTTTGGACTCTGATTTTCTACTCAACAGTTAAAGAGGGCTTGGATTGAAAGGGACACTTCTCTGTCTTCTGATTCAGCCTTTCTTGGCAGCCATATGCTTCCGGTCCAAAAATGCTCACTGACTTCAGCAAGGGATTAAGAAATTCAGATGAGAATTTTCCAGTTGAATTTCTTTCCATGTAAAACCCTCTTTTTAGAACCAGGTAAAGGTGGTTCCAAACAGATGCACACACAGACGGGGCTTATCTCATTTCCAGTCCACTGACACTCACATGTGCTGGTTCTCAAAAAGGGTAGATAGTGACCATGACTCAGGAGACCAAGAATGTGAATTATGTGACACGCAGCCGGGATCTAGTCCGTGTAGGGTCATTGTTCAACCCACTACATGAGCCTGAAAGGGAGATGCCATCTTGCTAAAAAAAAAAAAAAAATAGAGGATGGATTTTGTAACACTTTTGTTTGGAAATAACAGCCATCCCATTTGCTGACTAGAAAGACAGAGGGAGAGATTCGACTCAGCCAGCAAACTCGCTTTTGCCCCCGCAACAAGCATCCCAGCCCGTACTGCGCTTTCCCTTGCCGCCAATCTCCACCTGTCTCCATCAGAGCCGCAAAAGGCCTGCAGTGGGACTGGACCAGAAAGCCAATGCACCAGGATGTCAGCTAAAGCAATTGAAAGTCCACAATCCCATTACATGCTTCACTGAGCTCTTTAACTATGAGCACAGGAGCCGTCCCATGCATGACAAGAGGGGACAGCCGCTGTGCTCTTAGGCCTTAGGAGAAGTGTGAGCCAGGCCGCTGACACTCGGTGCCTCAGGAGAAGAAAGGGCTCCAAGAGGAGCTGAGGCTGGGAGGCCCAAGGTCAAGTCTGCTGCGAGTCCTGCAGACGAGGAGGAGGAAGCTCTGCCCATCTCACCCGCTCTCGTTTATGTGTGACTCTGAGTGTGTTTTGACAAGATTTTGCCAGAGCAGAAATCCCTAAGGAAGAAGGTGAGGGGTGGGGAGGACACAAAAACATAGTGTGGCAAGGCTGAGGCAGAGCTAGCCTCCGAGGGAGAGAGCCTGACTTTGAAAGATGGCTTTGCTCGGTGTAATCTTGGGTGACGTACTGAACTTCTCTTTACCTCTGTTTACCTATGTGAAATGGGTGTAATAGTCCATGAGAGGAATAGCAAAGGATTGCTATGAAAACAAAAATGAGAAGGCCTGGGTAAGTCTGAGCATAGTGCTGGAATCAAAGTGCTTAGTCAATGGTAGCTTATTCCTATACCTAGCCCAGATGCCAAGGAATACCAAGATACTTTGAATGTGCACAAAATGTCACTGAACTTAACATGTAAAATACAAATTTTATCTATGTCTAAAGTTAGCAAGTGCAAGAAGTCAAGTGAGCGACTATCCACGCCATGTGGAGATTTTTTTTCTTGTCTGCTTGCTTGTCAGATTGTTTTTGGTACTGGAAATGGAATTCAGAGACATTCTACCTCCAAGCTACACTCCTAGCCCTTTTTAGCTTTTATTTTATTTTTTAATTTATTATTATTATTTTTTGTGGTGGTACTGGGGGTGGATCTCAGGGACTTTTCTACCTCTGCTATACTTCCAGCCTCACTAAGTAGCTGAGGCTGGCTTCGAACCTGTGCGATCCTCCTGTCTCTGCTTCCCAAGCTCTGGAATTACAGACATGTGCCCGACCTGGCAGTGTGTGTGTGTGTGTGTGTGTGTGTGTGTGTGTGTGTGTGACACTGGGAATGAAACCCAGGAGCATTCTACCTCTGAGCTACAGCCCCAGCCCTATTTTTTATTCTTTTTTATTCTTTTTATTTTTGAAACAGGGTCTCACTGAGTTGCAAAGGGCCTCACTAAGTAGCTGAGGCTGTCCGTGAACCACAATCCTCCTGTCTCAGACTCCCAAATGCTAGGTTTACAAGCATGTGTCACCATGCCTGGCAGCGTATCTTAATATACTGTAGAACATTACACACATTTCAGAGCCCACCAGAAAATAATTGTAGTAGCACACTAAAATAATTCCAAAGAGGCCTAGTATTTTTCAGCATGAGGAGGAAAATATCAAGTCAGAAAGTATTTGTCACATTCCTACAGCAGGCTTACCGTGATTAATAGAAAAAGATATGATAATTCTTATAAAATTAGTATATTGTGCTTGCCAAGTACTGTCTACAAATGATCTACATTTCTTCTGCTCTTTCAGGCTAGAAATTACCTCCACTTTAAAAGTGAAAAAAATAAGACACAGAAATTAGACAATTTGACCAAGTTCACCTAATCAGTAATTGGCTGAGCTGGGATTTGAGCACCGGTCTGGATGAAGGCAACAGTAAAGATAATAGCGTAGATTGTTCCTGAACACCGCACAAGATACCAACCTCATATCTGCACTGTTTCATGCAATCTTTACACCAATGCTATGAAGCAGGGACTATAATAATAATTATGCCCACTTTTCAGACAAAAATAATCAAGAAAGCAGCCCAAAGTCTCACAGTCACAGAGAGGAAGAATCAGGCATCAACCCCAGGAGAAGGTGACCCCCAAGGCCAAGCGCCCTTTGTCTCTGGACTGCATCACTCGTCTCAGCTACAGCCAGAGGGACGTGACTGTTCTCAGCACAATGCACCAAAATTTCAAAGGTCCTCGGTACATGTGGACAGCTTGATTTCACCCTTGATGTAGAAGAGATTTTTTTTTAATTTCTTTCTGTGCAGGATAAACAGCTATTAACATTCTCCAAAGGAGAACACCATTAACTGCAAGCAACAACCTAATAAACTCAAGGTCATGGCAAACGATGTCTCTAAGAACATGTGGCTAAAAGAAGAACGAGAGGTATTCCATTAGCCTGGATTTTGAAGGCTTTACCAAGAGAATATTGGAATGATTTTAGTTGAACTAATTACAAGACTCCCAAGGACCCAGAGTGGCACGAGCCTGATAACTCATGTAGGTAGGCCTATCATGCGCAGGCCCTGCCGGTGGGTCCTTTTGTGGATAGCATCTGCCCTAAGTGAAATCATGATCCTCTAACTACATACCTGCTTCCAGAGACAGATGAAGTAGGAATTGTCGAAACCCAGAGCCTGCTCTCCACCCGCCCCACCCGGACACTTCTCCTTAGCCACTCCCAACCTCTTGTCTTGACAAATCAAGTCTCTTTTTAATTCTGCTATGAAAGGCAGGCAAGGGGAAGATGTGGTTCTCTAGATGTTTCTCTCGGATAAACTAGTTATAAACCACTTGTGGCTATTTATACAGAAATTTGTTAAAATTCAGTACAAGGTAGGATCTAGCATTTCAGTCAGAGCAGCGCGTTGCGAGCCCTCAACAGCCACCTGCGCCGAGCTGTTATCAATATGGCAGTGCAGATCTAGGGCACTCCCATCATCTTGGGCAGGGCATTGGAGCAGGGCTGGCCTAGATGGTCCACTCTGAAGAATCCAGAAGGCCGGGGGCTCTCTTAGCATGCCGATTTGAGTTTGGATTTTCACAGAAGAAAACTTAAGTAAGGATTCAAGTGTGAGTAGTTGATTCAAGAAATCTAAGCCCAGCAGAGTGGTGCACGCCTGTAATCCCAGTACTTGGAAGGCTGACACAAGAGGATCTCAGGTTCGAGGCCAGCCTCAGCAACTTAGCAACACCCTATTTCAAAATAAAGTAGGGGGTAAAGGTATAAAAAAAAACCTAATTCAATCCCCAAAACTACAAAAAAAATAAAAAAGAGAAGAGAAGAGAAGAAAGGCAGGCAGGCAGAGTGTACTTGTAGGGAAGTGGTATGGGAAAGGCAACAAATGATCCTTAAACCTGTAGAGAGACTGGGGTGGTGTAGAATACATGTCTCGGAATTATCCCACCTGAGGCCCAGTGTAGCGGGGCAACTTAGGTCTAGCAACTTAGCAAGACTCTCACCAACCTAGTGAGACCCTGTTTCCAAATGAAAAATAAAAATGGCTGGGGGTGAAATTTGGAGGCAGAATGGCCTTAGGTTCGATCCCTGGCACCATTAAAAAAAAATATTATCTGCCGGGCGTGGTGGCTCACGCTTGTAATCCCCGCGCTTGGGAGGCAGAGACAGGAGGATCGCGCAGGTTCGAAGCCAGCCGCGCTGGCGTAAGAGACCCTGTTTCAAAAATATAAAATAGGTCTGGGAGTGTAGCCCGGAGGAAGAAGGGCTTCCAGGAACCCCAGTACCACCACCAAAAAAAAAAAAAAAAAAAAAAAAAAAAATATATATATATATATATATATATATATATATAATCTCACCCAAGAAGAGAGAGCTGGGGATTTGTACACCGCTCATTAGGACGGCCTCCAGGGCTGTGCGTCTCCCAGTCCGGATCCACTTGTGCGTAGGCAGAGATTTCTGAAGTGGGCTGAGGTTGTGTGGAGAAATCCACAAGCTCTAAGGCGGAGATTGGCCAGAGCACTCCAACGTTCTGAGAAACACACGTGCTGCACAAGACTGACTCCTCGGGGATGCTGGAGGACCTCCTTCCTCCTGGAATTTTGTAGAACATTAAGTTCATGTGATTGATTTTGTACCACTCTTTCAGGAGCTATCTAGTAAAGGCTTCAGGAATGTCAAGGGGGGGGGGAAGGCACTGAGGAAAAAAAGAAGCTCAAGGATTTTTAGGAGGACTAGTTCTACATGGCATAAAAGGCCAATTGATGAGACAAATAAGGAAATTCTTTATACCACCTCTTGGGTGCAGACTCTATATGTTGTGAAGGAGCCATGGGATGAACCTTGTGTCGGGGTCCTGGAGTTGATGTGCTCAAGCTCTTCACCTGCCCCCCATCTGGACCTAGAAAGAGGGTCTTTAGAAAGAGGGTCATTGCAGATGATCAGGGTAAGATAAGATTATTGGAGAGGGCCCTAATCCAATGTGACTGGTGTTCTTAAAAAGAGGGAAAATGTGAACAGAGACAGAGGCATACAGAGAGAAGACGAAGTGGGAAACGCAGGGAGAAAGTCATCTACAAGCTAGGAATGTTGGAGGTCTGCAGAAAGTAAGAGAGGCATAGACAGATTCTTTCCCTCAGCCCTTACCTAGAAGCAACCCGATGATACCTCGATCTGGGACTTCTAACCTCCAAAACTGTGAGAAAACAAGTTTCTGTTCAGTGCCTAGTTTGTGTACTTGGTTGTGCAAACCCAGATGCCCCTCGAAGCACCCCCCCTTCTGTTTCCAGGAGCCCTGTCTTGCTCAGCAGCAGAGCCTGATGGTGAAGAGCTTGGGTTCTGAGCTATTTGCCTGGGTTTGCACCCCCACTCCGCTGCCATCAGCTGTGACCTTGGCTAAGCTACTAAACCCTTTCCTGTTTCTGTTTCCTCACTTGCAAAGTGGAAAAAATAATAGTCCTTGGCTTATAGGGTTTTCATAAGAATTAAATGAGTTAAAATTTATAGAGTATTTAGAGCAGTGCCTGATGACATACTAAGCAATGTAAGCAATACTAAAAATAAAGTCTCAGCTTGAGGCCCTGGCCCAGAAAAACCTGAGGCTTGATGGTTTCTGTGCACAGAAGAGAAGCCAAGCTTTGCAATGGCCCCAGTAAGCAGAAAACTGCTGTTTCTTAGGAAGTCTTCCAGGCAGGAATTCCAGGAGATGGCAGTTCAGAGAGTCTTAAGGATGATGAGAACAGCGGGGGCGTGATGGCACACGCCTGCAATCCCAGTGCTTGGGAGGCTGAGACAGGAGGGTGGCAGGTTTGAAGTCAGCCTCAGCAACTTAGCAAAACCCTCAGCCACTTAATGAGACTCTGTTAAAAAAAAAAAAAAAGGCTGAGGGTGTACCTCAGAGGCAGAATGCCCTTGGGTTCAATTCCCACACCAAAAAAAAAAAAAAAAAAAAAAAATTTTTTTTTTCTTTGTGAGTTATAACAAGACTGGATCCTCCCCATGAGCCCCTCCAAATTGTGAAAAGTCATGGTAGACAAAGGGAATTCTTCTTGATCTGCTCTTGACTTCAGCAGCAATGGGCTCAGACTCATGAGTGCAGCATACCCTTGCAAGATGCACCATGCGCCCTTCTGACCTCTGCCCCTAAGCTGTTTTGCAAGCCAGGCCTGCAAGTTGGGAGAGATTACACCCAGAATTATGCCCAATGAAAGGGACTGGGAGCTGGCACATAACTGCCCAGCCTCCATCCTTGGGGTGAACCATGGTGGGGGGCAGTGTGTCCGCTTCTGAGGTCTGGGTTGAGTTGTGTAGCCCTGGCCTCCAGTCGTGGATGTGAACCAGTATTTGCCGACTGCTCTTCCTCCCCTCCGCATGCTCCCCACTCAGACCTGCTTCCTAGGATCACCTCCCAGATGAACTATATCTCAGGTTCTGCTCCCATGGAGCCCAAACTAAGACAAATATCAGGAGCAAAGATACAAAGACAAGAGACTGTGCCATTTGGAATGAGGGCATGGAGAATCTGAGAGGCCAGCTCGTTTTACTGGTGTATAAAGGTGCCTGGCAGGTGGCTGAGGGCTGGGAACTGTTGCCAGGGACCAGATCACAAGGCCACTGTGTGCAGGGGAAAGATCTTGGCTCAACTCTGTAGGCCATGAGGAGTGCTGAGAAGCCAGCAGGGTCAGAAGAGAGTTGTGATGAGAAGTGGCCTGTTCAGAGTTGCTTCTAAAAAGATGGCTATGCTGCCCATTTGAAAAGTGAGCGAAAGGGGGTGAGGCTGGTGGCCAAAGCAGTGGTCCAGATGAGTGGCAACAAGAATGTAGACCAGCAAGGTGGTCATAAAGAAGGCAGGAGGAATGCACCAAACGATATTCTGGAGGTGAAGTTCACCAAGGGCAATTACTTCATGACTGATTTCCCCAGGACTTTCCTAATTTTTGCATTGAAAGTCCCACATTCTAGGAAACTCTCAGCTCCAGGCAAACTGGAATGGCTGGCCACTCTGGGTTCAGCAGAGTAGCAAGGGGTAAAGGGGGATGAAGGGGTCAAAAGTGAGTTGTCTATTTTAGGCTTGGGAAATTGGAGGTTTGTGGTCACTTGTGAAGATGAACATAAGAGAAGCTGGGCTTGAAGAGGAGATGATGTGGTCGATTTGGGACAGAGACAACCGGAGGTCATTAGAACTTACAGGTGGACATGAACAGCAGCACTTGGGGTTTCTCAGGCAGAGGAAATGTTGAGAGTAGCTTCAATCACCCTGGAGAGGTGATAGGATGACCTAGTGTGGCCAGGAGTCCTTTTGATGACTGCGCCATACTACCCTGAAGTACTGACATGAGAAGTTGTGCCCATTCCCTGAGATGATTATGAAGGCTACTCTGAGATTTGAAGGACAGTGTGTCCTGTAATTGTTTTAGAATTTGTTCTTCGATGTAGCTATTTGTCACCAACTGGAGCACAAGGACCTGAGGACAGAATAGGCAACTATAAGTAAAATTTCAAATATAAGTCTCCCTTGCAACTGTGTGATAGATTATACCTGCTGTCAGAGAGTGTGCTGTGAGCAGACATCTAGGAGGACGGCTCAAAAGCAGGGGGACTTGGAGAAAATGGCAGGCACGGAGTGGGGCTCGCCACCTGAGTTCTTCGTTGATTTGTCCAGGGCAGGCTGTCGGTTCTGGTTTAAATACAAGTTTGCCTCGTTGCACTTTCTCTATCCTAACTGCTCACATTTTATAACAACCTTGACATTTTTATTTGGCCTTCTGAGGACCCATCAGCTAGTCAGGATAATAATCACCCTCATGATTGTTAATAAAGTTGATCGTTTTCTACTCTATACTCTTCTAAACATTGACACATCTTTGTGTGTGTGGGGGGGTATGTGGTACTGGGTATGGAACCCAGGGGCATTCTACCTCCAAGTTACACCTCCAGCCCTATTTTTTATTCTTTATTTTGAAACAGGCTCTCACTGAGTTGCAAAGGGCCTCACTAAGTAGTAGCTGAGGCTGTCCACGAACCTGGATCCTCCCGCCTCAGCCTCCCAAACGCTGGGATTACAAGCGTGCGCCACCACGCCCAGTTTACACTGACACATCTTAATGTGTTTAGTCCTGACAGTAAACTGCCAGGTAAATACTTCCATTGTCACCTTCATTTTTATAAATGAAGAATTTGAGACATAAAGAAACAAGACAACTTGCCAAAGTCACATAGCAGGTAAGTGACAGAGTTGGTGTACGACCAACATGGTAACACCAAATATGATATTGGGCGGCTATTCCTGAAAGAAGGATATCAATCAAGAGACACAGAGAGGACAGGCATAAAGAACTTAGCAAATGGTGGGCCATCCCAACCGAGGAAGCCATGTATTACAGAGGTGAGAGTATCCCCCACTGAATGTGGAGTGAGCTGTCCCAAGAAAAAAAGCAGCATGGTGTCTTCCATGTCATGGGTTTTAATTTGGTCTGAAAACCTCCTTCCTCATGTATTATGTATATGGGACAATTAATGCTATTTTGATCCATGGTTTAATGCATCTGTGCTGATTCTGTGATGTTGGAAAATTTCTGACCAGTACCTAAGCCATGAAGGAGGTGGTTTAGGGGCGGGGTTCTTTGTCACCCCAGATCGAGTGATCTCTCATCTCCAAGTAGAGTGAGCCCTATTTCTCCCCTCCCCCTTGCTTGTGTCTATCTACCTAATAGGCAATAGATGGGGCTCTAAAAGTAGGCTCAAACATCAGCATGTACAAGATTCACTTCTCCACCTCCCTGCCCCATCCAGCCTGAAGAGCAGTCTCTCTCAGATGATGCAGGACTTTCCCCTGCTACCAAGCCCCAGCCCTCCTCTTCTGTGTCATTAGCTGAGGCCCAGGCACCCCTGCCTTCCTCAATCTCTTTTCAGGACCTTCCTGGGCTGCTCCTTCTTCCTTAATGCCAAAACAGCAAGTGAATAGTCAACATTTATAACTCTTCTCCCTCAGAAAACATACCAGTCCTTTTTAGAGAGATCTATGATATGATACTTTGTATGATACTTCCTAGCCTGGTTTGGGAGTCTGGGGACCTGGGATTGCCATTTAACATTTTATTTCATTACTAGTTGCTTTACATTTCTGGATCTCCCAGGCTTCTCACATCTAAAAAAGAAGGTGTTGAGCCAGGCATGGTGGTACACGCTTGCAATCCCAGCATTTGGGGGGCTGAGACCGGAGGATCACAGTTCGCAGACAACCTCAGCTACTTAGTGAGGCCCTCTGCAACTCAGTGAGACCCTGCTTCAAAATGAAAAATAAAAAATTGGGCAGGGGGTATAGCTCAGAGGTTGAATGCCCTTGGGTTCTATCTCCAGACCTCCCCCCAGAAAAGAAGTTGTTAACTTGATCAGTGAATTCCAATTCATAGCAGAGCAGAGATAAGGGGTATCAAAACCACGGGACCTAGGAGATACAGGGCTTCCTCCAGTCATGTGCTCTGGGCTGTTTCTAATCACCCTTACAACAATGTACCTGTCCTTTGTCCCCTTCCCCCAGGATTGTGCCTTCTAGTAACAGTGTACCTGACAGCTACCACCCCTGTCCCTGAGATCCTGTGTGACCTTCCCCATCTCATCTTCGGTCTGAATCTATGCTGTAGAAGGTTCTTCCTCATGATGGAAACGTGGCTCATCTTTCTCAGGGTTCTCTGTGGGAAAAAGATGGTGAATCACTCACTGTTCCAAATGATCTTTAAGACCCATGACAATGCTTAGCATTCTATGAGACTATGATTTCTACAAAATGCTAGTCTGAACAGTTAAATCACCTTCCTATGATTTATTCTGCAAAGATGAGGAAAAGATCATTATTCATAAAAGGGTGGAATGGAAGGCAGAATATGCCAGCAGGTCATGTTATGAGTCACAGACATAATAGTCATTTGGAACTCAATGTCATGGACTACCCTGGATTGCATGGGGGAGAAGATGAGGGTCACTTTCCCAGCCCCTGTGCAGAAATGTCTAAAGACTCATGTGATATCCCAAAGCTCCTCTTGTCCAAGATGTCTGCCTGGATCAGTCTTTCCAAGGGGGCTCTCCATGTACCTTTCTCCTTCCAACCACTGTGGTAAGATGTATCTCTTCTATTCTCTACTGCCTGGGTTACCAACTCGTCGGGTCCAGCTAGTACAAGCAGTATTGAGGTTCCACTGAGCCTGGAATTGGACTTGATGAGAAGCAGAGAAAATGAGGGGAAAAACAAGCAGACCCTACTCTCAGGAAACTTATAGCACACCCTCCCCAACCCCAGCCCACCCACCAACACAACTCTTATGGTGGAAAAGAGAACACCTGGAGAATGGACAGAAAGGAAGGCCATGTCTTCTCTGATTCACTTTGCAAAGATTTCTCAGATGCACATATCTGGATTCTGTCTCATTATCCAAAGAATTGAAGGCCAGGCTGCCCACCCCTTGGCTCATCACCCCAAGGCATATCTGCTCTTCCTAGGTCTGAGAGTTCATTGCTGCTCTGTGGCCCAGGTAAAGATTCATGCACAGTAGATTTGAACAGCTGTGGGTAGACCAGAACCCCTTTAACTCTCAGGAGCCAAGGGGTATAGGCTTCTCTCTCCACAAAAAGATAAAAACACACCAGTTTCATATTTCTGCCTAAACTATCTCCCTACAAAATTGCTAACACACAAGATCTTTCATTACCATAGTAACCCTGTGTATAAAAGGCAGACTCTAGACTCCAAAGAGCAGAAAACAAAAATTCAGAGAAATCCAAGCTTCTCTGCATCGGAAGAGAGGAAGCAGGCAGGTTGGGCTGACCAGCCTCAGGCCTGACCCTGCCAGCATGGCCTGAGGTCACCCGGCCTGACCTGGCCCAAAGCATAGGATGCTTTGCTGTTTCTTTCATTGCTGTATTTGCCTATAGAGCTGTATAGCATGGGGAGGTCCAGGAACAGGGACACTGCCCTGGTTTTCATTTGGTTTACATGAGAACTTTCTGTTCTTTTCTTCTTTTCCAGGAGATCTAGTGAAAGATACTTTTGTTTTCAGATGGTGTCATTCTGTGGCACGGATTGAAAGAGACAGGGTGCAAACAAAGCTGAATGCAATATGAGAATGGAATCGAAGAGCTGGAAAGCAATGGCCGAAGCCTGTGAGGAAGCCGTAAGCACTTGTCCCTCTCTGTCATTGCAGCTCCTCGGGTCTCTGTCCCATCTAGGTCACAAGCCCATGGGTACAAAGAGCCTCACAGGCTTCACAAACAACAACAATAAAAGCAACAACCAGACCAGCTTTCCTGTCAAGTGATCTGTATGACTTGAAATGAAACTGCATACACGCTGAACTGAGTGGTCCCAGAGACAGACAGAAGCACATCTGACATGATGCGGGCAAAGTGTTTACACTGTGCCTGGCTCTTGAACTAAAGGTTTGCAGTGGAAGTTTCCGGGTACCTGTATCAAGGGAGCAGCAGGCTTCCTGCTTTCCCCAATAGTTTTTAAAGTAGGTTCTGATTCCTGAGACTGTAAGCATCAGAGTTTATTTATTTTTTCTTCAATACTGGGGATGGAACCCAGGGACATTCTACCTTCAAGCTATATCCCCAGCCCTATTTTTTTTTTTTTTTTTTTTTTTTTTTTTTTTGGTGGTGGTACTGGGGGTGGAACCCAGGAGCTTTCTACCTCCGGGCTATACTCCCAGACCTATTTTATACTTTATTTGGAAACAGGGTCTTACTAAGTTGCTGAGAGCCTCACTAGGTAGCTGAGGCTGGCTTCGAACCCGTGCGATCCTCCTGTCTCAGCCTCCTAAGCGTGGAGATTACAAGTGTGTGCAACCACGCCGGGCCCCAGCCCTATTTTTTATTCTTTATTTTGAAACAGGGTCTCGCTGAGTTGCAAAGGGCCTCACTAAGTAGCTGAGGCTGTCTGCAAACTGCAATCCTCTTGTCTCAGCCTCCCAAATACTGAGATCACAAGTGTACGCCATCACACCTGGCTCATCACTAAGCTTTTGAAGAGTGTTGCCTTAGAGTAACTGGGTCTAACTCAGTGCATGTGTCTGCCTGTCCCATCACATTCACATACACAAACTTATCTCTAAGCAACATAAATGATGACACTTTGTGGTGTGCGTGTGTGTGTGTGTGTGTGTGTGTGTGTGTGTGTGTGTCCCTGCACTCATTCCCCTAGGTGTCAGGCAGGAATATCATAAGGGACTTCAGTTTCAGCAACAGCTAACTGCAGAGTCCTGGGAACACACCACTTCTCACCTGCAGGCCTTTGCATCTGCTGTCACCTCTCCCTGAAGCACCTTCCCACACTCTCTTCTTTTTCTAACTGCTGTGCACCCATCACTGTAACTCTGAAATAGTCTCTGATAGCAAAGTTTCTCTGGAACCCCAGAGTTGGTTCCAAGCTTCTCCTAAAAGCAGACTTCTTAGAAGATGTGACATCCCCTGCCTGTGATTTGCCTATGCCACCACAGGAGGAATGAGGTACATCAGCCAGGACGGGGCTGGCCGTGGGGGGCATTATAACACCAGCTGCAAAAGCAATGTGAAAACAGTTGTCCCTTGTCAAACACTAACTGCGTGTGTGCCGGCGCTTGGCTATGTGCTAGGAGATCTAGCATCTCACTGAAATCCTCCCGCACGTAGGCATTGATACCCTCAGCTTACAGAGAAGAAAACCAAGGCTCAAGGAGATAAAAAATACTTCCTAAGTCAAAAATACCTATCCAACGGCAGGGAAGGGCTACACACACACTGGGCCACGGCAGAAGTGCGCGCCTTCCCTGGTCTATGTGGCTTCCCTTCACTTTCCACAGGCTCAGAGCAGTGTTTCTCAGTCCACACGAGTTGACAAAGAAATGCGGCCATTTCGTGCCAATAGCTTCCTGCCTCTTTTGTGAGTCTTTGTCTAAATCCTGGCAGCAACAATTCAAGTACTTAAGTCTGAAGAGCCAATGCCAAGATGGGACTGGTCCCTCAAAAGCCTGGGAGATGGGCCTGGGAGGTGTGTGCTCTGCTCAGGCCAGCCGGCATTTCTACCTCCCGCCCCATTCGTTTTTATCCAAAATGTTCACAGCTCATAAGTGCCGGAAGCTCTGCTTTGGGTTTAAGCCCCCACGAAGTGTCTTGTTTCTGCCTCTCGAGGTTTAAGATGCATCTTCTCTTATTTTGGGGAGGGGGCGTTTGGGGGTGAAACCCAGGGGCATTTGACCTCTGATCTACACCCCCGTGCCCTATTTTTTATTCTTTATTTTGAAACAGGGTCTCACTAAGTTGCAGA
Organism: Muscardinus avellanarius; assembly: GCF_963383645.1. NCBI lineage: Eukaryota > Metazoa > Chordata > Mammalia > Rodentia > Gliridae > Muscardinus > Muscardinus avellanarius. The sequence continues at coordinate 38,779,541 of NC_137789.1, forward strand.
GGGCCTCACTAAGTAGCTGAGGCTGTCCGGGAACTGCAATCCTCTGGTCTCAGCCTCCCGAATGCTGGGATTACAAGCGTGCGCCCCCACGCCCGGCTGCATCTTCTCTTATTTGAAGTTGTGTTCCTAATGAGAATGTCTGAAGGATGCTTTTAAAATGACAGACATGGCCAGTCATGGGGATGTAAACGGTCCCTGCGATGCACCTGCTGTGGACAGCTAGGAAGTCCAGGCAGCTAATTGTTAATACAATAGGAAGTCCTTCTGAGAGGCACCGCTGTTGATCTTCACCCCAAGCCCACTCTCCCTCCTGGTGAGGTGATAGCCTCACACAGTGTCACAGTGCTTGAGAGCGGAGCCTTTGCACAGACCTGCCACCTCGTGAAAACAGGAAACCCAACTGTGGAACTGCAAGAAGTGAGTTCCACCAACAACCTGATGTGCTGGGAAGAGGACCCTGAGCTGCAGATGAGAAACTATTTTCCTGCCTCCCCACAGGTACAGACAGTGCTTTGAGAAGGCACGGGAAGAGATGCTGAGACTACGGGCTTTTCCAGCCTGGGCAGAGTCCTCCCCGTCTCTGCAGCCGTTCTCCTCTGACACTCAGAGGCTCCTCCGGGAACTGATTCCTCAGCTGGCTCTTCCTTGGTCCCAGTCCTGTCCCCCACCCAAGGCTGTCATATTCCCTGAACAATGGGCATGAATGGCCTGGGGTATGTGTGTGAGAATTATTGAGGAAAAAAAAAATTCTACCACCTCCCAGCATGGTAGAGTCTCTCTTTAAAGAGTATAGACAAATGTTTGATGTTACAAGCCCTTGGGGGAAAAAAAAAATGAGTGCATGGTCCCCAGAACCACGGATCTAGGAGGGGAGAGGGCAGGAGGAGTTACCATAAGAAAAGGATTCAAGAACTGGGTCAAGGTGTGAGCTGGGAGGGCAAGGGGGTGGTCCAGGTGGCAAGAGAGATAGGAGGGGGACCCCATAATAAATAGTGTCTATGCCAGGGTGGCCGACCTCTGGGCATTGATTGGAAATCAATCCTCTCCTTACTTCTCATCCCCTCTGCTCTTAGTAGCAAGTTTTATAGGTTTTTAAAATCCTTCCCTTTCCTTCACCTTCCCAAGCAATAAATAGAAATTAAACATGAGCTCTCTGTGAGGTACTTGCACATTAGCAGAAGACTATGGAAAGTCTAAAGGTCTTCAGGACCCAGGAGAATCAACTAATGAATAGTGGGCTTTGGGGCACAGAATGGAGGAGGCCCTTTGGGGGCAGTAAACTTCCAGGCAATGTCTTCAGTTCACCCTGTGTACAGGTATCCATCTGACTACTGCATAGGGCCAGATGTCCCAAGAACTCCAGAGAATTCCCATCTCTATGCCTGATTATAGGGAACCCAAGGTTTGCCAAGGCTAAAGGAATATTTCCTCCCCATTACTAAAGGTAGAGCCTGGTCTAGATTAGGCCCTTTAACCCCCCGAGAAGGGCTCCTGGCCCTCACAGTTCCGTAGTCACTGGTGTGGGTGGATGTGAACAGAAACCAGGAAGGGACACGAGGTCACTGCTGGACAGGCTGCAGTTGGAGGCCCTCTGGGAAGCGGAGAGAAGCCAGCTCCAAGAAGGAGCTGTGGGGGAGGAAGATGGTGTGAGCAGGAGGAGAGAGGACTGGCCAGTGGCAAGGCTATGGGAAGGGGTCACTGCTGCCAGACCCAGGCCCGGCCCACCTTGAGCTCCACTGACCAAACGCAGCAGCCTCTCCTGAGCCACTTGCTCCATGCTGCTGCTGCAAGGACATTTCTAAAACAAGTATCAGTCACATCACTGCCCCAGATACCCTCCAGCAGCCCCCACTGCCCACAGGTCAGAGGAATTGTGCATGGTCTCAAAGTTTTGGCCCCTCTGCTTCGGAACACTTTGAGCACTTCAGAACATGCAACCAATCGGGCTGCAAGCAAGTAGGAACCATATTTTATACATAAGAAGTCTGGAGGCAGGCACTTGGGAGTGGCTTTGGTCTCTCAGCATCATGGTGGCCACATCCTCCCTGGCCCTGGCTTGCTGGTCCCTCTTCTGTTCTCTGAGTACAACATGCCCTTCCTGGGACTCACGGTGTGAAACATCGGGCCAGACTCTCCAGCCTGGCAGTTTCCCAGTCCTCCCCTGGGATGACAGTGGAGCCTCCTCTGCGGCCCAGAGTCCTCCCGCCTCTTGCACAGACGTCCACGGCAGCTCATCTCTGGCCGCAGCTTATTCCTTTCTCTCAGCCCCTTTGAGGGCAAGAATCACGTCTCATCCTTACTTTCTCCATTTTCAGGCCTAACACTCTAGAGTCAGATAATTCATTTCTTTTTTTTCACATGCTATATCTGATCTGTAGCAGATCCTGACGACTCTGTCTTGGGAACACAACCAGGTTCTATGCTTCTCACCATCCCTACTGCCCCTCCCTGCCCCACACGACCATTGTCACTCACAGGATCACTGTGGTGACCTTCTAACTGATCTTCCTGCTCTGCCCTTCTCCAACCTCATCTGTTTATTTTTGTCACAGCAGAAATTATGTCACGACTCTGCCTCAGACACTCAAGTGGCTCCCCATTTCTCTCAGAGTTGAAGTCAAAGTTCTTTTCACTTCCTAGGAGGCCTATCGACACTGCCCCCACCCCTCACCTCTGATCTCATCCTCCACCATTCTCCCCCTCACAAACCCTGTGTCCCACTGGCCTTTTTGCTGGTTTTAGAGCACACCAAGCCTGCACCTGCCTCAGTTCCTTTGTATGGCTGCTCCCATGAACTGGACTGCTCTACCCCCATGCATTAGTCAGGGTTCTCTGGAGAAAAAGAACTAAATATACATATAAATGAGGAGGTTGATTATAGGACTTGACTCATGTGGTTGTGGAGGCTGAGAAGTTCTACCATATGCCATCTGCGAGCTGGAGAACCAGCAGACCTGGTGATGTAGTTTAGTCCAAGACCAAAGGCCTGAGAACCAGAGAAGATGATGGTGTACCTCCCAGTCTGAGGCCACAGGCCTAAGAACCAGGAACTCCAATGTCCAAAGGGAGAAGATGGATGTACCAGCTCAAGAAGAGAGAAAGTTCATCTTTCATCTGCCTTTTTGTTTTTGAGAGATTTGATGATGTCTGCTCACATTTGTTGAGGGTGGATTTTCTTGACTTGGTCTACTGATTCAAATAAAATACCTTCTTTAAAAAAAAAACATCCTCACATCCAGAAATACTGCTTTATCAGTTATCCGGGCTCCCTTAGTCTAGTCAAGATGACGCCTAAGACAAACCACCTCCCCAGGTATCCACAGGGCATGCTCAGGGCCTCACTCAAAGTCACGTACAGTGAAGCCATCCCTGACCACCGCATTTTAAGTTGCCATATCCCACCCAACATTCTCCATCTCCCTTCCTTGCCTTATTTTTCTTCAGGGCACTTATACGACATATTATATAATTTATATAGTATATAATTTCCATGGACTATAAGCTCCAAAAGACTGTTTTGTTCTCTGCTGTATAATTGGCACCTAGAACACCTAATAGTTGCTCAAAAAATCTTGATGACTGATTGACTGAGTGAATGAATCTTTGCATCCCCAGCACAATGCCTGGGCCAGAGCAGAAGACCAACAAATGTGTTGAACTGATGAACAAATGACTGAGCTCAGAAGAATGGGTGGAAAAGAATGAATGGGTTGTGCAAAGGCTTTGTCAAGAAGCTAACACTGTAAGAGAATACCAGGGCCCCAGGTGTCACCACAGTCTGAACATTGTGTGGGACAGAAGAACCCTGGGGGAGAGAACAGAGAGGGACAGCCATGACATTCAAGTTACTAATCCCATCCAGGACCGATTGACTGCAATTAACCCCCCAAAGGCAACTCAATTCTATTTTCTCTTTCATACTTCAAGTTCTAGTAGCAAAAGCTGTAGCCCACTGCCTACATCTTGATTTAAAAGGCAGGAAGGAGGGTCCCTGTGTGCAGATGGAGGAAAAACACAAGAATATGAAGCCCTACTGACTTTTCTGGGTGGGCAGCAGAACAAAGGTCCAGCTGCGCTAGTGTGTCGCCTGACCAAAGACGAAGTGGGAAAGAAAGGAGGATCCTGGTACAGTGCCCAGAATCTGATTCCTCTGTAACACAAGCTGTGTTTACGACCCATTTTCACTGCGGTTGGTTGTGAGTGTAATAGAATCGAATCTGAGAAAATCTGGTGGCTGTTTCTGGGATCCAGTACAACCCGGTTGCGTTTGGGGCCAGGTTTTGCTCTGACGTGTGGTTCCCCCAGGAAACAATTTGATTATTGCAGACTTGGACTCCAAGAAAGATGGTATTACACCTGCTCCAAGTCAGAACATGGAAAGCCAGGTAGATGCAGGAGAAGGCGTGAATGTCCTCCTAGAACGTGGCCATATACCTTTGTGAGTTTCTGAGTATTTACGGCAGTCAATGGGAAGAAACTTGAGCTCCCCGACTTGCAGCCATGAATGGCTTTAATTTAAGCTGGTAGGTAAATTACAGTTTAAAAGATAAGTAGTGTTTAAGGTGAGGATGTGCTATGAAGGCTTAATTTCCATGATACCTCTTACAGTTCAAAATTCTCATTCTATTTTTTTCAAGGTCACCTACAAGGACAATGCAAATCCCATTTCTAAACAGCTACCATGTAGCTGTGTGTATTTCAAATCTGTAACATTGGTCCAATCTTACAAGTATTTTCTGCAAAATACTCTAAGACAACCAGCGGGCTTTATTTTATTGATGTTGTAAAATAAGCAACTTCAAAGTGCTTAATGTTATGTTTGAGAACAGATGAAAATGAGAGAATTCCAATAACAAGGGCTATTCTCACATTTGCATAATTATAATTTTGCGAGCAATATAAAAATGTAGTAAAATTGTACCTCAATTAGGTTTTTATTAATTTAAAAACCTATAAGAAATTATATGGTTGCTGTACTGCCCAAGTTTCTGGAGCATAGTTTAATCGAATTAATACTAACATTTTAGTATTTCCAATTCTCATAATTTTTTTGACACACTGCCTTACCAGCTTTTCTTTTTAGAATAGGTCCAATGGCAAAGAATTTATAATCTCATTCTTAGAAATTCCAGGCATTTTCCTGACCTGAATGTTTATTAAATCCTTCTGAAACTTCCTTAGAAGAAAACAAAGAAGCACTGAAAACTAGGATAAAATTTCCCTTAAAAGCCTTTGAAAATGGATCATGACTATAAGTCCAGGATCACATTTTTTCAAGTCCTAACTGTGGACTTTACTAATTTTAATTTCTTTTCCTTTTCTTTCTTTTCTTTTTGGTACTGGAGATTGAAACCCAGGGCAATATACCTCTGAGCTACACGCCCAGCCCCATTTCATTCTTTATTTTGAGATAGGGTCTCACTAAGTTGCAGAGTGCCTAAGTAGCTGAGGCTGGCCGCAAACCTGCGATACTCCTGTCTCAGCCTCCCAAGTACTGGGATTACAAGCATGCGCCACCACCCCTGGCTCAGAAAGGTCATTTTTATGACATTCTTTTTCATAAAATTACAAAGAATCTTTAGCCAGACCACATCATGTTCAATTTTTTTTTTAGTTTGAAAAGTACTATAGTTGTAACCACGAACTTTTTATCAAAAACTACTAGTATCTTCTTAACTTTTCCCCACTTCTCTGAGAGAACACCAGGTGAAAGGGGAATGGGAAATCTCCTTTTTTTAATATATATATTTTTATTAGTGCAGAGTATTTATACATCATAATGGGGTAAAAAGAAAAATCTTGTGTAGTGAAATCTCCTTCTTAATGAAATAGCAAATTTGCCTTTGAAAGGACCACATCCCCAGATCCTGGCAACAGAGAGGGGAGATAGGAGGCCTGCTGAGCACAGGCCCTGAGTCCTGAGAGGCTTGGAGCCCACATGCAGGCTGCCCCAAACCCCTATTTGCCCACTTTTCACAATAGGCCTGTTAACAGCTTCCTCCTCTGCACGCTTGTGCAGGATTCGTGTGAGGTGTCTGTGAAACTGCTTTGGAAAACACTAAGGGCCTCCGTATCGAACTTCGGTGGGACCAATGGGCCTAAGGCGCCTGTGTCACTGAGCTGGGCTGAGAGTCCATGGCCAGAGGAGGTGGCTGGGAGCCGCAGGGATCCAGGCAGAGGACTCAGGGATGAGCTGGAGGGCCCGCAGCCTCTACTCAGATCCCAGAACCTCAAGTGGGCTATGTGTGGCCCTTGAACCAGACACTCGACCCTGGCAGTCTTGAGGAAGATGCCCCAAAAGAACACCCAGCTCTGCGGAGGACAAAGTATTGAGAAGACCCCTCCTATTATTTTGTAAATCCATTTAACTATGAAAAAGTAATTAAGAACATTCACCCTCCCTTCCCACCCACCGCTCCTCTTCATGCTTCCTTGCTAGCTGGCTTCCCTTGCTCCTGGGGAGAAGGAAGAGCTGTTTCTGCTGAGTCAGGGGAGGTTACAGTAAGGGGACCCGATGTTTCTAGTGATAACCCTGAGTTCTAGTTTTACAAATGAAAGGGAACCTCGTGATCAGATCCAGGTTTGACATGCCACCTATCTATACCACAACACAATTAAAACCTCCTCACAGGGAGCCAACTGTGGACCCATATGCACTGTAGTATGTAGCGATCCTCTGAACACAGTGTAACCTTGGATACCAGGAAACCCAACTTTCCCAGTCTTGTTGCTAAGGCAACAGGACAGAGGTGGGTGTGGGGGAACCCAGCATAGCTGACTACAGGCTCTGCTGCCAGCAAGAGGAAATGGGGCGGGGGGAGAAGGAGGGCTTTGGGCTGCCCATCTCTGCAGGCCATGACTGAAAAGACCAAAGGACACTGCAATATGCTTGTGTCCCCAGTGGCCAGGGAACTGCTGCAGGAGGCCTTATTGTGCACTCACAGGGGCACGGGGCTGGCAGGGTAGGATGGAAGGTGGGGGCAGACCGTGGGTGGAGGCAGGTGAAGGAGAAGGATGCTAGCGAATGGAAGGGTGTGGGATGACAAAGATGAAGCCAGGATCCAGAATACTGCTGACAAGAAGCTCACACGAATGAATTCAGAACATACTCCCAGCCTCAGAACTCACACCTGTGCGTTATGCATGTTGCCCTGGCCACCTGCAGTGAACCACGGAAGGTAAAGTGGAAGGCTTTAGAATGTTCTAAAGCTGGAATAGAAGGAGACAAAGATATTTAAACAGGGGAGCACCTGTTCCTAGCCTATCACCAGTCTCTTCAAAGACCCTGTGTGTACTCTGTCCCCATCAGCTGTAGCCTGCAGAGAAAGCCCGACGCCTCCTCATGCTTAGGAAGGGAACAGTCCTGTTCCTTGGGGATGGAGAGGGAAGAGGCTCCTACATCTTCCTAGTCCTGGAGAGGAGCCCGTTCTTGGCCCTCCATCCTGACAGGCCTTCCTGGCCCCACATCACATAACTTCTCCCCTATTTTTATAACATTTGAAACACATTATTTTTATAATGATATATAACTTTATTATGACATAGGAATTTCACAGATATGGATGTGATGGCACATTAAACTAATCACTAGGTGGAAACTCATAGATTTCAGGTGCAGGAAGCTAGTCAAGGAATAGACAAAGTGCTTGGGTTGGAAAAACCTAAGCTGAAGATAGCGGCTATAAGCTAAGCAGCAAACTTGATCTGAGCTTTATGACGACCACGTCTAAACTCAGTGGTATTCCAATGATCTCACAAGTCAGTGCTGCTGAGCCTCTTGGTCCTTCAAAGGACCCCCTCCCACTCCCCACTGCCCCAGTGTAGGCTCCTCTGCTCTCCTGAGCCCGCCCTCACTTGTGCCCTCAGCTGGCTGGGGGAATGAGATCCTTCCATAATCACCCATCCGATCACGCAGCAAATATCTTTTAAGAACTAACAATGTGCTGAGCTCAGCGACATATGCATGTGAACTCAAGAGCGTCTATCTCTTCCCTTCAGAAGTTCATAGTCAACAGGCAAGAAAACCCCAAAGCAGCCTCCCTTGGGCCTAGCAGGCTTGGATGTATCAGCTTCGTCTCTGAGGATGGGGACGATGAGCAGAGCCAGGGAGCTGAGCAGTCCTGTAGCTGCAGAGGTGACTGTGGGCCGGGGGGAGCAGGCAAGCCACAAAGGGCGCTCATCTGCAGAGAGGGCAGCCTGGAGCAGAGGCAGGGACAGGCCCCCAGGAAAGAAAGCAGGTAGCCTTGTTGCCAGGAGCTTTCAGGATCCCATGAGACCCGCAGTACACATTCCCTTGAACTGAGTGAGCTGGAGTAGGATTCTGTTGTGGCAGTCAAAAGAACCTCAGTTATAATGCCTGTAATTCTTCAATGGTAACACACGTGTTCACTGCAGAGGACCCCGGAGGTATTTAGGGTCTGCTTTCATTCTGGTCTGTTCAAATGAATTTCTCTGCCCCAGCAGGCCAAACACAGTCCTTACAAACAGCCTGGGCATGCCCTTAGCCTCCACCCCTAGCTTCTGTTAGACTTCCTCTTTCTGGAGACTCAAAGGTCTGGTCCTCTCATGTTGGCTCCTCCCTTACCCAGCTCAGGCATGTCTGGGTAGGGCCACAGCAGTCCCCCAAACACCCAAGTGAACAAACTAAAACAACTGATGAGACCAGAGGCAGAGAAGTGAACAGGAGGCACCCGGTTTCATCTAGACAGAGAGGCGGAAGGGGAGATGGCTGAGGGGAGGGAGGGGCCATGGCCCCAGTCATGGTGGAGGTCCCCACAGATAAGGCAGAGGAGGAGGTGCTGGGCAATACAGAGGGAGGTGGAGGGAATGGACAGGGAACTAGAGAATGAGGGAAACAGCAATTATTTCTCAGTTGATTCCACCAAGCTGGATTCAGTTAAGATATGTGTGTATGTGTATACTTTGTTTATATGCTGTATGCTAATACTAACATTGTAAAATATTGTATAATCATAATGAATTATAATATTTTATACTATATTACATAAATTATATAATTCATATAATATATTACTACATATATTATCTGTTCTATAGTATATACTATATACTATTATTGTATAATATAATATAAATATATAATTATCTTATTATATAATATTTAATAGCATTATTTCATGTATTCTTCTATATATGTATATATATATATTCTGAATTATAATAGAAATAATTATTTGTTGTAGAAAATTATATATATAAAAAATAAATCTAGCCGGGCATGGTGGTGTGCGCCTGTAATCCCAGTATTTGGAAAACTGAGACAAGAGGATTGTGGGTTACAAAGACAGTCTCAAGCAATGTAGCAAGACTCTCAGCAACCTACTATGACCCTGTTACAAAACAAACAAAAGTAAAAATAGGGCTGGAGGTGTAACTAGGAGGTAGAATGCCTCTGGGTTCAATCCTTAGTACCATACACACACACCAAAAAAAAGAAGAAATATAAATTTTATAACAAAATCACTTATAATTCTACTATTGACATAAACCATTGATATTGTTTCAGTCTATATCTGTCTAGGTTCCCATATCCTGAATGCGTGTGTATGCCTGTATGTGTGTGAATATGTGATTTATATAAATACATGCCATCATTATACAATTGTAAATGCCCTGATGGGCAACAGTTTTTACTAGCCAATATTTAATTCACATTATCTCACATCATTAAGACTTCTGACATGTCTTTATATCTGCTATATAGCTATTATGTGGCTATATATAATAAATAATTTGTAACAAGCCTACTATATGGTTATTGATAATTAATCTACTATTATTTGTTTCCATTGTTGGACATTACATCATTTTCATTTTTTGCTGTTCTAAAAATGCTAAAATGCTATTTTTGTGCTTAAACTAAATGCCTAGAAGTAAAAGATAAGAAAAGTTATAGAAATTTGCTTTTGCCTGTAAAGTTTCCCGCTCTTATTTTCTCTCCCATCAGTAGAATGGTCTTACCAGCTACCCCATCCTGGACAGACCCACTTAATGGACCATGTTCCTACAGATTTTAATTGCCTAGTAATATCTAGGGACCTAGCCTGATAGGATGGCCATGGCAAGACTCAATAAATTCTTCTTTTTTTTTTTTTTTGCGGTATGAGGGATGGAACCCAAGGGCATTCTACCTCCAGTATATACTCCCAGCCCTATTTTATAATTTATTTGGAAACAGGGTCTCACTAAGTTACTGAGAGCCTCACTAAGTAGCCGAGGCTGGCTTAGAACCTGTGTGATCCTCCTGTCTCAGCCTCCCAAGTGCTGGGATCACAAGTGTGCGCCACCACACCCAGCTAATATATTCTTCTTGATTAACCGAGACTTCCCTTTACAGCCTTCATTCTCCTCTCCATGCAAACACTCTGGAGCCTGTGCCTCGTGTTTCCCACAATCTGCACTTTCCCCTTTCTTTGGGTTGAGCTTTTGCAGGTGGAATGGGGAAGTTGTTGCAGAACATCATAGTTGGCTTTCTAATAATCTGGCCAAACAAGTAGTTAAAGTTTCTAGAACATTATCTCATCAAAGTTCAGTGCCTCCGAGTTTCATTCAGAATATCTGCCTCTGCATTTAGAGCTGTTGCCAACAAATCATGCAGTGTCCCACACTTCTAAATGTCCTTCCCTCTTCATCCCTCCTCTTAGGTTTTTATGTACAAACTTGGCCACGCAAGCTAAGGGATTTGTCAACATCATTCATTCACACCTCCCTGCCCTCGCGCCTGCTCACCCCTCAGTTTGAATGACTTTCTCCATTCCTTTCTCACCTCCCTTTCCACACATTTTCTTTTAAAATACTCTACCTAGCCCTCTCTTCTTTCACATTAAATGAACCTATAGACTCCTAAACAGAGCTGAGAACATTTCTGTTACAAGTGTGTGTGTGTGTGTGTGTGTGTGTGTGTGTGTGTGTGTGTGTGTGTGTGTGAGATACTAGGGATTAAACCTGGGGCATTTTTTACCTCCTAGCTACACTCCCTTTTATTTTGAAACAGAGCCTTACTAAGTTGATGAGAATCTCACTAAATTGCTGAGGCTGGCCTGGAACCTGAGATTCTCCTGTCTCAGCCTCCCAAGTACTGGGATTATAGGCGTACATCACTGAGCCTGACTTTACAAATTCTTTTTATTTTGGTTGCCTGCTTTAATGTCCATCTTCCCCTCCAGTTGATGAAGTTCTAGAAAGCAAAAACGTTCATTCACCATGGCAACCTGGGCGTTGAGTACACATACGAACAAGTAACTGTTTCCTGGGTAAGTGTTAGGTCCATGGTGGTCCAGATGATTGTTTCCAGAGATGACTCTACTGGCATGCACTGACTCAAAGTTGCTGGGGTGCCCACATCAAATAAGGCAACACTGAGGCTGTAAGACAAAGAAACAGCAGGTCCTAGGATCACAGACCTACCAGCCCCTAACTCCTGACTCTTTTTAGTTTAGAAAGAATGAAGAAATAGAAAGATAAGTGTGTGCAATTTTCCCAGAGGGAAGTCTTGGAGTCTGGGAATCCCTTGTGGAATTGCTAACATCTGACAGCACATAATAGCCGCCTGACTCGTTCTAAGTAACACATATATGGCAGTTCAGGTAAAGCTCTTAGCAGTTCTAGGGGTAAGCACGTAACTGAGCTCTTACACTCTGTACTACATGAGCCCTCACGTCTGATATGGTGGACATCTCTCATTTGTGCCCCTTCCCCAGCAGCCAGTCTTCTTCTGGTAACTCAGTAGCATAATGATTTTCCTGTCATCCTTGAGCTCTGGTTGGAGTGGTAGGAAATGTGACCTGGACCTACGTTCAGTGGAGCTCTTCATTCCCCTGGCCCGGTGATTGGGGCCAGGAAGAACCAAGCACTTCAACTCTTGACCACTGTGGGGAGTTCTAGAAAAGAGACCATCCTATCTGCTGGACTTGCAGCAGTGGCTGCCGTCTTGTCATGCTGTGTGCTTGGAGCATGACGCCAACTCGTGAGACAGGGAGCAGAGCCCTGGTCCTGATGACTGTGTGTGTCTTCCTATAGCCAGGCTCCTCTTGAGCTTTTCAGTTCTGTGACCCAAGAAATTTGATTTTTGCTCAAGTAAAGATTTTTTTAAATTTTGTTTTATTTGTTACTGCCATGCACAAATGAAATAATAAAAATAATACCTCCTGAGGTTAGACTGAGGCACAGAGGTAAAGGGAAAAGTCAGTACTGAAATCCATGAGCTGCCCATGCAGACATAGCGTGACTGAAGTGTGGGATGGTAAAGGAAGAAGCACAAGTTAGTTGGGGTAGTAGTGATAAGTCTGAACGAGGTAAAATTGAAGTGCTCATCGTTTTCTTTGTTTTGGCTTTCCATGCGGTTAAAATTTCCATGATTTTTTATGCTGTTGCAAAAATGCAAAATTAGGCCTTTTATTTCATATTGTATAATATTGGCCTAATTTATTTGCACAGGTCTATCATATTTCTAAAAAAGCTAAAGAAAGTAATGTCCAGTCAGCCCTTTTCATCTGGAGTTTCACATTTGTAGACCCAACCAATGCAGGATAGAAAATATTTGGAAAAAATCTGTACATTGTGGTTGACACATACTATGTAGTACAGTTAGGGTTAGAATGAGTGTTCCTGTACAGAATGTGTATGGGCCTTTCTTCTTGTCACTATTCCCTAAGCAATAAAGTATAGCTATTTACATAGCATTTACACTGTATTGGGTATTGCTTATAAAACTTATACCTTTTATTGAGCATTTACATAACATTATATTGGGTACTGTTTATAACACTTATAAATAACTTAGAGTTATTTTAAAGTATACAAGAGGATTGTGGGGATTACATACAAATACTATGTAATTTTATTTTATTTATTTTTGTGGTACTGAGGGTGAAACCCAAGGGCTTTTCTATCTCCAGGCTACACTCCCAGACCTATTTTATACTTTATTTGGAAACAGGGTCTCACTAAGTAGCTGAGGCTGGCTTCGAACCTGTGCAATCCTCCTGTCTCAGTCTCCCAAGCGTGGGAATTACAAGCATGCGCCACCACGCCTGGCTACTACTCTGTGATTTTAGATAGGGAACTTGAACATCCCATGATTTTGAAGAAGTCCTCTCATTATCAGGGGACCACTGTGCCTTCCCTCACCCCATGTCTTGTTTATGAGACATACCCTCTTTAAGACACACTTTATTTTTCCTTCCATGACTGGCAGCCAGGGCGGAAGAGCCCTGTACACGTGTCTGCTTTGTCTCCACACTTGCCGTCTCTAATTGATTGGCTGGCGATTGATGGCCGCCGTCCTCCCCTCCTTGGAATGCCTGCTGCCTGGCACCAGAAGGAGAGATTCTCTAGCTGTTCCCAAAGATGTCTTTTTCAGGGTCACTTCCCTATTTGACTCTATAGACAATCAGTAAATATGTTCTCATCTGGTTGGCAAATGTGAACTTGTATCTGTTTTCCACCGTGTGTTTAGAAGAACAGGAGTCCTGGGAGATATTTCTCCTAAGCAGACCTTAAAAGCCAATTTGGAAAATGGTGCATGCTGCAACTTCTTTGGGAGACCTGCAGTGCGCGCTCTCATTTCAGAGGCTCAGAGAGGTCCTATGATGTAAATGTTGCATAACCCACCTTTTTTCATATTTCATTGGGAAAGGATTGTTTATAACACTGTGTTTATCCTACGAGATTCTTCAGGAGAGTATCCCATCGAGGATGCTTTGAGAAATTCTAATTTAAAATAGAGGAGCGTGAGAGCACTGAATTATAAGCAAATCTTTTATTGATTCTACTATTGTTATAAGGATGTAACAAAATAATTTGAAACAGATTGGGAATGTCCATGTTCTTTTACCTCCTGCTTTTAGGAAAACAGATGCTTTTTATATACAACTGAATGTGAATCCGTCGTTTTTACTCTTTGGCTTCAATCCTGCAGCTCTTCAGTGTTTATGCAGTAACCATGCAGGAGGCCAGCTGAGATGAGGAGTGAGGAACGCCCCTGAGTTTGCTCTGAGGGAATGTGGAGGATAGAAGCAGGACCAGGTCATGGCTGAAAATGTGCAACTCAGAATATGACTAGGAGGCTGCGGTTCAATCTATCGCGGTGTCAGTGAATTTGCTAACAGGATTGTTGTGTGTTCAGCCATTACTGCTGTCTTCTCCCCAGAGGGCAGAGGGACACAGAGCTGGGAGAATAGCAAGACAGAGCTGTTTTAGTATCCAAAATAGTCACAAGAGGTACATTTTTCCTTCTTGTTCCCGGTATGAAGCTGTTCATAAAGGCCATATTTTGGACACTGTATGTGCCAGGTGTAGGGATAACAGTTTAATATGCCTGGTTGCATTTAATCCCCATGACAACCCTGAGCGTGCCATTTATCACCATTTTGTAGATGAGGAAACCGAGGTTGTGAAGCTGACCTGAACTGGCAGAGTGTGTTGTCACGTCTTGTCCCCAGGAAGCTACAAAGTCTCGGGCCGCCTGGGCAGCATCTTTCCACGTCACTCCTCCCTTTGTCCCAAAGTAGTGATGTGGGAGTGCGGCAGCTGTGTCCAAGGTCTCGACTCCAAAGACTAGGAAGGCTGAGCTTGCGTTAAGTGACAGGTGCAGCTTGGGACCTGAACACCTGAGTCCCAGTTTGGGAGGACATCGGAAGTCAGTCACTAGAGACTCATGGCTGGATCCGTGTGTATCTAGCATCCTAGTAGACACTAGGAGAGGAAAGTATTTGTCTCTGATGTGTTTGACTCACATTTTGAGATTTTAGTAGCATGAAAATGGATTACTTTTATAAGTAAGCTTTTTGTATTTGAATAAAAATTCAAAGGGAATAATGGAGAAAAACTGACCTTCACTGGGCAAACAGCTTATGTAATAATTAACTACTGATAAGAATGAAGTGGAAATTGAAGAGGCATTCTACCTCCAAGCTACACCTCCAGCCTGATTTTATTTCTTATTTGTCTTTTTATTTTTTTTCAATACTAGGGATGGAACCCAGAGTCATTCTACCTCTAAGCTACACCCCCAGTCCTATTTTTTATTCTTTATTTTGAAACAGGTTCTCACTAAGTTGCGATGGTCTCACTAAGCCCATGAACTTGCAATCCTCCTGTCTCAGCCTCCCAATTACTGTAATTACAAGCGTGTGGCACCACGCCCAGCTTTATTTCTTATTTGGAAACAGGGTCCCACTAGGTTGCTAAGGGCAACCTAGAGAGAGGTCCCACTAAGTTGCCAAGGCTGGGTTTGAATCTGCAATCTTCCTATCTCAGACTCTCAAGTACTAGGATTACCAGTATGTGCCACCATGACCTGCTTCATATGCCTTTTAAGTTTTTTTTTTTTTTTTAACTAGGGGATTTTTATGGGAATAAGATAAGGGCATCCTGAATCCATCTCCAGCTCTACCTTTAGTGAAGAATGCTCAGGCTGGGTTGGGGTATGACTCCAGGTGGAAGAGAAAATTGAAGTGAAAATACCATGGAAGTTAAGATATCCCAGGTTACTTATTTCTTCCTCTTCAGCTGTTGTCATGGAGTTGGGGCTCAGTCATTCTGGGAAGGGCACACATTTACCTTATATATCCAGCTATATAATTTGTCTATTACAACTCTGCCTGGTAGTATTGTTATCTAGACATAGATCTGACACACTTCCACACTTCAGTATAATCTAGTAATAATAAAAAGTGATGATCTGAAATCAGACTAACCTAGGTTTCAAGATCAACTTTGCATATGACCTTGGACAAATTATTTCAATTTATGAACCTCAGATTTCTTTTTTTTTCCAGTACTGGGGATTGAACCCAGGGGCATTCAACATCTGAACTATGTCCCCCAGTTCTATTTTTTATTCTTTATTTGAAATAGGGTCTCACTAAATTGCAGAGAGCCTCACTAAGTATCTGAGGCTGGCCACAAACCTGTGATATCCTGTCTCAGCCTCCTAAGTACAGTGATTACAAGTATGCGTCACTATGCCCACGAGCCTCAGCTTTCTAATCTGTAAAATAGGAATAACCACAGACCATTCCTCAAAGAGTCACTGTGACATTTAATAAGCACAATGTATATAAAGTTCTTAGTGCAATGCCTAAGAATTCAACACTTTTCTTCTCAAGGGAAAAGTGTTGCTTTATAATAAAGAAGCTAATAATTATTTGTAAAATCGTTTTATGAAATTATTTTGATTCTAATGCAGAGCCCTGAAATTTGGAGTCAGGTTATTGGGGAGAACCTAGCATTCTTTTAGCATAATGATGGAAAGTTATTTGATAAATCTTTCTGGAAGGAAATATGGTAACAGAAGATAAAAACGTAACCTCTGACCTTTCAAGACATGGGCACAAAAATGTATGGGCAAAAAGCTCATCACAATTGGGTTAATAAGACTGAAATTTCAGAAATAACCTAAAAATTCAACATTATGAGATTGATTAATTTGTTTTTTGCCACATGCTAAAGACTGAACCGAGGGCCTGATGCATGCTAGGCAAGTGCTCTCCCACCGAGCTCCACCCCTAGCCCTGGTGGATGATTTCTGGTATACCATACAGCATGGAGAAGGACTCTTCTAGTTCTGAGTTATAGTTCCATAGCTCATGTAGCTTAAGTCAAAAGGGGATTTATTGATTTGACTAGGAGGGGCAGGCCCAGTGTCAATGCCTCTGCTCTGTCAAGTCATCTCTGCTCTACCAAGCAGGACAATCACTTCTCAATGCACACTGTCAGAGTATAGCCTTTATACATCTCTGTTTCTTTAATGCTTAGGACAGTGCTAAATACAAGCTAAGAGCTTATAAAAAGAATGAATTGATAAACTGACCAACCAACCAACCAATCAATGGTTATATGTGAGGGCCAGAAGGAGGTTATATGGAAAGAGACTTGTAAGCAGAGTCCTCAGTACAAGACTGAACCTCTGATGCTTACAAGCTAAGCTACTTTAGCAGATCATTCAGCCAACCTGAGCCGCAGCTTCCCATTGAGAGATGATAATCATGGCAGCCACCGGCCTCAATAACTTCAGAGGATGGAATAAACCATTTACCTTTCATTAAAAAAACACTTGAATGTATATTTTTCTAGTTATTCACATAAAAGCATTAAACGGCATCTTTCAATGTCACTTGTGTAACTTTAGATTTTAGCCTACCTTTATCCTTGTATTTCTCCTTTACCCACTTTCTGGTTGATGTGAGCATAATCAGGAGTTATAGCTATTTCCTAAGGCAGCACTTTTTTATTCATTTGATTAACCAACATTTACTCCACATATCAGGCACTACTCAAGTCCTGAGAGCTCACAAAGATGAAGACTGAGATATAGAAAGAAATGGAGGGAAGCTATGTGGAAAGTGCCATCAAAGGTGCTGCTGAGCCAGGCGTGGTGGCGCACGCTTGTAATCCCAGTACTTGGGAGGCTGAGACAGGAGGTTTGTGGCCAGCCTCAGCTACTTAGTGAGGTCCTCCACAACTTAATGAGACCTAATTTCAAAATAAAGAATAAAAATAGGGCTGGGAGTGTAGGTCAGAGGTTGAATGCCCCTGGGTTCGAGCCCCAGTATCACACACACACACACACACACACACACACACACACACACACACACACGGTGTTGCTGAGACACATGCTGTAGAAACACACAGGATAGAGCCAGCAGTTTCTATACATAATCACTGGCATCTGAAGCTTGAATGTTGCTTGAAGATGTGAGTTTTTGTTAGGTAGGTAAGAACCAGCAGGGACACTAGGCATCTTCACAGCATGCAGCGTTAACTATAGCAGAGAAGTGGTCCCTATGATGGAATGCCTAGACTTCTGGTTTCTCCCCATGAAGTAGCAATGGCAGGGCTGAGACCTTGGCCTGAGGCAGCCCTCTGGGGCTCTGGAATATCTCCAAGGATGACCCGGTGAGTCAGAGTGTGGGCTTCCTGCTGATGGAAACACGAGAGATCTCAGGTGGTGGATCTTAGGACGCAACTCTAGAGAGGATATTTGTACCCAACCTGGTTGAGGAAGAGACTTTGGTTAAATGAGAAACCTTTCAGTGCTCTGTGAGGGGGAATCCCGCACTTGTATCTCCCTAGATTCTCTCTCAAGGTCATGTTGCAGGCAGGGAGAGAGTGGAGTGCGTGGGTAGGTGCGTCTAGGGTCCTGGCTCTAGTTTCATTATCTAGCCAGGGTTCTTGTCATTTCCTAGCATCTTCAAGTTCCAAAGTCCCAGATTCCTGAAGTCCTGTCTTGGCGGTCACCATGTGAACAGTCTTGTTTCCCCAACTTGCTCAGGTAAGGTAGAAAAGAAGCCAGGCTTCAACGCATGACACCTGGCTCCGGTGCACCTCCCCGTGATTCCAGTGCATATCTGCTTGGGTTTTGTGTTTTGGTACTGGGGACTGAACCCAGGGGCATTCTACTCCCAGCCTTTTATAGCTCTTGGTGTTTGGTATAAGGTCTTCCTAAGTTGCTGAAAGTCTCAGTACATTGTTGAGGCTGTCCTTGAACCTGCAATCCTCCTGTCTCTGTCTCTCAAGCACTGTGACTACAGGTGTGGGTCACCACACATGGCTCAGTGCATATCTTCCTTGCTGATTACCTCTGAATCTATCTATAATTCTTAAACGCCTGGCGCCCACCCATCAGTCACTCTACAACCTTTCATTTAAGAATAAGAACCCACTGGTGCTAGGGCCCATTGCTGCAGGGAGGAGCAGGTGCATTTTGAGCTGAATCCCACCTCTGCCCACTCACTTCAGAACTTCTCCACTCTATCCACCATTCCACCTCAACCCCATGGCCTTTCGTCATGAACCAGGCAAAGAGAATGAGTGGAGAGGCATTGTGTGCATCTGGAGCCTCACTGCATTCCTGCCGTCTTGGGATTTCTGTGCTGTCCCTTACAGGATGCTCAAGGACACAGTCTATGCAGAAACAAAACCAGGGGAAACACCACGGCAGTGGTGGGCACGTGAGAAGTACTTCCCCAAATTGCTAGTGATGGCGAGGTAGTTCTTTAATGCTTGTTAGCAAAAGCACTGTGACTCCTGCCATGTGTCTCAAACACTAAAAATCTATATATTGAATTGAAAAATAATAGAAAGATCAAGAACATGCATATTTTCCATGGATTGTGGCTTCATATTGTAAGTCTTAGTTACTAAAAGAAAACCAAAGAAATGAGGAAAGATCTTGTTTTCACTTTTCTTTTGATCCCCTCTTCCCATAGCATTTGCCTTTTCCAACCCACCTGCCTTTTGTTTGAGTCGTTTGAGTCTTCCTGTTGGACACACCCCGTTCTGTATGATTTCAGTTCACAAACAAAATGGGGATATGGCTGAGTCCTAAGAGATATGGCCGAGTCCTAAGAGCAAGCACACACTCAGCAGGGGCTTCTTTGTGCCATCCAGAGATGGGTCCAATGTCCCCGTGGGCCACCTCTTGAGCCAGGCAGTGGCTGTGTGTGTTTATGATCTTCTATCTGCATTTCACCAAAATACTGTCAGTGGAGGGATGATGGGCTGTAATTATGATTAATCACTTGTTATTTAATGAATATCACTTCCACAGCTTCTATCTTTCAGAAGAAAATGAAGGAAGATGGTAGAGGATCAGATTTGTACCTCAAGAAACAGTTTTGGAAGCCTGGTATGGTGGCACACACTTGTAATCCCAGCATTTGGGAGGCTGAGACAGAAGGATTGCGGTTGGCGGACAGCCTCAGCTACTTAGTGAGGCCCATAGCAACTCAGTGAGACCATTTCAAAATAGACAATTAAAAAATAGGGCTGGGGGTCTAGCTCAGAGATAGAATGCCCCTGAGTGGTTCCATCCCCAGTACCACAAAAAGAACAACAAAAGAAAAGAAAAGAAACAGATTTGGTAACTATGTGGAACACAGATTTTGATTGTGCACAGTTAGAGTGAGTGTGTGTGTGAGAGAGAGAGAGAGAGAGAGAGAGAGAGAGAGAGAGAGAGAGAGAGAGACAGACAGACAGACAGACAGACAGACAGAGATGGGGTAGCCCATAAAAACTCCTGATGAACCTTACTATGTTCACACCTCTTACCACTTGCCTTAATCCTTTTGTGCTGCTATAACAAAACACCTGAGAAAGGTAATTTATAAATAACAGAAGTTTATTTTTCACAGTTCTGGAAATGAGAAGTCCAAGATCAAGGCCCCAGCATTTGGTCTGTGATGAGGGCCTTCTGGCTATGACCATAAATGGCCTGAGGGAAAAAAAGGTCTAGACAATTTATGACGGGGCGTAGGGGGCAGACACACTCCTTCAAGCTCTTTTATAGGGTACAAATCTCACCCTCGAGGAAGGAGCCCTCATCATGTAATCACACCCCAGAGGCCCTGCCTTCCAGTGCCAACCCTTTGGTGATTAGTTTCACCTTGTGAGTTTTGGAGAGCCACGTTCCTTCAAACCCTATAGCACCATATGACATTGTCACTCCTTCTCTCAAGAGGCAGGGCTGAGCTTAGTTCTTCACACACTGAATCTCCTCTAGCCTCAACAGGGAAGGCATTCAACAGGTTGCCTACCAGTAAGGTGATAATAAGCATATAAGAAAAGTTGGGGGATAGGGGAACAGGAGAGCCACAGGAGGACAGGGAGAGCCAGGCATGACTTGGCAACATGATTTTATCAGTAGAATGGTATGGATGGGACCTTATGTGACTTCCAAGGGTAGTTGGTAAGGACCCAGTAGGACTCATTCATTAGGCAAATGTTTCTGGGCATCTATTATGTGATGGGCTCTTGTCTAGGCACTGGGCTACTGCAGAGAGCACAACTAATGTATTTTTCCCTCAGGAAGCTTACATTCTAGTAGTTGGAATGGACTGGAGAGACAGGATGAGTATGAGAAATAATTATCAGATGGATTTGGGAGGTCTCCCAGTTGATTAAATATGGAGGAAAAGAAGAAAGTTAAGAATGGATTCTCAGCTTCTGGTTCAGGAGATCAGGGCTAACCAGAGACAAGCAGACTAGACTGGAGCTGTTCAGTTCTGGGTGCATGGACACCTGTGGATCAACAAGGTGACAGGTGTGCACAGGTGCCTGAAACTCAGGAAGGATGCTCAAGATAAATATTTTGGAGTCATTCTGTCTTGTGTAAATCATTAAGTATCTACTGAATGACTGTCATAGGTTAATAACTTGGAGCACAGGAAATACAACACAAATATAATCTATCATTTCATGAAGCTTATGACTTATCGGAGAAGAGTAAAACATTTCATTGTGGTAAGTTATTTAATAGAGTACAGGGCTGTATTTGACACAGGTGTGGAGAAATTGGATACCAGCTGTGATTGAAACCACCACACCAAATAAGGTTATCTTTAAAGTATAAAAAAAGAGGAGTAGATGGACCAAAGCACAATCTTGGGACACATTCAACAGGGTGTGTAAGCTAGCGAGGAAGTCATTGGCTAACCATGTCCAGGTTGCTTTGGAGTGGAGATGGTCTCAGCTATCTAGGCTGTGCAGCTTGGCCTGAAATAGATCATGGGATCAGAGGTAGTCTACAGAGGGTACCTTCAAGAGCATCTAAGAACATCCTACAGCAAGTTCCCAAGAAGCTCTGCTTCCTGCTGCCCTATGACTCCTGGAGATTGGTTTTCTCAAGCATGACCCCAGATTTCTATGGGTAAGCTAGATGATTTCTATTAATTTTGCCTTATTCTTTATTTCTTAAAGAAAATAATGGGGCCCAGTATTTCATGAAGCTACACCCAGCCAGAGCATATCATTATATAAGTAAATACTTATCTAGGTTAATGAAAGCAGGACAGAAAAATGACTCTGCAGCGTGCTCTTACTGCCTGCCCTAAGGAGGGAACAGTGGCCCAAATAATCCTGTTATACTTTGAATTATGTTCCTTCCTCAAAAGCAAAAGCAAAAGCAAAAACAAAACAAAACAAAAAAACTCTTGGAATCCTAATACCCAAAACTTCAAACGGACATCTTTTTTAATAGATAGTCTTTACAGAGGTAGCCAAGTTAAAATGAGGTCATTAACATGGATCTTAAACTCAATATGGCTGGCATCTTTATAAAAGGGCAAAATTTATACACACACGCACGCACGCGCGCAAAAGAACTTCATGTGAAGATTCAAGTTATGCTGCGCCAAGCCAAGGAACTCCCAGAAGCTAAGAGAGAGCTGGAGCAAATAATTTTCTAGAGGCTCCAAAGAGATGACAGTGTAGCTGACACCTTGACCTTGGACTTCTGCCTCCAGGACCATGGGAGGCTAAAGTTCTATTAAGCCACTCCCCTGTTAAGGGAGCCCTAGCAGATGAGTACAAATTTCAAATTTGAATGCTGAATCTTCCAACTGTATCAGGACAGGATTTTTATTCATTAAGATTCAACTGGATCAAGAATTATAATGAAGCCAGGCGTGGTGGCGCACGCTTATAATCCTCGTGCTTGGGAGGCTGAGACAGGAGGATCCTGCAGGTTCGAAGCCAGCCTTTGCTGGCTTAAGAGACCCTGTTTCCAAATAAAGTATAAAATAGGTCTGGGAGTGTAGCCTGGAGGTAGAAGGCCCCTGGGTTCCATCCCCAGTACCACCCCCCCCCCAAAAAAAAGAATTATGATGAATTGTGAAGAGCACTGAGCAAGCTAGGGTGCCCATGCATGTAATCCCACTACCTGGGAGGCTGACACTGAGGACTGAAGGCTCAAGGTCAGCCTCAGCAATTTAGTAAGACACTGTTTCAAAATTTAAAAAGGAGCTGTTGATTTAATTCGGAGGTAGAATGCCCCTGGGTTCAATCCCTAGTATTAAAAAGAAAAAGAAAAAAAAAATTCCAGCACTAAGCAAATGTTGCCACCGTATCATCTTTGTGTTTACTGAATAAATAATGCAAAAGGGAAAGCATAAACTACTTAAGGAAGCAAATTGTTTCCAGACTCTCACTTGGTTTAAAAGTACTATTTACATACAGCAGAGGTGCTAATTAGAAGTGGTTCTTATTTACTTACTGAGGGGAGCCCCCAGGGAGCTCCCTGTTTCCGTTGGATGCTATTTGTGGTTAAATGTAATCAAGCTGAATTACTTTGGGTTCGTCTATGGTTTGGACTTCTAATTTACATTGGCTAGTTGTTTCTTCAGTTATTAAGAGCAGATGAGATTTTAACACCTGCTGGACTAGGTAGTTTCTGCTGGCTTTTGCCAGCCTCCTGTGAGCCTTGGGAGGCTTAGCCACATGGGCTGTAAAAATAGGTTTCCTTCCAGTTGGTTTCAGCCAGAGAGAGGAGCTGGCAGGAACTGAGGGAGGGAGAGGAAGGGCATGGAGGGGGAGCATTTACTCCCTGGTGTAGGTGTAGGTGTAGGATGCTTGCTCCCTGCAGATGGCTGCGAGCTGGCTGCCTTCTTCCCCAGCAGGCCACAGATCCTGTGGGGGTGGGTGGCTGCTCCACGCAGCTCTCTCCTGACTCACTGGGTGGTTGTACTGTCAGTAAAGTCACACATTGCTTAATGACAGGGAACCATTCTGATAAACGTGTCATTAGGCAGTTTCCTCGTTGTGTCCATGAGTCCATCAACCTGCAGGGTATAGGTCAGTCACTCTGTGTGGCCTGATGCAACCCAGAGGAGCCACGATGTGCAACTGCTGCCGGCATCAACTGGTAGCCTGGCGTACAGTAAGCTTTTTAAAAATTAGCAGTAGCACATTTAAAGGAAATTATAAAAAGGGTAGCACAGTAAAAACAAACTAACAATATAGCCGTGTCTTATTAGTATTATGTACAACCCATCATTGTTATGGGTTGTACATTTATAGGACCGGCAGAGCAGTCGGTCTGTTTACATCAGTGTCACCACAACACATGATGAGTAATGTGTTAAGATGGCAACTACTCACCAGGCAATAGGAGTATGTCGGCTCCACTGTGATGTGTTGGGACCATCCCTGAATCATGTGGTCCATCCCTGACCAAAACATCACCTGCTGTGCATGACTACAGCTGACAGCACTGTAATATCCTTTAACCTTTGAGTTGTAAGCCCTTCCCACACCTTTGCAAACACCCATAGACCCTGTATTGAATCTCGCCTCATATTACCTAGTTTGAATTGTTGTCTGGCTCAGCCAGTGCCCAGGAGCAAAGTATGTGCCTATACCAGCCAAGAGTATGTCTCTCGTATACCTTAAGGTATCCTAAGAACTTCCTAGGTACTAGCTCACTAACAATTTGTGAGGTTAGTAGAATTACAGTGCCCACTTTAGATGAAAAATAAACAAACTGAGATTAGCTTGCAAAAACAGCAGGTGGCTGAGCTGTCACTCACACCCAGGTCCCTCTCACCCCAGAGTTTAACACCTGCCATCAGCACTTTGGTGCCAGCCTGTCTAAAAGGCTTTGCACAGAGCAAACACACTTTGGTATTGTGTTTCACTCAAGGTAATGGTTAAAAGTGCTTGCATTTCTTGAGCGGCTGTGCAGAGATACCTGGAGAAGACCGCAGAATCAACTGTGGCACAGAAGACAGGGCATTTAGATCAGATATTTGCCATGAAGATGCAAAGAGAGCTATTTGACCTTACAGGCATCGTGCCACAGACCTGTAAAGCCAGTACTTGAGAGGCTGAGACAAGAGGATTTCAGGGTGGAGCCAGCCTCAGTCATGTAGCAGACCCTACTTCTAAAACAAACAAACAAAACATAGGGCTGGGGGTGTAGTTCAGAGATAAAATGCCCTGGATTCAATCCCCAACTCCAAAGGAAAAGAGGGAAGGAGGGAGGGAGGGAGAGAGAGAAAGAGAGAAAGGGGGGGGAGGGGAGAGGGGAGAGGGGAGAGGGGAGAGGGGAGAGGGGAGAGAGATTGATTGAGATTTGGCCAGGGTTAGCCAAAATGTACCTTTTGTCCAAACAAGTTAACTCTGAGTGATGACCATGATTGGGCAGGTGAGGGGAGCTTATGAGCCTTCCAGGAAGATGCCATTCCGTAGTGTGCACGGATTCCTTTGCAGCCAGGCAGATGCTTATAGAATGGTGCACACTGTCTTTTATTGCATTAGCAGTCCTTTATAAATATTGATGCCCCAGATGGCCTCATCAATATTTCCTTGCTCACTTCTCCACTTTGGGTTTAAGAAGTGAGCTAGCAAGGCTGGGCATGGTGGCGCACGCTTGTAATTCCCACGCTTGGGAGGTGGAGACAGGAGGATCGTGCAGGTTCCAAGCCAACCACGCTGGCTTAAGAGACCCTGTTTCCAAATAAAAAATACAAAATAGGTCTGGGAGTGTAGCCCAGAGGTAGAAGGAACCCCAGTACCACAAGAAGAAAAAGAAGAAGAAGGAGAAGAAGAAGGAGAGAAAAGAAATGGAAGGAGGAGAAGGAGAAGTGGAGAAGTGAGCTAGCAGCTCAGTGTCATCAGAGATTTCTTGATTGGGATTCTTTAGTGAGTAAGAACTCATTAGAAGTTGATTAGTATCTCTCTCTCTCTCTCTCTCTCTCTCTCTCTCTCTCTCTCTCTCTCTCTCTCTCTCTCTCTCTTTGTGCTACTTGGGATAAAACCCAGGGGCATTCTACCTCAGAGCTATACCCCCCAGCCCTGTTTTTTATTCTTTATTTTGAAACAGGATCTCAATTGCAAAGGGCCTCACTAAGTAGCTAAGGCTGTCTGCAAACTATGATCCTTCTGTCTCAGCCTCCCAAATGCTAGGATTATAAGCGTACACCACCATACCTGGCCTGAAATTTTTTTGTGTGTGTGTGTATGTGTGTGTGTGTTACTAGGAATGAAACCCAGAGGCTTTCTACCCCCCCCCTACACTCCCAGACCTATTTTTTATATATATACTTTATTTGGAAACAGAGTATACTAAGTTGCTGAGAGCTTCACTATGTAGTTAAGGCTGGCTTCAAACCTGTGCAATCCTCCTGTTTCAGCCTCCCAAGCGCTGGGATTACAAGCGTGCGCCACTACGCCTGGCTTCTGAAATTGTTAAAGTACCAATATTTGTTTTGGAGTTTTTTGTTTTGTTTTTGTTTTTGTTTTTACAATACTGGGGATTGAACCCACGGGCATTCTACCTCCAAGCTACACTCCCAGCCCTATTTTTATTCTTTATTTTGAAACAGTCTCACTGAGTTATGAAGGGCCTCACTAAGGAGCTGAGGCTGTCCGCAAACCACAATCTTCCTGTCTCAGTTTCCCAGATGCTGGGATTATAAGTGTGTGCCACCAAGCCCAGCTTGTAGGGATTTTAATAATATTATTATATGTTTAACTTTGATTTTTCTTTACATTTTCAAGCTCAAACATCTCCCTTGCCCTGCTCTTTGTCATGGTTTTTAAAGTAATAGGAACCTGCATTTCTGAAGGTCCCTCAGATTCCAAGGCAGAAACCACTCATGCTCTGCAGAAAAAAAAAAAAAAATTAAAAAGGCAAATGCATGCACTATTTCCAGTTCACGGGTCTGCGGGTGGGCAGAATTACAAAAGCCACACACATCCCAGCTCCACCCATGACTAACATCCTGAAATCAAAGCCTAGGGTTCATCCTGAAACAGTAGGCAAAAACAGGCTTTCAGAAGCAGTGATACTGCAGGGCCAGTGTCCCAGATCCCATTGGACAAAGCGTAAGGGCCTTTTTAGACAAGTAAATGTTCTATGCTCCTTCCATTGTTCTTGCTGCTGATGCTGCTGGTGGTGCTGTTTGATCTTCAGTTTTACAGGACAGCTCTACCTCTAGCTGGCTGCTTCTCCCTAATAAATTTAAACATTCAAAAGCCCTATAGAGGTGTAAATAATAACTATATGAGAATTAAAGGTCTTTGGGGCTGAGCAGAACCAATATAAAATGTCTGTTCTTTATAAGGGAATGTTGGGGCTCAGAAGATGATATACTGAAACCTTATGACACTTAGGTATCTGAGCACTTTGAGCTGAAGGACAATGGGAAGTGTTACGGATTGGGAGATTATAGTTTGAGGAAACTGTTCCCTGGGAACCCCTACGAGGGTCCCAGATACACTCTCCCCCAACCCATAACAAAAACCCAAAACGACCAAAAACAGAAAATTACCGCGGGTTCTTGTTCTAAGCTAAGAATAAATATACATAGCTTGGACAGTTGCTGGAGATTTAAAGAAGTTTATTAGAAAGATAGAAATACAGAAAAGAGAAATACAGCCCCATGCAAAAATGGCATGATGGGTGACTCGAAATGAATACACCAAAGGGCTTACACATGGACTCGGCCTTTTATACCCATGACCTCCATCTTGTTTGCATGACTCTGACATAGTGAACGTCCCTGTAAGGTACCTCCCCTTACCCTGTAAGGTACCTCCCCTTAACCCTGTAAGGTACCTCCCCCAATAAGGTGTGGTGAGGTGTCTCCTTCATGAAGGTCGACCCCTCCTACCATCTTAGCTAGCTTATCCAATCATGTAGATCTGTCTTTAGATAGAGACAAGCCTAGTTCTCCTCTCCTATTGACTGGTTAATTGCTTTTAGCTAGGTTAATTTATATTGGAATGGTTGCCTGCTTTTAGGCAGAAAACAAGTCCTTGCACAGATTTGCCCTCACCCAATTTTTGAAATATATTAATTATCATAGCTTTCTCAAATGTTCCTAGGCCATTCCCAATACTGGTACAGAAAGGGCCTCAGAAGCAAAGTTTTTTTTTTCTGACTTCCTCCTGCATTATTGTCTCCAGCTACTTATTCTCTCCCAAAGTGAATTATAGAAACCAAAATTCTTCCCCAAGGAGAGTCAGAGAAACTGGAACCCTTTTTCTCCAAAGCAAGTCATAAAGCAAAAAAATATGACACTAACCTTCCCCTGACTTTCTGTGTAAGAGCTAGCCATAAAAAATCCTCCTACCTGCATTGTCCGGCAGTAGATTATAATGTAACCTGGGAAGTGCTGATTCCTCAAGGCAGGATCAGCAGGGTCCTTGGCTTACGTGATGGAAAGGAATTTCAGCATGTGCCAATCTGAGACATAGACAGAAAGTTGTTTTGGAAAGCAGGAAATACACACTGAGGCCATCCCAAAAGTGAGAGGAACCCTTTGGGAGCATAGGACTCTTTTTTCATAGGAGACTTTCGTGATGGGTGGCCAGGGAGGGATACCTGAGGATGACCCCAGTTCCGTAGCCATGGGTGATTTAGTGTGTATGGGACATCTTTCAGGTCCTGGCCTTCACTGTTTTATCAGTAGGTATGTATTTTGAATGAACCGTTCAAGGACAGCTAAAAATGCTGTCCTTGAGATAGCTCTCTGGAGTAGTGCCAAAGGAGATTCCACTTTTGTGTGAACTCTGTTGTCTGATAAACAGATACCTCCTTAAAGATGGTCAACAGTCATTTACAAGGAAATAGATGGAACTGGAGAACATATGCCAAGTGAGATTAGTCAGTCACAAAAAAATAAGAAATAGGACGCTCTTCCTAATATGCAGAAGCTAAGAAAATTGGTCACAGGAGGAACTCTGGTCAAAGAAGGAGAAATTTATTTATTTATTTATTTATTTATTTATTTATTGGTGGTACTAGGGTTCCTGGAAGCCCTTCTACCTCCGGGCTACACTCCCAGACCTATTTTATTTTTGGAAACAGGGTCGACCTTCATGAAAGTAGACACCTCGCCACACCTTATTGGGGGAGGTACCTTACAGGGTAAGGGAAGGTACCTTACAGGGATGTTCACTATGTCAGAATCATGCAAACAAGATGGGGGTCATGGGTATAAAAAGTCTGGTCCATGTGTAAGCCCTTTGGTGTATTCATTTCGAGTCACCCCCTCGTGCCATTTTTGCATGGGGCTGTATTTCTATTTTCTGTATTTCTATCTTTCTAATAAACTTCTTTAAATCTTCAGCAACCGTCCAAGCTATGCATATTTATTCTTAGCTTAGGACAAGAACCCGCAGTTTTTTTCTCTGTTTTTGGTCGTTTTTGGCTTTTGTTATGGGTTGGGGGAAAGTGTGTCCAGGACCCTAGGCAGTATTGGTTGCTCATTAACTATGGGTACTTTGAAGCAGCACATGGAGTTTATCTTTCTTGTACTCAGGCTGGGTCACAAAGGAGAGGAGACACTGATTTCCTCTACATATTTTTAGAGCTAAAGGCTTTAATTGTCTCAAATGTTGTTTCAAGGTTAAAGGACTTAATTTTCTTTACATCCTTACTATAGGTTAGTCATCAGGACAAAGGGCAGAGAGAGAGGGTTTCCCTGCAGTGTGACAGCTGCTGCCCCTCCCTGCCTGAGTGTCTACACAACACCCAGGCTCTGACTGCTTTTTACATTTTGGAAACTCATAATGGAGCAATTTTCCAATATAGACACAACATGTATTAGTATTTGGGGCAGTATAACAATTTCACATCACCATTTAGTGCATCTGTACTGATTCTGCCATTTGAAGAATTTCCCATCAGTACTCAAATGAAACTCACAGTGTTCTGGGCATGCTTCAAAGTTGGGATGCCCCTTAGGCCAGTGACTCCTGGTTTCTTCAGGTATATAAAGGCAGTACCTGACCCTGAAGGAGACAGTTTATGGGTAGGGTTTTTGTCCACCATGGGGCTATCTCCCTCACTCCCAGTGGATTCAGCCTATCACTCCCCAACCCCTCCCACCTTGTTCAGATCTGCTTTGTTATCTAACAAATATAAGCACCAAAAGGACAGTTCTCCCTGGACCTTTGAGTCTTCGAACTGAGGGTTCCCATGTCATGTCACAATTTGATTAAATAAATTTGTCATGCTTTTCTCTTTTAATTTGTCTTTTGTTATTCAAGTCCTTCCAAGTAAGGAAAAGGAACCTGCCCTTTTGGTCCCTGCAGAATAAAGGCTAAGTGATCTGCCAAGTTGGAGTAGAAATTGGACTCTTGATTTCAGATCCAGTGCTTTAGCTGGGTGCAGTGGCCCACATCTGTAGGCTAAAACAGGAGAATTGCAGGTTCGAGGCCAGCCTCAACAACTTAGCAAGACCTTATTTCCAAATAAAAATAAAAAGAGCTAGGGGTGTAGTTCAGAGGTTGACTGTTCTTGGGTTCAATCCCCAGTGCCAAATAAATAAATCCAGTGCTGTTTTCACAACATCCACCATATGTACAAATAGTGAGATCGTTGGGGAGACCATTGGACACAAGGCCAGAAGTCCTGGGGCATCTCCTTCACTCTTGTAATCCTTTCATGGTCTCATTCTGACCATCCTTTTAATCTGTACATCTCCATATCAATGAGTTTGTTGAGAAAAGTACATGCCATTTAGGAGTGTATTAGTAAAGCACACAAGTTAAATTGATAAAATGCAATATGAACCACATTTTTGTGGCTCAGATATACTTTATTCTTGTTAGTGTTTAGGTAGAGCAAGAGAAGAGAGGAGAGAGAGAGAGAGAGAGAGAGAGAGAGAGAGAGAGAGAGAGAGAGGGAGAGAGAGAGAGAGAGAGAGAGAGAGAGAGAGAGAGAGAGAGAACAGAGAACTTGTGTCTTTTTTATTCATTTATTTAGTTTTCTTTGGTGTCAAAGTTTCTTGGATGTATTATGTACTCAATCGTGTGTGTGTGTGTTGCTAGAGATTACGCCCAGGGGCACTCTATTCCAATCTACATCCCCAGCCCATCCATTTCATTTTTTATTTGGAAACAAGATCACTAATGTGAGAAGTCTGAAAGTATTTTCTACCAAACAGATTGGTCATACAGCAGCCATTTTAGCTTATATAATGCTTGGTTTTCTGGAACCTTAAGTTTCTTTCTTCGTTAAACTTCAAAAGTCAAAACTCCTGTCTGTCTTTAAGCTAGACGATTGTGCAGAGTTTTAAGTCCAAATTCTCACCTATCAGGACACAAGCAGGTGCACGGTAGGGCTAAAACCTGAATGGACTTTCCATGTGGGTTGCTTACCTACCAGGTATTTTGTTGGCTGCACCCTTCTGCAGGGGTAAAATTTTCTATCACCATTTCACACTGCCCACACTAAGTTGCTGAGGCTGACTTCAGACTCTCAATCCTCCTGTCTCAGCCTCCCAACACTGGAATTACAGGTGTACACCACCATACCCAGCTCAATAAATATTTCTTCTGTGGGATTATTATAAAATATTAGTATAAGAATCAGAAACAAATAGGCTATAAGCCAGGCATAGTGGTGCATGCCCGTAATTCCAGTACTTGGGAAGCTGAAACAAGAAAATCCCATCTCTGAAGCCAGCCTCAGCAAATTAGTGAGACCCTACTTCAAAATACAAAATAAAATAGGTCTGCAGGTGTCTCTCAGAGGTAAAATGCCCTTGAATTCACTCCCTAGTACCAATAAAATAATAAATAAATAAATAATAAAATACTGGGATATTCTTTAGATATTTTGGGATATTATGATTGTAAGATTTACTTTTTTATCTTCCAATGTCCTGATATGTCTTTGGTGTCCTAGAGACATCATTTACTCTGGCTTTTAATTGTTATTGTTTTTATATTGTATTGTAAATTTTATTATATTTAGAACAATTTCTGTATTATTTACCTCCATATTTCCATGACTGAGCCAAGGCTTAGCACACAAAAACTACTCCATAAATACTGGCTGTTGTGTTCTTTCTTACAGCCCAGTAAGAGCTTTTGCCAGCTCGCTATTTTGTGATTGTCAACAAGATTTGTGATTTTTACCTCAAAACACTAGCTGGTTTCAAGACTTTGTGACTGGCTTTAACTCTTAGATGAAAATGAAATACAACCATTTCCCAACTTCGGGCCAGATAAGCTCTTAGCATTTATAAATACAGTAATAATCAATGTGCCAGTGAGAATACCAGACAGCTTAGCTATGGGCCTGAAGAAACCAGCTCTATAAACAATCAATAAACCTCCCTCTCCCTAATAAAAAGATAATAATTTTGGCAGCACTCTTACCAACTCTAGTTTCCCCTCTGAGAGAAAAGTGTTTTCTAAAGTATTTGTTCTTTTGAGAGCTTGCAGATGGCAGTGACTTACAAGCCTGTTTAATTCTAGTAACACACTGCATGATCCTAACCAAATTCCAAATGGCATAAGTTGACTAGACTTGGAAACTAGGAGGCTCACAAAATTGCATGCCAAATGCCTGTCAATTGCACTTGGAAATAGTAGGCAAAGCTTTGGATGTAAAAGGCATCCCAGATACAGGAATGACATTGAGTTGAGTATGAAATAAGGAGCCCAGTGTGGTGGTGCACACCTGTAATCCCAGTACTTAGGAGGGTGAGACAGGAAGATTGTAGGTTCCAGGCCAGTCCCCAGCAACTTAACAAGACCCAGTTTCCAAATAAAAAAGGGTTGGGGGTTTAACTTGGAGTGCTCCCTCTTTTCTTCTTCTTGTTCTTCTTCTTGTTCTTCTTCTTGTTCTTCTTCTTGTTCTTCTTCTTGTTCTTCTTCTTGTTCTTCTTCTTGTTCTTCTTCTTCTTGTTCTTCTTCTTCTTGTTCTTCTTCTTCTTCTTCTTCTTCTTCTTCTTCTTTCTCTCTCTCTCTCTCTCTCTCTCTCTCTCTCTCTCATACACACACACACTCACACACACTCATACTCACAGAACAAGGATTATTTGGATGACAGATAATCAGTGTTTAAAATCAAATTTATCAGGATGATAAATAGATCAGTATAAATAAAACCAAGTTTGTGAACAAGAAATCTGATTGAATATATAAACTGGATTCATAAATTCCTACTTGAAGGCTTTGGCTTTTGTTCATTTGGAGTTTTATTATTGTTGAGTTTTTGTATGCTTTTTGGATTTTATTTTGAGTGTGTGTGTGTGTGTGTGTGTGTGTGTGTGTGTTTGTATGTGTGTGTGTGTGTGTGTGTGTTACTAGGGATTGAGCCCAGGGCCATTCTACTTCTGAGCTACACACCCAGCCCTATTTTATTTTTTATTTGAAAACATGGTCTCAGCCAGGCATGGGGGCGCATGCTTGTAATCCCAGCGTTTGGGAGGCTGAGACAGGAGGATTGCGCAGGTTTGAAGCCAGCCTCATCTACTTAGTGAGGCTCTCAGCAACTTAGTGAGACCTTGTTTCCAAATAAAATATAAAATAGGTCTGGGAGTATAGCCCAGGGGTAGAAAGCCCCTGGGTCACATCCCCAATACAAGAAAGAAAGAAGGAAGGAAAGAAAGAAAGAAAGAAAGAAAGAAAGAAAGAAAAGGAAAGGAAAGAAGGAAAAGAAGGAAAGAAAGAAAACATGGACTCACTAAGTTTTTGAGGGCCTAATTTGCTAAAGCTGGCTTCAAATCTGGGATCTTCCTGTCTCAGCCTCCCAAGTACTGGGATTACAAACATGCACTACCGCTCTTGGCTTTTTTTTTTTTTTTTTTTTGGTGGTGTTGAGTATTGAACCCAGGGCCTTGTACATGACAAGCAAATTCTTTACCACTGACCTATATCCCCAGCCTTACTTAAAAGCTTTGGATTCCATTAATTACTTAGCTATTGCTGCATATCAAACTATGATGAAACCCAGTGGCTTAAGATGATGAGTATATATTATGTCCATAATAAAGGTATTGCCCCTGATAATATTGTTCCCACAGCACTGAAGTTTTTTGGTCTGGGCTCAGCTCACTCATGCTTCTGCAGTGTGCTGTCAGTTGAGAAGGTAGTTCTGCCGATCTTGGCTGCTCCCTCTCGTGTGTTTGGTGATTGACTGGCCATAGGCTTGAGCAGGAGAGAAGTAATGTCATAGGTCTGATATTGCTCTTTGCATCTATTTGATTACAGAGTTGACTCTTGGCTGGTATCTGGGATCCTTTGGAATGTTACCTATGTTACTAATTGTACTAATTTTGTATTACTGGTTTAACAGATAACAATAAACTTAGTGACTTAATACAACTGTATTATTTTACAGCTCTAAAGACCAAAAGCCTAAAATGGATGAGATGAACTGCATTTCTCCTGAAGGCTCTACAGAATAATACAGTTTCTTACTTTTTTAAACTTTAAGAGGTCATCTATATTCCTTGGCTTGTGACCCCTCCATCTTCAAAACCCACAGCATAGCATTTTCAAATTTCTCTCTTGCTTTTTATCTCTTTCTAACTTTGGGTAATATGGGATACTCTTCACATCTCAAGACCCTCAACTAAATCATGTGTGCATAAAATACCAGTGACATTCTTCATAGACCTAGAAAAATCAATCATGAACTTCATATGAAGAAAGAAAAGACCCAGAATAGCCAAAGCAATTCTCAGCAATAAGAATCACACAGGGAGCCAGGTGTGGTGGTGCACGCTTGTAATCCCCATGCTTGGGAGGCTGAGACAGGAGCATTGCACAGGTTTGAAGCCAGCCTCAGCTACTTAGTGAGGCTCTCAGCAACTAAGTGAGACTCTGTTTCTAATAAAATATAAAATAGGTCTTGGAGCGTAGCCCAGAGGTAGAAAACCCCTGGGTTCCACCCCCAGTACCACCAAAATACTACTACTAATACTAATACTAATACTAATACTAATACTAATACTACTAATACTAATACTACTAATAATAATCACATAGGAGGCATCACAATTCAGACTTCAATTATACTATAGATCAATAGTAGTAAAAACAGCATGGTACTGGCACAATAACAGGTATGCTGACCAGTGGAACAGAATAGAAGATACAGAAACAAATCCACACACCTATAGTCCATTAATCTTTGACAAAGGGGCCAAACTTATACGCTGGAGAAAATACAGCCTTTTCAAAAAATGGTGGTGGGAGAACTGGCTATCCATTTGTAGAAAGATGGAACTAAATCTTTACCTCTCACTATGCACAGGAATCAACTCGAGATGTATCAAAGACTTGGAAATTAGACCAGAGGTTGTGGAGCGATTAGAGGAGAGCATAGGCTCAACACTACAACATATAGGCACAGGCAATA
Source organism: Muscardinus avellanarius (assembly GCF_963383645.1). Lineage (NCBI taxonomy): Eukaryota > Metazoa > Chordata > Mammalia > Rodentia > Gliridae > Muscardinus > Muscardinus avellanarius. The sequence continues at coordinate 38,814,450 of NC_137789.1, forward strand.
ACTTTCTCAGCAAGACCTCCAAAGCACAGGAAATCAAAGCAAGAATTAACAAGTGGATGGCATCAAAGTAAAATGTTTCTGCTCATCAAAGGTTACCATTAAGAACCTAAAGAGAAAGACTACAGAATGGGAGAAGATCTTTACCAGCCACCACTCTGATAGGGGGCTAATATCCAGAATATACAAAGAGCTCAAGACTCTATTCTAGCAAAACAAACAACCCAATTAATAAATGGGCAACTGAATTGAATAGACACCTCACAAAAGAAGAGATACAAGTGGCCAATAGATACATGAAAAGATGTTAACATCATTAGCCATCAGGGAGATGCAAATCAAAACTACGCTGAGATTCCATCTAACCCCAATTAGAGTGGCGAGCATAAGGAAGTCAAATAACAACAAATGCTGGCGAGGATGTGGGGAAAGAGGAACTCTTTTTTTTTTTTTTTTTTTTTGTGGGTTTGAGGATGGAACCCAGGAGCATTTGACCTCCAAGCTGCATCCCCTGCCCTGTTTTTGGTCTTTCTTTCTTTCTCTTTCTTTCTTTCTTTCTTTCTTTCTTTCTTTCTTTCTTTTTTTTTTTTTTGGATGGTCCTGGGGTTCCTGGAAGCCCTTCTACCTCCGGGATACACTCCCAGACCTATTTTATATATTTTTTTTATTTTTGGAAACAGGGTCTCTTAAGCCAGGGTGGCTGGCTTCGAACCTGCGCGATCCTCCTGTCTCTGCCTCCCAAGCACGGGGATTACAAGCGTGTGCCACTACGCCCGGCAAAGAGGAACTCTTTTACACTGTTGGTGGGAGTGCAAACTAGCTCAGCCACTATGGAGATCAGTATGGAGATTTCTTAGAAAACTGGGATTGGATCCACCATATGATCCGGCTATACCATTCCTGGGTATCTTTCCAAAGGGGTTGAAATCAGAAAACCATAGTAACATATGCATACCCATGTTCATAGAAACACAATTCATAATAGCCAAAATATGGAATCAGCTTAGGTCTCCATCAACAGAATGGATTGCAAAATTATGGGAAATAAAGCCATGGTGGTGCATGCTTGTAATTCTAGCATTTGGGAGGCTGAGACAGGAGGATCACAGTTTGCAGACAGCTTCAGTTACTTAGTGAGGCCCTTTGCAACTCAGTGAGACCCTGTTTCAAAATAGAGAATAAAAATAGGGCTGGGGGTGTAGTTTGGAGGTAGAATGCTCCTAGGTTCCATCTAGAGTACTAAAAAAAAAAGTATGGGAAATACACAATGGAATTCTACTCAGCAATAAAAAAAGAACAAAATCATGTCATTTACAAGAAGATGGAAAGACCTGGAGAGCATTATGTTAAGTGAGATCAGCCAAGCACAGAAAGAGAAGGGACATAAGTTTTCTTTAATATGCCAAAACTAGGAAGTATTAGGGATACAAGAGGGACTTCAGATAATGGAGGGGAAACCCCAGCAGGAAAAGGAAGGGTAGGAGAGGAAGAAGGGTGAGGTTGATTAACTGGAGCAGCTACATTCGAATACATGTATAAGTGTGAATGTAGCATGGTCAACCTGGACACTCACTGTTGGGACGGGGGGAGAAGAAACAGGGGGAAAGACACCAGGCACTGTGTGAATGTATGCCATTTTAATATGATCCACATAAAAATAAAAACAAAAAAGAAGGGAGCCCTGAAGTTGAACCCTAAGGAATTAGAAAGAGGACAAGGTGGTACAAGCCTGTGATCCCAGTACTTGGGAGGCTGAGACAGGAGGATTACAGGTTCAAAGACAGCCTCAGAAAACTTAGTGAGACCCTGTTTCAAAATAAAAAATAAAATAAGGCTTGGGGTGTAGCTCAGATGTAGAATGCCCCTGGGTTCAAACCCCAGAAGAGAGTTCTAAGTAGAAGTCCTGGCAAGCACAAAGTCCTGGGGATGTAAACAGTGTGGTCCTCTGTAAGTGGTAAAGTCAAAAGTCCATGTGGCTGGAGTGTAGAAAATGAAAGGTGGGGTATACCTTAGGAGACAAGGAAGATAAACAGATGCCAGCTGGTGCAGACAATAATAAAGAGTCTATATATTATTCTAATAATAGCTAGAAATCACCAAGTGGTTGCATGTTTCTAAAATGACAAGCCAGCCGGGCATGGTGGCACACGCTTGTAATCCCGGCGCTTGGGAGGCAGAGACAGGAGGATCACGCAGGTTCGAAGCCAGCTGCGCGCGCTGGCTTAGGAGACCCTGTTTCCAAATAAAAATGTAAAAATAGGTCTGGGAGTGTAGTGGAAGGGCTTCCAGGAACCCCAATACCACCACCAAAAAATAAAATAAAATAAAATAAAATAAAATAAAATGACAAGCTAAAGCTGAGCACAGTGGCACACACCTATAATCCCAGTACTTGAGAGGCTGAAACAGAAGGATCACAAGTTCAAGGACAGCCTCAGCAATTCAGTGGGGTTCTCAGCAGCTGAGCAAGGTAGTATTTAAAAACAAAAACATAAAAGAAGTTGGGCTTGCAGATCAGAGGTAGAATGCCCCCTGGGTTTAATCCCCAATACCAAATGAATGAATGAATGAATGAATGGATGAATGAATGAATGAATGGACAACTCTAATGTTGGACAAGAGCAGAAGTGGGAAGATCAATTAGATCCTTGCTACTTAGGGTGATTCACTGACCAGCAGGAGCACATTTGTAGGGGAGCTTGTTGGACATGCAGAGCTGTGGTCCCCTACTACAACTAGGATCAGAATCTGCATTCAGTGAATGAGAGCCTAAAGTGATTTATTTGTACATCAAAGTTTGAAAAGCTCTAAACTGAAAGACCAGGTAGCCTGACCTATAGTGGTAGTAGCTAAGGAAATGGATACAAAGGGGATATGGTTTGGAATTAAAAGCTGGTCTCAGAGTGGTCAAGACATGCAGAGATAGTGATTGGGCAGGCATGGGGAACTAGTGCCCAGTTTCAGGGAATCCTTCAGGCATAAGTCCAGTACCCTGGAGAGCTCCCATAAACCAATGATGGTCTCAAGTTGAAAATCTAAGGATCTACAGAGATGTTTCTATTTTAGCCTCAAAACTTTAGAGTTAGCCGGGCACGGTGGTGCACCCTCATACTCCCAGTTGCTGGGAGGCTGAGACAGGAGAATCACAGGTTCACAACCAGCCTCAGAAACCTTGTGAGACCCTCCACAACTTAATGAGACTCTGCTTCAAAATAAAAAATAAAATAAATAGGACTAGGGTTATATCTTCGAGGTAGAATGCCTCTAAGTTCAATTCCCAGTATGGAAAAAAAAAACCTTAAAAGTTGTCATCTTGTGAAAGTGCTGATGATCACTGGATTATGTTCTGTTCCAAATGATAGAAAAGCCTTTGCATCTGATCTGATTTGTGGACTTCAATAAAATTATGACCCTGAAGAAGGCCAGAAGGCTTAGAGGAAGGAGAGTCCAGAGGGAAGTGTCTCTCTGGTTCCTGTTTGCCCTCTAGGACTATTTCATTCCTGGAATAGGAATCAAAGTTTGGACCAAGTTCCTAGTTTAACTTTGAAATATAAATTATCAAAACATTCACTATAGCAATAATTTTGAAAATGGAAACAAGTCATATTTCTTTCAGATTGTGAAGGAAAATTAGCAGAATTTGGTGAAAGATGAAGGGAGGGAGAAGAAATGCCAAAACCCTAATTGCTATCAGGGTCCTACTATTGCTTTCATCTGTCCTGCCTGGAGTTGTGAGTAGCAAATAGATATTCCATTAAAATTCCACAGACGCTATGAAATATCAACCATGTCACTCCCACTAAAATGATTAAAAGAAGGACAAATGTAAGTGAGGATGTGAAACAATTGGAACTTCATACATAGTTGGTGACTATGTAAAATGATATGACTATTATTTAAAAAAAGGCCTGACAGTTTCTTTTGAAGTGAAACATATGCTTACCATATGAACCAGGATTTCCACTCTTAGGTAAAACATCATTTCATAAAATACTTTTACAGAAATCCTTATAGCAGCTTTATTCATAATAGAACAAAAAATCAAAATAACCCATATGTTCCTCAACTAAAAAATACATACACAAATTGTAGTATATTTACATAATGGAGTATCACTCAACAATAAAGAATACTGAATGCTGATACATACAACAGAGATATTCAAAAACATGGATAAACAAATTGTGATACATTTATATGATGAAATACTCAAAATTTAAAAATAATGAACTATAGATATATGCAACAACAAAGCTTAATCTAAAATATATATATAAATGGGGGAGGGAGACTATATACTGTATGATTCCATTTATAAGAAATTCTAGAAAACTCAAAACTCACCTGTGGTGATGGAAATCAGGACTACTATTGTCTACTAGACGGAGCAGAAACTTGAAGGAGACAGAGGATGACTTCCTGGGATGTCAGAAATACTTTACACCTTCATTGGACAGTTGATTATTTAGGAATATGCATTTACTGGAATTCATCTAGTTACACATGTAAGATCTATGAATATTACAGCATATAATTTTCTTATTTTTATTTTTTCCTTTTTGTACATAACAGTAGGATTCATTTTTTTCATATTTTGGACATGCATATTATATGTACATTTTTTCCCAGTAAAGATAAATTTTTTATTAACAACAACAAAAAATCCTCCTAGTCTTTGTCACATTCCAAGGCTACATGCTTGTATCTTCTGGGCTGTTTCACTGAAGAAGAACCTGCAGGCTACTCAGCTATTCTTCCGGTCTGGAAAGAATGTGGCAGAGGGACTGGCAGTTTGCCTGGCTGGCTGGTGCAGAGCTGGAGGCAGCTGGGTTTAGCAAGAGCTTTCATGCTATCTTAGAACAATGCTTGTAATGTGTGACCATGAAATTGCAGCATCCCTGCTGGAGCCTGGGTGTCACTGGCATCTTGCAGAGTGGACTCGCATCCCCACCTAAGCCACAGCGAGCCCAAGGGATTACTCAGCTGCTCTTTAAGGCAGTTCAGGTTTCAATAGCAACTGGGGGAAGAGAAAAAAGGAAGAAAAAAAAAAAACACAAGATTTTTCAGTCTGGTAAAGATTCATTCCAGAATTTAAAAAAATCTAAAAGCAAAGAATAAGAGTACACAGTCATAAGGCCACAGGCTTCCAGGTCTGCTCTTCTTTGTTCCATCCCCAATGCACTCCCGTTCTTTTTTTTTTTTTTAATTTAATTTTATTTTTTTTGCACTCCAGTTCTATCTGACCTTTGGAGCATCTCCCTTCCAGAGTGGGTCCATTCAACCGACATGTTCCATTTCCTGAGACTCCAGTGTGCACCGTGTGTTTGGAATGCACATAAAAGCCACATCCTGATCCTCGATGGACTCAGCCGGGTGGAAGTTGGGCTGCTGCCACAGCCATCAGCTAATCTAATCCTGACAGCCTTTCTGAAAGGCAAGTAAGGCAGGAATAATCACACCTCCTGACGGAGCTGCCTGAGGCCTCAGAGTAAGCAGGAGAGCTGATGTTTGAGTGCAGGTGTCCTTATTCTGGGTCCCCTGCTCCTTCCAATATGTGATAAAGATGTATATAAAATATATATAATTCTTTCTCTGCCAAGAGTTCACGAAGGCCTTGGACCTGAAGAATGTTGGGAACTCATAGTGCAGAATTGGTGGGAAAAGAAGGAATCAGGACTAGGCCGTCTTCGGGAGGGATGTAGGCTGAGTGGACATGGAGAGCTTGGGCTCAGCTCAGACAGGTGCTTCTTGCCTATAGTGATAACATCAGGTGGATGGATGATGGATGTCTAACCACTGTCCACTGTACCACACACTGGGTGACATAATAAGAACAGAAATATATTTCCTATGGTTGTGGGTCTGGAAGTCCAGGACCAAGGTGCTGGCCCTGGTTAAGGCCTTCATCCTGGGTTCTCACATGGTCGACAGCAGAAGGGAAAGCAAGGAATAAATGAACCTTGTGTCCTCACATGGCAGGAGAGAAGAGGCTAAACCCACTCTCGCAGGCCCATTTTATAGCAGCATGAACCCATTCGTGGAGGCAGAGCCCTCAGGACCTCAACAACCACCACGAGGCCCCATTTCACAGCACATGAATTTGGGGGAGGGGTATATTCAGACCATAGCACTGGATGTACTAGCTAAGATAATTAACCCCGTGCGCTGTCCATCAGCAATGTCACCCATCAGTCCCTGATCTCCAGGTAGGAGGTACAGGCGGGGAGCAGCAGGGTCTCAGCCAAACGGAAGAGCACTCAGCCTGGTTTCTGCATCTACCCATATAAGGCCTTGGTTGTAAGCAAGAGAATCAGACTCTGGCCCCATTAAACAAAAAGTAATTTATCAAGGACACCGGTGGCTCACAAATCTAATGAAAGGTTTAACAGCCAGACTTCAGAAAGGCAGGAACTAGTGCAATCAATTCTGAGAATTCTGGTAACAAGGACACATGGAAAAATCTCTTCCAAGTGGCAGCTTCCCTGATTTTCTGTATTTTCTTCTTTCCAAGCCAGACTCAGTTTCCCAGGGGGAGGACCTGACTGGTGAGCATAAGCCTGCCATGTCACTCCCCCTGCCTTCACTTTGGCAGGTGCTGGGCAGGGCACCTGGAATAACAGGTGCCCTGTTATTCTTCTTCCGAGGACAGGCAGAATGCTGGTGATGCTGTTTCCAGAAAGAAGCAGGATGACTATTTAGCAGACAGAACCCTTGCATGTCCAAGACAGGACTCAGAGAAAGATAAAAGGACAGCCCAGGAACAAGAAAGAGACACGGCCAAAAATTGTAACAGCGAGACAGCTTGCGAAAGAATCCTTGTAGCCCACAGCTCCCCAATGTACATCAAATTCCAGGATAAAAAAACAAATATCTTTCTAGACTGTCAGACATTGCTGATGCAGGAGAGAAGAGAGGTAAGATGCTCTGGCTGCTTTAGAAAATGGTTTGGCAGTTCTTCAAAGCATTAAACATAGAATTACCATATGACCTAGCAACTCCACTCTCCAGTATATAACCCAAAAACTGAATATAGGTGTTCAAACAAAAACTTGTTTACAAATGTTCACGAAAGAGCCGTTCACACAGCCAAAAGGTGGAAACAATGCAAATGTCCATCAAAGTATGAATATGTAAATGAAGTGTGGTACATCTATGCAGTGGAATACTACCCAGTCGTAAAAAGGAATTAAGTACTGATATGTGCCACAGCATAGCTGAACCTTGAAAACATTGTGCTAGAGCTGGGCGTGGTGGCCAGCCGCGCTGGCTTAAGAGACCCTGTTTCCAAACAAAAAAGTATAAAAATAGGTCTGGGAGTGTAACCAGGAGGTAGAAGGGCTTCCAGGAACCCCAGTACCCCCCCCACACACACACACACACAAACATTGTACTAAATGAGAGAAGCCAGGCCAGACACAAAAGAACTCTCCTTGCACAACACCATTTATATGAAATCCCCAGAACAGACACATTTATAGAAGCAGAAAGCAGATTAGTGATTGTCAGGGAGTGACTGAGAAGTGACTGTTTATTGGCTACAGTGTTTCCTTTTAGGATGATGAAAATAATCTGTAACTGGACAATGGTTGGTTTTGCATTATGTAATTTTCACCACAATTAAAAATCTCCTTAAGCCAAGCGTGGCACACGCTTGTAATCCCAGCATTCAGGAGGCAGAGACCAAAGAATCAGGGCTTACAGACCACCTCAGCTACTTATCGAGGTCCTTTGCAACTCAGTGAGACCTTGTTTCAAAATAAAGAATAAAAATATACGTCTGGGGGTGTAGCTCAGAGAGAGAATGTCCTGGGTTCCATCCCCAGTACCACACACACACACACACACACACACAAATCTGCTTAAGGTTGCATGACAACAAATGAGTCCTAGAGACAGTCTGTCAAATGAACTGTCCTAGTGGTGAAAGTCTACACCCTGCAGCTATTCTAGAAAGCACCATCACACCCTGTACTAGGTTCAGATCATAACAGCAAGGAATATTCTGTCAGAGATAAGGAATCTACTTGTAAAGCTGTGGGATTTGTTGACACAGCTATTTCTATAGTAACACACAAACACAATGACAAAATAAACAAGCAAATATACCACTCTGGAAAAGGAGATGAGAGAATCAAAGCACTTTGGGGTCTGGGTGTTACAGTTAAAGAGGCTTTTAAATATTTTTATTTTAAGCTGGGTGTGGTGGCACATGCTTGTAATCCCAGTACTTGGGAGGCTGAGACAGGAGAACTCCAGATTTGAAGCCAGCTCCAGCAACTTAGTAAGGCTGCTAGCAACATAGTAGGACTCTGTTTCCAAATAAAAAATAACATAAGGCTGGGAGCATAGCTCAGAGGTAGAATATCTCTGGGTTCAATCCCCAGTACCACAAAAATTAATTAATTAAAACATACTTATTGTAGAGACTTAAATAGAAAGTTCCAGGCTTCTTTAAGGTCACATGGTTAGTGGAAGAATGTGGCCCCAAAGAACCAATGCTGCAGTGGGCATGGTTTCACATGCCTATAATCTCAGTATTTGGAAGGCTGAGACAGGAGGATCACAGGTTTGAGGACGGCCTCAGCAATATTAGTGAGACCCTGTTTCAATTTTTTAAAAAAGACAGGAGTGTAGCTCAGAGATAGAATACCCCTGGGTTCAACCACCAGTACCACATAAAAAAACAACAACAACAAATAAATAACTAAGCACTAAGCACTGCTGCACCTTTTTCCACCACACGGTGTTCATACTCAGGACAATCCCATCAGCATCTTTGAGGACGCTGAGAGCTAGGGAAGACTAGTTTTCCCCTGCATATCCCTGGGCTGCTCAGATATACAAGTGAAACCTGCCCTCCGCCTTTTATAGTCACTCCTACCTAAATCTCGAAATCTTGCTCTCAGTCTTGGTTTGTGTTACCACCTGCTAGAAATGTTTTCTGCGGACTCCATCTCCACTTCATCTCCTGTCCCAGAAACGAGTGCCCCGCCTACCAAGTCTAACGTTGCAGCAGTTAGTGAATGAGGCGTCTCTTCCGTCTTATGATGGTCTCCTGGGCCCGGCTTGGCACTGCTGTGTATCCCTCCTATCCGCCCATGGTTAGCTACGGCTGCGTCCAACAGTGACTCAAGAGGCGCATGAAACTGGGGTGGAATGACAGACAGTTCTAAACACTATCTGGTGTAGATGTGGTAAAATCTGGGTGCAGTGACAGTCCCTCCTGGTTCCAGATCAACAATGGGTATAAAAATATCTACAGAAGGTGAAAGATTCATAGGATCTAAAGAGCAGCCTGAGTATGAGAGGAGCTAAAAATAAGTTAAAAGGACTCTGACCTCAGCAAGGGCCTCTGCGTCAATGTCTTGGTGCCTTGTTCCTTCAGATGCACCGAGAGTGATTTTGACTTAGCCTTGCAAACAACATTTGATTATTTGGTTGCCTTGGCAACCCAAAGTTCTGCCCTAGGTGACGATCAAAGGCTGCCGAGGCTCCTGTTTCCTTCTTGCTCTAAAAATGATCATCGTATGAATACCAAGGGCTGTCAGAAGTCTACTAAAGGGAGGCTGTAATGCAAGTAAAATTATTAAAATCTTACAATATATGAAATTGAATCAGAGAAAAAGATGGTTGTCTGGGAAGCAATCTAGTGGAATTCGAGGGGGGCGATGACAGGCTAAGTTTCTTCCATGGGCAGAATATGCTATCCAAAGTGTCTGACAGCAAGGCTAAATTAACATTATCAGAAGTCTAAGTGACGCTTCAGCCCACTCTGTCAGCTGGCAGAATCATAAGTATATATTATTGAAAGCTTTCTTTTCAAAATGACTATGACCTACAGATTTCAAGAATCATCCCTTTGTCATGTTTCTCAGAAAGGACTCTCATCTAGAACTGTTCTCTGATCATGCATAATGAGTTATTACTAAACAGTACTGTTAGGGGCTTCAAGCACAGACATTCAGACCACAGAGATGACGTTCGTATCTGAGTGATCCAGCATGACTCAGAAGGACAGGAGAGAATAAGAGGCTTCGGACCCCCAACAAATGAGGTCTGAAGCCTCGAGAAGTGGATAAGTCACAGGCTGTCCCTCAAGCAGAACAAAGTTCCCAGTAACTGTGACCAGCGTTCTGGAGTAAGGTAAGCTGAGGGCTGTTGTTCCTTCTCAGTAGGAGGTATGCGACTTTGTACTAAGAGCATATGAATGACAACCACCAGCTCCTTGCTGAGAGCCCCTTTCACCTGCTGTTGTTGGTAATTTCTTTCTTAGCACAAATGTCTCCTTCAAGAATTTGGGAGAAACTTGTCCTTTTATATCATCAATAAGCCAAAAGACATTGCTGCTGGATCTCTCAGGGTCCTGGATCAGGACGTTGTCTTCCTTTGTCTACAGATGGTCAGCCACATAGTGCATCACTCATGTCCCCAGCAACCTCCAGAAGGAGCAAGCCCGCAAGTTCTGGACAGAAGAGGTGTCAGGCAGCTAAATAAAATCTACCCTGTTGCTGCTGAAAGCTAAGTTAATGTATTCGGTTTTCATGACTACAACAAACACCCGAGGTAGCAAGCTTATAAAGTGAAAAGGGTCATTTTGGCTCAGAGTTTTAAAGGTTTCAGTCCATAATCACAGGTTAGCCCCACTGCATGTGGCAAGGCTGAAGTGCATGGAGAGCAAAACTGCTCATCTCACGGCCAGGACAGGGCTGGAGTCCCACTGTCCCCTTCAAAGGCATATCCCTGGAGACCTGAACTCCTTCTGCTGGGCTCCATCTCTTAAAGGTTCCACAGCCTCCCAATAGCACCACCTGAGAACCATGTCTTCAGCATGTGGATCTTTGTGGGACACGTTGGATCTGAACTACGACAGCTGGAGAACACAGCTTGGGGTAATTTCCATATAGTCTGCCAACCTCAATGCAAGGTAGTAATCAGCCAGGGGAAGCAGAATTGGCCAAGCAAACACTTCTAGGTGGTGGACTCTTACTGGTCCCAAGAGAGAGGAAAAACAAATCCTACCCTCCTCCATGCCAAGGAGCTGCTGAGGATCCACTGTACCCCAAAAGTGAACATGAAACAACCACCGTTACCCACCATCCGAGAGCACTTCTGGGGTCTTGGTACCCCTCAGACCACAGAAAGGCCTAGGGGGAAAGTGGCTGTACTTAGGGAAACCCTTCAAATACTCTCAGGCTCACAGAAGACAGGCAGCCTCCTGTATGTACCATCCTAACAAATGATGCTCATGAAACCTTGCCGGTTTAGAGAATAGAAATATTTTGTTTGTTTTGTGTGTGGTACTGGGGATGGAACCCAAGGGCTTTCTACCTCTGGGATACTAGACCTATTTTATATTTTATTTGGAAACAGGGTCTCACTAAGTTCCTGAGAGCCTCAATAAGTAGCTGAGGCTGGCTTTGAGCTCACGCGATCCTCCTGTCTCAGTCTTCCAAGTATTGGGATTACAAGCATGCGCCACCACACCCGGCTTAAGAATAGAAATATTTTGAATATTGGTACTCTGCCTGCCAAACTTCAGGTTCTAAAACTTGTTTGCTTATGCTGGGCGTGGTGGTGCACGCTTGTAATCCCCGTGCTTGGGAGGCGGAGACAGGAGGATTGCACTGGTTCGGAGCCAGGCTTGCTGGCTTAAGAGACCCTATTTCCAAATAAAAAACTATTAAAAAAAAAAAAGTAGATCTGTGAGTGTAGCCCAGAGGTAGAAGAGCTTCCAGGAACCCCAGTATCACCAAAATAAATAGATAAATTAATAAATAGAAATAAAACTTGTTCACTTGCAAGATCCATTCTAGCAAGCTCTGAGCCCAGAAGTCTAGAAGGTGGTGCTAGGAATGACAGGTAGCCCCACCCCTGGAGTAGTGTGCTTGAGGATGGGGTGCCTCTCCTCTGTTCCAGTGTCCATGAGAGCATCTAGTAGCGGGCGCTCTATTAAACACTACTCAGAAGTACCAGGGACAATGGTCTTCTGCCTAGAGTCCTGACACTTGTCACCATTCTGGCTCCTTCTGGGAGAGGAGCCGGCCTTGAACCTTTTCCCAGTTGGCTGGAGTTTCTCTGTCCCCAGCCTGGCCCTGCCAGCTCTTTTCCTGTCTAGAGTCCACCTCCCCCTATATTGTCCTGATGCTCTAGGATACCCGAAAGGCCCTGGGAACTTCTGTCTCGGCACTTCTTCCCCCCATCACTCCCTCCCTCTCTGGATCAGATGCTGGGACCAGACGGCTCCCCTGAATGCTGCTGGCCCTTTGCCCGTTGAGGCAGAGCTGGCAGGAAATGGGCAATGGCCCTCTCATCAGATATTTGCTTGGTGTTGCACAGTGAGAACCAGTGCCGAACACCTTTTAGGCCCACTCTCCAATCTCTCTTTCTCGGGAGTGTGCGCGTGCCTGTGGTAGTGCGGGGGATTAAACCCATCCTACCTCCAAGTTATACCCCCACTTCTATTTTATTTTTCATTTCAAAACAGGATCTTGCTATATTGCTGAGACTGGCCTCAACCTGCAAATCTCCTGTCTCAGCCTCCCAAATTCTGGGCCTACAGGCTTGGACCACCACGCCTGGCTCACTTCTGGTTTCTTACCCTTTCCCACAAAGAGCTGTAATCTGATTGCCTGAATTTGTACAGTAGCCCCCTAAAAATCTCACTGCAGATGCAGCTACCACCTCTAATGCTTCCTTTACAATTCAGGCAGAGTGAACACTTTACATCACTCTCAGACTCAAGCCCCTGCACCGAGTTCCCGAGTTCCCGGCAACCACGGAAGAGAGCCCACCAGCCAATATGGCAGATGGTACTCTTCACTCTGCGGCCTGTGCCCGGGTTTCTTTTCTCCACTCAGTGTTGGTTGATTGATTCAGCTAACAAATGAATTCATTTACTGAGCGCTTACCATGAGAAGATACTATGCCAGAAACTATAGATAAAATAAATACAGAATGAATACAAAAAAATATTTACAGAAGCTGGGTATGGTGGTGCGCGCTTGTAAAACCAGTACTTGGGAGGCTGAGACCGGAGGATCGCAGTTCACAGACAGCCTCAGCTACTTAGTGAGGCCCTCCACAACTCAGTGAGACCCTGTTTCAAAATAGAGAATAAAAACTAGAGCTGGGGGTGTAGCTCAGAAGTAGAATGCCCCTGGGTTCCATCCCCAGTACTGCAAAGATAAAAAATTATAGATGAAATAGTATGAAGTCTAGGATTTGCTTCAAATAACCCATGGAGTCAGGGGAGGGAAGCTGACCTAAAGGAAGACTGCGGGCACAAGATCAGCCATGAGTTGGTCATTGGATGATAGGCGTGGGGTTCATTCTGTTGCTCTCTCCCCTTTGCACACATTTGGAGGTTTTCCACTGAAGATGATGGGGGACAGGTGGCCTGCCTCCATTCCCCTCCTTACTACTCTCCCGCACTCTGTCTCTGCCACAGATGCTTTCAGTTCCTCAAACAGTTCAGCATTTGGCCCTTCAGGCTTCCTGCTGCTTGAAACTGCTTCCTTCGACCTTCCTCCTGCTTCCCATATTCCTTTTCAGCCTCTCAGAGAGGCTTAAACCAAGGGCACTTTCTGCAGGAAGCCCTTCCTGGCATCTCCAAGCCAAGTGAGGGGCCGCAGCGGTCCCCATAGCACCTTCACACAACACCCTACAATCTCCCGTAAGGGCTTGTTATCGTCTGCCTTTCCTTCAGGGCCACAAGCTCTCTCAGCAGAGCTGAGCACATGGCAAACTTTTGCTGGATGACATGAGCTGTGCGGTCTCCGGCAGCGCAGAGGGCCTCACTCACATGGTGGGCTGGCGTGGTGGGTGAGGAAGGGTAGGCCCTGCCCTGGCACTGGCTGGGCAAGTGTGAATGTCATGGCCATCCCCCCTGCTTTTGGCACAGTACCCCCCGCCCGGGCCACAAGTTTGGGGCTCAGTGAGTGCACTCAGAGAAGACTTTTAGAATCTTTCTGACCACAGAAATTTTGAAATTCATTTTGTAACATCTAAACTAATAATCTGATAGAATTTCTGCAGACTTTTCAATGAAGTACAAAGCGGTTCCATCACAAGTAACCAAAGAGTTAAGAATTATATTAAAATTTCTTCTTAATAATATGCCACCTGCATCTCTCCATGCCTAACACAGGGCACAGGATTATAGATTGTAGGAAACAACAGTTTATGATTTAACAGGAGCGTGAAAGATAGGATTGCACTCTGTACCTCCTCCAAGTCTACTGACACATGGCTGACATATGATTCTTAGCGAGTATCCTTTCTTGAACATTCTGCCTACAGTGGCCACCTCCATCCAGTTTTGCTATCTCCTGTTCAATTTTTAATGGCGTTTGTTACTCCCTACAATCATGTATGGTTTATTTATTGATGGTCTGCCCTACCCATCACCTTCTAGTAGTCTTGTTAGCTTTCCAACACATAAGTCACCACTTGGTTTCATGGTAGGTATTCAACGAACAATATTTATTTATTTATTTAGCTAGTGGAGATTGCTTTGACATAAAATGGTGACAGCAAAACCTTTTATTTTTTAGTGGAATAGTTGCACAAGCAGAAATAAGACTTGAGTGTTCTCTAACCATACATAGTACATACAAAACCGGAAACACATTTACAAGCCTTTCCAGATCTTCCACAACAACATGTTTAATGGCTACAAATTATTTTACTCCATGGATTTCCCTATTGTTGGACATTTATATCAATCAGTCTTTCAGTACACTAAGCACTCATTTGATATAAAAATATATTAAAAGTTATATCTTAAACCAGGCGAGGTGATGCATGCTTGTAATCCCAGCACTTGAGAAGCTGAGATAGGATGATCAGTGGTTTCAGGCCAGCCTCAGCTACTTAGTGAGGCCCTCTATAACTTAGTAAGACAGACCCTGTTTCAAAATAAAGAATAAAAAAATAGAACTGGGGGTGTAGTCAGGAGGTAGAATGCCCCTGGATTTAATCCTTAGTACCACCACCACCACCACCACCACCACCACCACCACCACAACAACAACAACAACAATAATAATAATGTTACATCTTTATGCCAGCTAATAATGTCTATTAAAGGATGTGAATATTGGGTATGGGTGTGTGATACTGAGGACTGAATTCAAACCTGTGATTCTTCTGTATCAATCTCCCAAGTAGTGGGATTACATGTGTGCAGCACCACAGTCAACTGATAGGAATATTCTTAAGGCACTGATATCTTCCCTGGACTTCCTGTTTCTGAGTTCTTGACCTATGAAACTGCCCAGATCCTCAATTCCACCCTGGACCTGGAGTCTTGCCCTTTGCATGGCCCAGTGGGTGGGGCCCTGAACTTCATACATGAATCCTCGGCTACTGACTTCTTCCTTTCAGCCACAGCTGCCTCTCCAGATAATCTGTGCCACTGCTCTGACTTCTCAGGTAGATTATTTCTCTAAACCAAGCTAGGCATTGCTCAGGGCCTTGCACAGGGTCAGTCCTTCCTATTGAGTGTGCAGAGTCAGGACCTGCTTCTCCCTCCTGCCCTCTGTTTTAGTGACTATTGTGGACACACAGAGTCCCACATTATGACAATTATTTTAATGTTTTGGCTCTTATGGTGCTTTTTACGTCACTTTTGCAATATACATAATATTGATTCTTTGGTCACGTACTCTTAAATGTGACTCCCAACTAGAACATGTCCCTTTAACATGATCTTCTTTAGAATCATCAACTGCATGGCTTGAATTCTAGGGTACCCTGTGCATAAACTGGTGACAAGTAAGAGCTCACTAAAAGATCAGCAATTCCAATTACTTGAATGGAAAAAAAAGTGGCATGTAACTTGGTTTAAGATGTTATTTTGGGAGAATATGCATGACATAGAATTTACAGTTCTTTGTGTGTATGGCACTCTCTCCAGCCATATTTTATTTTTATTTGGAAATAGGGTCTTATTAGGTTGATGAGTCTCACTACTTGCTGAGGCTGCCCTTGAACCTGCAATCCTCCTGTCTCAGACTCCCAAGTACAGGAATTACAGTGTGTGCCACCATGCCTGGCTCAGTTTTAATCATCTTAAGTGTACAATTCAGTGCCATTTAGAACACTTGATGTTGCATAACCATTCCCGCTACTTATTTTCAAAACTCTATCATCACCTCAAACAGAAACTCTATAACCATTAAGTAATAACTCCCTCATGCCCTAATCTTCCAGCCTGGTGACATCTATTCTCCTTGTTGTCTCCATGAATTTGTCTACTCTGGTTACCTCATTTAAGTGAAGTCATGCAATATCATTTTTTTTGCATCTGACTTATTTTACCTGGCATAGTGTTTTTAATGTTCACCTACATTTTAGCAAGTATCAAAATTTCATCTCTCTTTACGACTCAGTAATATACATATATATACACATATATATACATATATATACACATATATATACATATATATACACATATATATACATATATATACACATATATATACATATATATACATATATATATACATATATATATATATATATGGGTTTTTTTTTGGTGGTACTGGGGTTCCTGGAAGCCCTTCTACCTCTGGCTACACTCCCAGACCTATTTTTACATTTTTATTTTGGAAACAGGGTCTCCTAAGCCAGCACACACGGCTGGCTTCGAACCTGTGCGATCCTCCTGTCTCTGCCTCCCAAGCGCGGGGGATTACAAGCGTGCGCCACCACGCCCGGCATGACTCAGTAATATTTTATTATAGGTAAATGCCACAATTCGTTTATCCATTTGTCAATTGATGAACACATAGGGTGTTTCCTCCTTTTAATTTTTGTGAATAATTTTGCCATTATTAAATGACTAGCAATTCGAATTGCTCTAGCTATAAAAGAATGCTAGTTAACCTGTTCTTATGATTCATCTGTTTTATACATCTCCAATTAGCCATATCTCCTCTGACTACTCAGTGCTTTACAAAGTATATAAAACTAGCCTAATTTTATTTGCGAACCAACCTCAGCCCAGAAATTATTTGAGGAGGATCATAAAATACAAAATAATTAAAATAGGAAAATAGAGGAAAATGAACTGGGCAAGACAGCTCACACTCTAATCTCAGTATTTGAGAGGCCAAAACAGGAGGATCGCAGGTTCAAAGCCAACCTCAGCAACTTAGTGAGGCTCTAAGCAACTTAGTGAGACCCTGTTTTAAAATAGAAAATAAAATAGGGGTGGGGTATAGCTCAGAAGTAGAATGCCCCTGGGTTTAATCCCCAGCATTAAGAGTTAGAGAGAGATAGAGGTAGAGAGAAAAATGAAAAAGAACCAAGGATGGCATTGTAAAACAAAGCCAGAGGTAACATACATCAAGACATGTAACAGTTCAGAAATTCTTGTAGAGTAGGTATCTTGCACTGATCTGAAAGCAACTGGGAGGGCTCAGTGTGGAACAGATGTTATCATTCGTCATAAAAGTAAGAATTGGCAAGAAGTGAGAAGAAAAAATATGATTTAAAGAGGACCTCTTAAAGAGAACTTCAGCAGCCAGGCATGGTGGCGCATGCTTGTAATCCCAGCGCTTGGGAGGCTGAGACAGGAGGATCCCACAGGTTCAAAGTCAGCCTCAGCCACTTAGTGAGGTTCTCAGTAACTTAGTGAGACCCTGTTTCCAAATAAATTATAAAATAGGTCAGGGCTATGGCTCGGAGGTAGAAGGGCCCTGAGTTCCATCCCCAGTACAATAAATAAATAAATAAATAAATAAATAAATAAATAAATATAAAAAGACTAAAAAATAGGGTGGGGGCGTATAGCTAGGAGGTAGAATGCCCTTGTGTTCCATTCCCAGTACTGAAAGAAAAAACAAAAAACAAAAAAACAGAAGACTTCAGCGTGGTGGCGCACGCTTGTAATCCCAGTACTTGGGAGGCTGAAACAGGAGGACTGCACAGGTTCAAAGCCAGCCTCAGCTACTAGTGAGGCTCTCAGCAACTTAATGAGACTCTGTTTTCAAATAAAATATAAAATAGGTCTGGGAGTGTAGACCAGAAGTAGAAAGTCCCTTGGTTTCATCCCCAGTACCATAAAAATAAAAAAGCTAAAGAGGACTTTATACATTTGTTTTTGTTTTGCTACCAAAAAAAATTATTCTGAGTAAAAGAGCCTTACCAAACAGTTCACAAGGTAGAATTTCACTTATGTGAGTTTCAAGAGGAGACAAAAAAAGTTCATAGTAGACACTATATAACAACAGATACCTCTGGTGGGGTGTGGGTAGAGATTAATTTGGTCAGGGAGAGAAAGCTTTCTGAGGTAATTCTAACATCCTGTACTTTGTAGGGGTCTAAATTCATCAAACAGTATTTAAGATCTATGCATTCCACTGTATGTGCATTTAAGCTCAAAAGAAAGAAAAACTACAATTATTAAGATCTCATTAGCAGAGGATGTTTAGAAGGAAGCGTACTAATATCTATAAGTTAGAATTTGCTAACCAGTAAAAATGGACAGAAGGATAGGAATAGAGATGACAAGTGGCAAAGCGAATAAAGCAAAATAGTAATGATAGAATCTAGGTGGTGGAAACATGGCGATGTACTCCAGAGTCTTTAACTTTCCTGTAAGCTTCAAAGTTCTTGCATTTAAAAAAAGCCTCCCCCAAATTAGAAGTCTTAACCAAAACTTTTGCCCAGAAATAGAAGTGGGCATAAATATGCCCATAGAAATGTGTGTAGAAATGGGCATGTGTTAGCTGGGCATGGTGACGCATGCATTTAATCCTAGTATTTGGGAGGCTGAGACAGGAGGATCACAGGTTCAAAGACAGCTTCAGCAAGTAGTGAGACTCTCATTGACCTAGCGAGATCCTGTTTCCAAATAAGAAATAAAACTGGGCTGGTGGTATAGCTCAAAGGTAGAGTGCCTCTGGGTTCAATCCCAAGTAACACACACACACACACACACACACACACACACACACACACATTAAAATAAGTAAAAGGGCATGTGTAAACAATTAAAAACTATTATAAAAAATCTTAAAAGAGACCTAGGTGTCCTTGGGAATTTTATTACTAACCTATGGCAGATGTGTGTGTGTGTGTGTGTGTGTGTGTGTGTGTGTGTGTGTTTTACTGGAGATAGGGGCATTCTATCTCTGAGCTATATCCCATCCCTATTTCTTTTATTATTTTGCAATAGGGTCTTGCTAGATTGATGAGATCTCAATACTTGCTGAGGCTATCCTTGAACCTGTGATCTCCTGTCTCAGCCTCCCAAGTACTGGGATTACATGAGTGCACCACCATGCCCAGTTCCTATGGTGCATTTTAAAGAATGTTTAATTATATATGTGTCAATCTTTGGAAAAACTCAAATGAGATAATTCCAAAAAATGTAAACATCAGCTCATACGTTCAACCCAGGACTTCAGTACTGCAGTTTTAAATAAAATCCACAGGGTGGCAGAGAAAAGGAATCACAGAAGACATTCACATTTCTGATTTAAGTGAACAATAGGAAATACTGCTTCTGTTAACAGGAGAGATTTGCAGACTTTTAACATGAAATTCGCAATACAGCACACAGAATTAAATTGTCAACCTAAAACAAAATTCCAGCCTTGGCCTGAGAATATTTTTTTACAAGAATGTTGAGGAAGATGACCTGCAATGCTGGATGGCAATATTCTCTTCTCTTTAGGTAAGAGAATGACTATGCAGTGAGCCCTTCTCAGTGCTCCCATGGTGACCAGACACCCTGCTCATCCCACCATCTTCAGTGGTCCCAGACTCCTCGACTCCTGCTAGGGCCCAGATGCCAAAGAGCCTCTAAGCCCTTGGTCAAAGTACTTCCTTCGCCTCTTACTTTAAGCAAACATTTCATCTGCTATGATAAAGATTTCAAAGTATCAGAAGGACTAAGTGATGTAAAAGGAACAAACCCCCCTACAAGTAATTACAGAAAGGCTAATAGGCAAATGGACTCCACGTATCTGAGTTATCCATAGAAACTGACATGTTTTATATATACGACCAACCTCATGATTATTCTGTTTGAGCAGGTCTTGATTTGTCTCAGAATTTTTCAAAGTGATTCGGGGAGGAAACCAATCCCTCTCCACTTCCTGTCTTTGATATATGCTTTGGGGTGGCAATGAAGTAGTGGTGATTTAAGAGACTCTCAGCAGTTGTCTGATTTAATTTTTGTTTGGAAGGAGAAATAAGATGAATGAGAAAATATAAATCAAATTTGTGAAGACAGAATTCTTTTGCCAATAGATGACATATTTTTGGATCACTGAAAATGACTGTCCATGTAGCGATTGTGCAGGTGCATTGTGCTACCAGGACACTAGAGGTTTTCACTGTAAGGGAATCGGGGCTATTGTGTTGGAGCATTCAGGTATCAGGTGCAAAACAGCAGCCAGCTGCTCTTATAGTCTTAGACCATTGTTAACACCAGACCCTTTAACGTGGAGATCTACATTGTGCTGAAGAGTAAATTCTGTGGTTCCTTGGCAAAATTTTTTTTCTTCTCACTCTCTCTCCCTCTCTCCTTTTCTTATCCCCCACACAAATGCCATCCTATGGGAACAGGACCAGAGAACTCTCCCACAATGTCAGATCTCTGTGCCTGTCTCTGTTGGACTTGTCTAGCCAGTTGACTCACCCTTTTCCTAAGAAGGCAGCAACCAGATATATGTGTGTCATTCAGGAGCACACCCTCCTGTGAATGCTTATTCAGCTGCATTTCCAAGAGTCTGGACCTGCTACCTTCAATTATATTTCAATACCTATTTATGACCTGAAGTTTTAATTCTGCCACTTCATGGTGTCAATTCAGGTTTTATATTATGAAAACAGAAAATGCTGGGCCAGTTGAAAGATACATTCTCATAATTGGGATAATAAAACTACAGGAGAAAGTTTGGGTGAAAATTAAAGAACTCAGGACCTATCATTATAACAAATGTGCACTTTACTGAATAGCAAAAAAAAAAGAGAGATTAAAATATATTTGTTTTGCTGGGCATGGTGGTGTACGCCTGTAATCCCTGCACTTGGGAGGCAGAGACAGGAGGATGACGCAGGTTCAGTGGCAGCCTCGCCAGTTTAAGACACCGTTTCCAAATAAAATATTAAAAAAAATAGGTCTGGGAGTGTAGCCTGGAGGTAGAAGGGTTCCATATCCAGTACTACATATATATATTTGTTTGTTTCCCAAAAAACTTTTGACTGAAAATCTTATTTTTCTTCTTTTCCTCTCTTTCCTTAATATTGAATTGTCCCCAAAACTGAAGATTATCTTTAAAAAAAAACAACAAATTTCCACTTAATTATAAGAGCTTTTTAGTCAGTACCACGGTTTTTAATATTGTATACTATCTTCCCCTCCAGTTAATTGGGTTATCTCAGAAATAATCCAAATACTTGTAGGCAGTCTTCTATAGAGAAAAAAGAAACTATAGGGCGAAATGTTGGCTTAAATTATTCCTATGGACAATTATCAAAGCTGAGATACAGTGAGATGGCACAACATGCCCAGTTGATGCCAAAAATTCACATCTCTGGAATGGAATGATGGTTTAGATAGATGATTAGACTCTAGAGCTAAATGGGGAGAGGCTTGGGTCTAACACACTGGGGAACAGATAATGATGTACTATTATATAAGGTCATGGATGCTAATGAAACAAACATCTGACCCCTGTAAGACATGGGTCAAAAGATGAGCCTGGTAAGAGAAAGAGAAAGACTCGTGTATGCCCATCAGCCCCACAACAGAAATAGAGCTGAAGTCCAAGCCAGCTGAGGCCAGGGAATGGTGAACTCCACTACTAAGACTGGTGTGTATACACACCCAGCTGGAAATTGTATGCCGGAGTATCCTGATGGCCACGTTGGACAAACCCACACATCATGTCGCATGTGTCCCAAATGACACATCACTTGTTTATTAAAGACAGCCTTCATTTAATTTGTACTTTAAATTCCAAGCCACTAAAGATAGCTTTCCTTAATGTTAACCGATTCATGTACTTTGTTGACTTTCTGAAATTATATGAAAGAAAAAAAAGTTAAAATGTCAGTTAAATAAAACTAACATTTGACTATTTGGGTGTTCTGTGGAAATAAGAAGGTATGAACAATAAATTTCTCATGTATTTTACTTAGCAAAGTTATAACCATTTTTTTTTTTTTTTTTTGCGGGTTTGGGGATGAAACCCAGGGGCATTCGACCTCCGAGCTACACCCCCTGCCCTATTTTTTATTCTTTATTTTGAAACCAGGTCTCACTGAGTTGCAGAGGGCCTCACTAAGTAGCTGAGGCTGTCTGCAAACCACGATCCTCTGGTCTCAGCCTCCCAAATGCTGGGATTACAAGCGTGCGCCACCACACCCCGCTTAACCACATTTTGAGAATCCAAATTGTTATTGTAAAAAAATCTACCACAAATCCTTCATTCTTCAGAATATTAAACAGGAGTCAGAGATGATGAGATTTCCCTATGGTGACTCAGAAAAGAGGCTGGGAGTATTTATGACAAGATAAGGAAACTTAGTACCCAGTGTTGGCCATTGTTGGTCTGATAGATTGTATTGACTGTTTACCTCTCCAGTGGATGGAAGAATTCTCCATACTGGCATACATTCCTCAGGCAGTGTGCCATGGATAAGGAAGTCTAGATTTGGAATCAGATATTAATTCTCAAATTCTGACTCCTTTACCAGCTCTCCATCCTTGTAGCTGTGTGACAAGAAATCTCTTGGAGTCTCAGTTTTTTTTTAGTAAATTAGGGATCATCAGACCTGCTCTGAAGGTCTGAGGTGAAGGTTGGGGACACGCAGTTGGGGGGTCAATAAACTGTAGCTATTCCTATTATCTTTAGGAGGCTTTAGGCAAGAGTAAATTGGCTTTTAAGCCCGGTGTGTGGCACACACTTGTAATCTCAGCATTCGGGAGCCTGAGACAGGAGGATCGCGGTTCACGGACATCCCCAGATCAAAAAAAAAAAAAAAAAAAAAATGAATTGGCTTTTATAAGAAGAGACTTAGCCTCACTTGGGCACATTCTATAACTATTTTTCCAGGGGAAACAAATAATAGTTATAGTGACTGCTTGTCCTTTTCCATCTCTATCCCCAGATGCCTTTAGTACTTTACATTGTAGGATAAAAGCCAATTATTTTGAGGCATCTGGCCCAGAGTAGGGGTTTGATGTATGATCATGAAGTAGTGAGAAGCCACATGACTCTCATCAGGACTGAGCTAAACAACTGTGGTACCAGTTACAAGGAGTCTCAGCAAGTGAACCAACAGTGTAGCTGTACAGAAAGCAGGGTACTCCCCACCCTGCCAAGCTTACATGAATAACAAAACTGAGCTCACTGGGCCATTATGTCAGTGTGATTTTAATTTGTGGAGGTGACAGTAATAACATAGGAGAACAATGTCACTGAAAGAATTTATTGCTTACATTTCTTAAGAGGAGGAGGCATGCCAAGCCATAAAGCTAGGTGGGGAGCACTGGGTGTGGTCAGAGACAGGAAAGGGGAGTCTAGGCCAGGCCCTGTTTAGGGGCTTTGGGAAAAGGCAAGGCAAGACGGGGTAAACAGCCTAGGGTTGGCAAATCTGAATAACTGCAGTGGGCTTTGTTCTATCAGGGTGCACCGTTGCCTGCTACTAGGCCCTGGGATGAGTTGGGGGAGAAAATTTAAACATGGCACATGAAAGTGAGAAAAGGAAGTGTCTGCGATACAAATTGGTTGGTTGGTACATGAAAGGTGTATTCTTAGGCAAGTTGTCTATCTTTAGAAGTTAGCTATCCTAAGCCGGGCATGGTGGCACACGCTTGTAATCCCTGCAACTCAGGAGGCTGAGACAGGAGGATCGCACAGGTTCGAAGCCAGCCTCAGCTACTTAGTGAGGCTCTCAGCAACTTAGTGAGACCCTGTTTCCAAATAAAATATAAATTAGGTCTGGGAGTGTAGCCCGGAGGTAGAAAGCCCCTGGGTTCCACCCTCAGTACCACCAAAAAAAAAAAAAAAAAAAAGAAGTTAGCTATCTTTGGGAGGGGCTGTCTCCCTGTAGGATTGTAAGCCCCTCCCAAATTTCAAATCATAAAATATAGGGAAAAAATTATGACTAAATCAGCCACTGAAGTTTCAACAAGTATTTTCCCTTAGCTTATACTATTTTCTATTTATTCCTCAACCACTTAGTCCTCCTCTATGAAATACAGAAATTTCATATTTATTTATTTATTTATTTATTTATTTTATTTTAGCGGTGCTGGGGATTGAACCCAGGGACATTCTACCTCTAAACTACACCCTAGTTCTATTTTATTTCTTATTTGGAATCGGAGTTTACTAAGTTGCTAAGGGCCTCCCTAAGTTGCTGAAGCTGGCTTCAAACCTGAGATCCTCCTGTCTCAGCCTCCCAAGTACTGGGATCACAGACATATGTCACCATACCTGGCTTCATTTTTATATTTTTTATTTATTAATTAATTTTTGTGGTATAGGGGATGGAACCCAGGGCCATTTACCTTCAAGCTGTACCCTCAGCCCTATTTTATTCTTTATTTTGAAACAGGTTCTAAGTTGTGGAGGGCCTTACAAGTTGCTGAGGCTGCCTGTGAACTTGCAGTCCTCCTGTTTCAGCCTCACAAGTCCTAGGATTACAAGTGTGTGCCGCCATGCCTGGATTCATTCTGATCTTACAGGTAAGCAGTAAGCAGCCTTGGTTTTAAATTTCTATACTGATGCAGTTTGGGGTGACTTAATTTGACTTTCATAAACAAAGTTCACTGAAAATCCCTGAAGTTCTTGATGAGTCACGTAGTCATTAGTTCAAGGGCTAGAAGGGATCTCGGAAGTCACTTAGCCCAACTCTTATTTTCAATCTGGGGAATCAGTCATTAAACATCTTCTGAGGCTTAATGGTTTAAGTACTATTAAAATCAAACATACAATATAATTAGTGTGTGATTAAAAGCACTAATAACCACACTCTGCAAAAAAAAAAAGGTTAAATTTCAAAGTGTAACTAAACTTTTTCTCCTTTTTGTCTTTTCTCATCCAAAGTAATAGTTCAAAGTGGAGTGTTTTGGGTCCCCCACCCCCAGTCTTTGCAGATCAGGGAAAGTTAGGAAAAACTACAGGGACCATTCTCAGGATCGATTTCTCTGTATGAGATCACCTTGCTGTCATCAATGTAGTTAACAGACCTCAAACAAAATCAAGACCATCCACTGAAGCAAGACAACTTTATGGCTAAAAGCAAAATCCCTGTCTAATAGACACCTATATGAATTACTGCCTGGAGAAGAATGAATTACTCCCTTCCTGATTTTCCTGTTTCATTTTGTTCCCAACCTCCTTGCACAAAAGTAACAATGGAAAGACAAAATGGCTGCATTAAATTTGGGTAATCTCTTCTCCCTAATTATTCAGCAGCCTGCAAATCTAATAGGGATGGTATGCAAAGAACTAGAAAAATGGAATGGTGGAACATGAAGCATGCCTTTCCTTTCTGAAGCCGGGTGTGGTGGCACACGCTTGTAATCCCAGCATTTGGGAGGCTGAGACAGGATGATCATGGTTTGTGGACAGCCCCAGCTACTTAGCGAGGCCCTTTGCAACTCAGTGTGACCCTGTTTCAAAAATAAAGACACTAAAAATTAAGGCTGGGAATGTAGCTCAGAGGTAGAATACTCCTGGGATTCATCCCTATTAGCGCGCGCGCACACACACACACACACACACACACACACACACACACACACACATGCCTTTCTGAACTCCAAAGAAGATGAAGACATACATATTGCCTAGAAATAAACACAATTAGAGAACTACAAAAAATCATTTAAAATTTTTTGTGTTATCACAGTAAAAATGCACACCGGTTAAAAATTGAGTCCTATAACACTAGTTATAAAAAAAAAAAAAAAAAACAAAACAGCAGCTTTAGCTGGGCGTGGTGGTGCATGCTGTAATCTCAGTACTTGGGAAGCTGAGACAGGAGGATCTAAAGTTTGAGGACAGCTTCAGCAACTAGTGAGATGCTTATCCACATAGTGCAACCCTGTTTCCAAATAAGAAATAAAATCGGGCTGGGGGTGTAGCTCAAAGAGGGATTGAATGCCTCTAGGTTCAATCCCCAGTACAATAAAACAAACAAACAAACAAACAAACAACCCAGCAGTTTACCATGGATTAAATTCCCTCTTCTCAGCAGCAGCTATTTATAATTTTAATCTTTTTGGTGTTTCTGTCTGTAAACTTGTACTACTCCTTCTTGGATTCCCCCACCACCATCAGTTTTAGGTATTCCCTATAGACTTCCCACTATGATAGATGAAAACATAGCTCTCTTTCACCTCCTCCCCCTGCAACTAGTCCCCACCACACGTACAAACCTTGCACTCTAGTCTAAGAAATGCATATTTATGGTACGAACTGTGGTCAGATCCACATTTACATCATTATCACCGTGTTCACTGCTGAGCCCGGGACTCACAAGATGAGCTTTTCTTGCTCAACTTTTAATCTCCCCAGTAATTGATCACTGTTCTGCTTATTCCTGGCTTTTTTAATGTCCTTATTACAATTTAAATCTAAGTTATGCAATCTCTCCATAAGTTCATACTCATGAGCCAATCTATCAGTTTTGTTTGCTTGAAATTTCTCCTGCATCAAACTATCCTAGCTGGTCAGTCAGGCTTCGGAGGCAGCCACCTTGGTGTCTTCAGCCTCTTCTTTATTTTTTCTTTCTCATTTCCTGGATCCTATATTACCTGCTTTCCTTGTATACTCCCTTACTTCAGGGGAGCTCATTTGGCATAAATTCAGCAAGGAAGTGTGCATGTGAGAATACAGTTCGGTATCTTACATGTCTTTTTTGTCTTCTAATGTTCAGCACTGCTGTGAAGAAGTCCAATACCAGCTGGGCGTGGTGGCACACACCTGTCACCTCAGTACTTGGGAGGCTGAGACAGGAAGACCACAGGTTGAAGGCCAGCCTCAGCAATCCAGGGAGATTCTCAGCAACCTAGCAAAATCCTGTTTTAAAAAATAGAAGGGCTGGGGATTTATCCTGGGTTGTTCAATCCCCAGTATCACTCACTCACACACACACACACACACACACACACACACACACACACACACACACAAAAAAAAAAAAAAAAAAAAAAAAAAGGAAGGGGAAGATTCCTGTTCTTTCTTCCTTGGCAGTATTGGGGATGAAACTCAAGGCCTAGGCAATACACTAGGCAGCACTCTACCACTCAGCTACATCTCCAGCCCACCATCCCCAGTTCTTAATTCTTTGATGAGACTTTATTTGGGGCTGTAGAAATTTATAGGCTCCTTTTATTCTGAAACTTCCAGTGTTCTGAAATCTCTAGCATTCTGAAATTTTATTTGTATTTATTTATTTATTTATTTATTTATTTATTTATTTTGGTGGTACTGGGGTTTCTGTAAGCCCTTCTACCTCTGGGCTACACTCCAGACCTATTTTATATTTTTATTTGGA
The DNA here is from genome assembly GCF_963383645.1 of Muscardinus avellanarius. Taxonomy (NCBI): domain Eukaryota; kingdom Metazoa; phylum Chordata; class Mammalia; order Rodentia; family Gliridae; genus Muscardinus; species Muscardinus avellanarius. The sequence goes on from NC_137789.1 coordinate 38,841,981, forward strand.
AACAGAGTCTCTTAAGCCAAAGAGGCTGGCTTCAAACCTGTGTGATCCTCCTGTCTCTGCCTCCCAAGCATGGAGATTACAAGGATGCGCCACCATGCCCGGTGTTTCCTGGAATTCTTATTGGTTGGAAGTTGGGCTTCCTAAAATTATCCCTTAATTTTATTGTCTTTTATATCTTTTTGTCTTTTCATACTACTTTCTAGGAGATTTTTGTCAGTTCTAGCTCTGAACCTTTCCACAGAGCCTACATTTCTAGTAGTGGACAGATGGATAGGTATTTAAGTTTTCCTGTATCTTTCATATTGTTCTTGTTCTATATTGTTCTTTCATTTTAAAATAGCATCCAGGACGCACGGTGTTCTCGTCTTTTGAGGTTGGTCTGTCTCTGATGGTTCTCTTTTAAGTTTTCTTCTTCCAGCAGTGGTTTCCCAGGTTGCTCTTTCCCTGTTTGCTGACTTGAGGTCTCTGTGCTTCGCAAAAGAGGTGCTCCTCAAATGTCTGGTTAGCCTTGGCTTCTGACTGCAGGAGGGCACTAAACAACTTAATGGAAAATCTGTGCACTTAGGTAGTATTTTTCCAATAGATTAACTTCCAGGTTCTTTGTTTTTTGGGGAACCCTGGTTACCAGCCTCTTCTTTGAGGGACTGCACCCTATCCCAAGAAAATTCTTCTGGTATTCTGGCTGAAGGTGTAAGACTGTCTAATCCACAGTCGGAGCTGAGAAGTGGGAGAAGAGGGATTCTATCCATATTCAGAGGAACTATGCTTACTCTGTTTTTGGTACAAAATTACTACCCATACCTCTGCTTAGTAGGCAAGCCTTCATCCAGAAGCCCTCTTCTCCCAAATGACCTACACGTCCACTCACTTCGCAGCCTCCAAAATCTTGCTACATAGGCTTTCCTCCTGTGTTCTTTGTTTGAGTTTCTGTCGCCGCCACTACTTTCTCCTCTTCATCTTCCTCCTCCTCCTTCTTCTGTGGTACTGAAGATTGAAACCATTTTCTCTGAGTTACACCCTCTCCAGCTCTTTTTATTGTTTGAAATAGGGTCTTGCTAGGTTTTGGAGGCTGGCCTTAAACGTGCGAATCTTCTATCTCAGCCTTCCAGGTACTGGGATTATGGGCATGTACTATCATGCCTGGCTGAGCTTCTACTTTCTTATAAACTCCTTTACCATTGTTTTTAGTTGAGTCTCAAGAAAGGGGAGAAGTAAATTTATATGTTAGAACCTCCATCTTTTTTGTTTGTTTGTTTGTTTTGGGTTTTTTTTTTTTTTTTTTTTTTGGTGGTACTGGGGTTCCTGGAAGCCCTTCTACATCCGGGCTACACTCCCAGACCTATTTTATATTTTTTTTATTTGGAAACAGGGTCTCTTAAACCAGCGAGGCTGGCTCCGAACCAGTGCGATTCTCCTGTCTCCGCCTCCCAAGCGCGGGGATTACAAGGGTGCGACACCACGCCCGGCAAGAACCTCCGTCTTTAACTGGATGATAGGACGGCCATTTTCAAACACTGGCTATGTCAACAGTCACTGACATTTGTAATTTCATTCACTATCCACTACCTGTAATTCATTCATTCATAGATACTAATTTACTTGCTACTATGTTTCATGGGCTGGTAAACAAGACATAACTCAGGACTGGCAGAGAACTCATAATCAATGTGGGTACAGCCAGATAAACAGGCAAATATAACATGATGACATAATTGCTATGGTTGAAGAAGTGCAATAGCTCTGGAATACTGGAGAGGCCTCCTAATCTAGTTTAGAGGGATCATCCAGTCATACATTTATTCAACAAACATTTTAATGGGCATCTACATCATGCCAAGTATTATAGATACACAGAGGTGAAAAGAACACATCTGAATACCACATTTGTGGTGTAGCCCAGCCCTAGGACCAGACTTCCAGAAGCCAAGTCTTAGCTTTTCCCCCTTGCTAGCTGTGTGATCTTGAGTAACTTATTTAATCATTTTGTAATTTGGTTACCTAAGAGTTATGGAGAAGATTAAATGAATCATGATGGGCAAAGCACTTGTGATAATGTCTGGTAGATAGTACATACAATATAAGTTACATTAGCTTAGGAATCAAATGGAAAGGAGAACATCTATAAATCTACATTTGTAGAGTGTCTTTCATATTTCTAGATTCCACATCAACAGATTTAACCAATCATGGATCAAAAATACCACAGGAGTGGTGGTGCATATTTAAAATCCCAGTACTAGGGAGACTGAGACAGGAGGATCTCAGGTATGAAACCAGCCTTAGCAATTTAATGATACCTTGTTTCCAAATAAAAAATAAAGTTGAAGCCAAATGTGGTGGCACATGCCTGTAATCCCAGTACTTGGAAGGCTGAGACAGGAGGTTCACAGGTTCAAAGACAGCCTCACCAAGTAGTGAAATTCTAATCAACCTAGTGAGACCCTGTTTTCAAATAAGAAGTAAAATTGGGCTGGGGGTATAGCTCAAAAGTAGAATGCCTCTATAGGTTCAATCCCAGTACTACCAAAAAAAAAAAAAAAAAAAAAAAAAAGTAGGGCTCAAAAGCAGAATGCTCCTGGGTTCAATCCCTAGCACAATCAATCAATCCTTGAAGAAAAGTTGTATCTGTAATAAAAAAAAAATATACTTCTTTCTCTTGTTATTATTCCCTTAAAAATAAAGTACGAGCCAGATGTGGTCTAGCAAACTTGTAATCCCAGTCCCTGGGAGGCTGAGACAGGAGGATCTCAGGTTCCAGGATAGCCTCGGCCTACTTAGTGAGGCTTTCTGCAACTTAGTGAGACCTTATTTCAAAATAAAGAATAAAAAATAGGGCTGGGGGTGTAGCTTGGAGAGAGATGAAATACCCCTGGGTTCAATCCCAAGTACTGTTAAAAAACAAAAGTATAACAACTATTTATATAATATTCACACTGTATGAGGGATTATAAGAAATCTGGAGATGCACTAAAAGATATGGGTTAGTCAGCTTTCTGTTGCTGTGACAAAATATCTGAGAACATCAACTTAAAAGGAAGAAAGGTTTATTTTACTCATAGTTTCAGCAGTTTCAGTCCATGGCCACTTGGCTTTGCCACTTTGGGCCTGTGACATCATGGCAGGAAGCCCATGGCAGAACAATGCTGCTTATGGTGGCCAGCAAGCAATGGGAGACAGGAAGGGGCCAGGGTCCCAATGTCCCCTTCAAGGGCATGTTCCCAAAGACCTAACTTCCTTCCACGAGGCTTCATTTTCTAGAAGTTCTCTCATCTCTCAATAGCAGCACAGGCTGATGACAAAACCTTCAACAAGCCTTTGGGGTATCTTGAAGATCTAAGCCATAACAACGGGAGAATGTGTGTAGGTTATATGCAAGCATTATGCCACTTTATATAAAGGACTTGAGCATCTGTGGATGGTATCCATGGGGGTGCTGAACAATCACTTGAAGATAGTGAAGGATATCTATATAACATGTATCATATGTGTGTATAGTAGACTGCATAATTCAATAAATAACACTGCATGATAAAAGTTAAAGGTGAAAAACACAGAGCCATAAACCAGGACATCTTCATTTCAGTGGTAGCTAAGGAAAGATTTCAGGAAGAAAGGTGTGTCTGAGAATGTGACACTTAATTTGAAAGTAGAATGATTTGAAAGTACCACCATGCCAGAAGTGGGCTGCAAGAAGGGTACAGCCTTTACCAAGGCCCAAGGGAGGGAAAAGCTTGCTTGGCTTAAGGAACTAAAAGGCACTGAGGCTGGAGAGCAGCAAGTGAGATCGGGGCCCAGATAGGCCTTGTGGGTCATCCTAAAAAGACTGGGTTTTGTCTCTCCTTCTATGAGTAGCTGAGGCTGGCCACAAAACCAGATCCTCCTACCTCCACCTCTCAAATACTGGGATTATAAACATGCACTACCACGCTCGGCTTCTTCAATTTCTTTCTTTCTTTTCTTTTTTTTGGTGTGTGTGTGTGTGTGTTACTGGGGATGGAACACAGGGCCCTTCTATCTTTGAGCTACATCTCCAGACTCATTTTATTTTTTGATTTGGAAACAGTCTTGCTAAGATGCTGAGGCTGGCTACAACCCTTTGATCCTCCTGTCTCAGCCTCCCAAGTACTGGAATTACAGGCATGTGCCACCTCACTCGGCTGCTTCTTTCTTTCATCAATGCTTTTAGTGTTCAAAATATAAGTTTTACATTTCTTGGTAAGTCCCTTTCTAAGTATTTTATTCCTTTTGATGCTATTCCAATAACTCATATTAGTTTTTAAACCTATTTTGACCTCTCTGAAATTGAGGTGTATCTTATAGTCAGGGGTGTATTAGCATTATGTCAGAGTTCAGTTGCAGTATTTCTTTTATTTTAGTGGACATAAATGTGACTTACAATCAATGGCTTCTTTGATTCAGCACAACATGGTATTAAATGTAAAATGTCTATAAAACATCAAAGTGTAGATGAGAAGTAGGCATTTGAGTAGGTCAACATGGAACTAGAAGAGAGGCCAGGACTAGAAATAGAAATTTGGTTTGATATTTACAGCCATAACAGTAAATGAGATTCCTTCAGAGAAAAGAGTATACAGAAGACTAGGAGACCTAATAGTTCCAAGAAATCTTAATGAATAGAAGTCGAATTGAGGAGGAAGAGCCAGCAAAGGAACCACCTTTGAGCCTGTTGTCATTGGTGCTGCTGTTGTTCATCACTAGATGGGAGGCCCCACAAGGACAAGACTGTGTATCTTTTGTTCTCTAATAACTCCCTGAGCTGGGAACTTTACTACATTTAGATATTAACTTGCATGCCACAAATACATTTTTTAAAAAAGCATTCAGAACAAACTGTTTATCTTGGAAATAATACAGATTCCTCACCAGCTCTTTTGTCCCAGAAAATCCTACATGAGTACAAAAAATAAACCTTTCAGGTCTTCAGAGAAGCATATTATTCTGATTGTGATTTTGGATAGAAAAGAGACAAGTGCTTATTGCATATTAGCCTAGAGAAACTGTCTAAAGGCAGAAGGGGAAACCACTCAGAAGTACTGTAGCATTCACAATTAAAATCAGAAATGTGTACCAAAATCCTCCTAAGGAATCTGTATCCCATTTCCTGTCACATTTCTATAACATAAGCAAGATACTAGCTGGTAGTAATGCTAATATATTTGTCTTACATTTACTGTTAGTCACTTCACAGATGTTGACTCTTATTTTTCCTTTGCATTTCAAATGCCCTCACTATCACAATCACCATATTCTCTAGGCAGTGGTTCTCAACCAGGGGATATTCTGACCCCCAGGGAATATTTGACATCTGGAGACATTTTTAGTAGTCACAACTGAAAATGGGGTGATACTGACATCAAGCAGGTTAAGGCAGGGATGTTGCTGAATATCCAACAGTCCCCAGGACAGACTCCCATAATAAGCATCACCTTGCACAATTATCAGTGGTGCCGAAACTGAGAAACTCCACCTATGAGGAAAAGTTTGTATATTTATATGTATATGGACTTTCTGGGGGCAAAGTCTATAGCTTTTACCAAGTTCTCAAAAAATATGAAGCAAAAGCTTAAAAGATATATTGACTTTTATGGATAATTTATCTTGCCTATGGTAAAAAAAAAATTTTTTTAATTTACATATTAACCCTGCCTCACAAACAGAATTCATCTCTGTTAAGATGGCAACTCTACCAGCCAGGCTTTATTTCCCCTTTTCACTGTCCATTGTCCTTCCTGGTTGCACATTGTTTTTTGGATTTCCAATCTCTAGGTCCTTCAAGTACTTTATCCCCCAATTAGCAGGATTAATGCAATTATGATGACTAATAATAATTAAGCTATAGCTTTACTATGTCTATTTAAAATGTCTATTTAAAAATCTGTTCTTTAAGGCCAAGCATAGTGGCACATGCTTGTAATTCCAGTACTTGGGAGGCTGTGACAGGAGGATAACAGGTTTAAAGCTAGCCTCAACTTCTTAGGCTCTCAGCAACTTAGGGAGACCTTGTATTCAAATAAAAAATAAAATAGGTCTGGGAATGCGGCGAAAGTAGAAGACCCTTGGGTTCCATCCCCAATACCACAAAACCTGTTTTTTAGACACACGGTTCATTTGGTCAATATCCATTTACTCAATGCCTACCATATTTAGCACCTAGTCACTTATACATTGATGAAAACAAGCTTACAACCTAGTACCAGAAAGATATTAGCAAGTTTAAACATGTAAAAAATTTTTTTTTTTTTTTTTTTTTTTTGGTGGTACTGGGAGTGAAACCCAGAGGTGTTCTACCTCTGGGCTATACTCCAAGACCTATTTTATATTTTTATTTGGAAACAGGGTCTCACTAAGTTGCTGAGAGCCTCACTAAGTAGCTGAGGCTGGCTTCGAACCTGTGCGATCCTCCTGTCTCAGCCTCCCAAGCGCGGGGATTACTAGCGTGCCGCCACCACGCTCGGCTTAAACATGTAATTTAAATTCCCATAGGAAGGGTCATAGTGAGGGTGAAAGGCTGAAAGGACAGCACTTACCTTTCATTCTGTATTTTATTCCACCCAAAATGTAATAGGCAGCTAACTCCTTTCTGTTTGACTATAATAGCTACATCACAGTCAGGTAATTTGGGACACATTCATATTCAAATAACATTTCCTGGGGACTGACGGGCAAATTTGGGGGACTACAGACTATGGGCCAGGGAAGGACAACAAATGAAAAGCTTCCTTTGGGGAGGTGAGAGGGCCAGCAATGGGTCGAATTAGAAACTAACGTGCTGTAGCATAAAGGCGATGTCTAATATGGTTTCAGATAATCAGCAGAGCTAACAATTACAGTCGCTATTACTCTTAATCAGATATCTGAAGCTTACTGCTGTTGCCTGTAAATGGGCGGTGGGGGCAATTGGTTACCCAAATACTGGCAACTCGGTATATTATTAGGAGTCGGTCTAAACTGGCCAAGGAGGCCTGGCCAGCCATTTTTAGTGGGGCTGTCAGGCTTAAATCTCCAACTCAGTAAAAACCCATTATTAAAATAACGGGGGTTTCCGTGGCAGTGAGGTCAAGGGCAGCTGGTGAGAGAACAAAGGTTGCACGTCCCTATAAAGGGCCCCTGGGCCCTGGCCTCACGGGAGACGCGGGCCGCAGCTGTGCCCGCGGCGGGCTCCGGGTGGGTGACCCTCGCACGCGGCCCCGCGCTCCTCGGCCTGCCCGCCCCGGCCGACGCCCCAGCAGGCACCCCGGAGGGCGCTGCGAACAGACGCCTGAGGAAGGACGCGGGGCAGAGCCCGGACCGCCAGCCGAGTGAGTGTGCGCGCAAGGGTAGACTGGGAACACACGCCGCGGCCCCGCCGCCCGCCAGGACAGACACCGCCTGACCGCTGGACCCGGAGAGCACGCGGGAGGGGAGGAGCGCCCAGGGACGGAGGGCGACGTCCCTGCAGTTCCCGTCCGGAAGGCCACGCCCCTCGCGCTTATGTAATAGCAGCGCGCTGCCATTGGTCCGTACGGCCGGAAGGGCCCTGGCGTGGAGGGGCGGGGCGAGGCGGGAGGCCGCCGCAGGAAGGCGAGGGGGCGGGGCCGCGAGGCGCTGGCGGCGCTGGGGTGACTGGGAGCGCGGCGCGGCGTGCGCGGGCACGAGGCGGAGTGGCCTGCCTAAGGCAGAGGCGGCGGCGCGCGCGGCGGCGGGTGTGCGAGGCGCGGGCTGTTGTGCTCCCGGCTCCGCTCTTTCCCCTCCTCGGCGGGTGGAGGAGGCCGAGGCAGTGCTGACCGCGCTCCCCCTTCCTTCCCTCCGCGACGTCCCCCGGCCCTATCGCGCTGCGCGGTCTCTCCGACGCAAGACTGTCCCGGCCCGGGTGAGCGGCGGCAGGGGCGGCGCGGACGCCGCAGGACGCCGGGGACCGGGCGGGGGCCGCCGGCGAGGGCGGCGGGGCGGCGGCGGGCGCGCGGGCGGGGGGCTCGGGCGCCGCCGGGCCCGCCGCGCAGCCTTCCCCGCTGGCCGCCGCAGCTGGCCGGGGCGCGAGGCCGAGGGCCTGGGCTTCGTGCAGCCGAGGCCCCGGAGAGGACCTCGGGTCGGTGCGGGCTCCGCGGCCCTCGGCGGTGCGGAGGAAGGGGCTCCGGCGGCGGGGACGCCCGCCCGGGAGCGGACAGCTGGGTCATTGAAGTGCTGGCTGAAGGAGACCGGCCGGACGCCTGGTGCTCTTTGCTTTCGCCCGCCCTTTTCCAAGTGGAAGTAGTTTAAAAAGCTAGGGGTCAGGATGTTGAGCACTGCCTGGGCCGCTTCCTTTTAGGTGCTTACGGAGAAGGAGCCTATTTCCTGAATCCAAAATTCTCCTAATAACTTTGGTTTGATTTTTTTTTTTTTTTTTTTTAAGGATCGATCCTTGGGTCAGGGCTTACTTGTTGCCTCCGCTCGAGAGCTACTCATTTAAAAGAACTCGTCCGTTCTACTTACTACTTCCCTTTTGGAGTTCTTTCAGAAAACCACGTTGAGTAGGAGCTAACATTTAAAACCAGCGTGTAGGTATCTGTAAACGACTTCTTGTCCCTCAGTTTGAACCATTTACTCAAGACCTTATGCATAGGTTTTGTAGGCAGTTTGATGGGCTTGAGAGCAAGTCCTCAATCGAGCTGTCCAAAAGCAGGTGGTTTGTTCATTTGCATTTTTGCTTTCAGAAAGGAAATCAATGCAGTGTGCTATCAGAAGTTAGGGGCTTACCCTACGCATTTAGCTTGATTCAGTTTCCTTTACTAGATTTAAGAACATACGATTACTGCCTTTATTATATAAAAATTCTTAGGACTTTTTTGTTACTCTTGTCAGGTGACAATGGAAAATGGGTTTAAATCTATCATGTGTTATATTTTGTTCATCTTGTGGTATTGCTTTGTTCAGACCATTGCATGAAAATGTTATCGAAGAGGTTAATAACTTCTAGATAGCAAGGAACCATGAAATTAGTGGTTTGCCATTGTTTCAGAGTAAAATAGTTGATTCCAATTTGTCTAAAACAAAATTTCCAGAAAAGCAGTGTATTAACATACACAGAAAAATTGTGTGGAAGAGTTAAGATGAGAGAACTGAAGTAGTCTAACATAAGATTCTGATACTGCAAGCTTGTATCCTACTTAGGAGGGTGAGACAGGAGGCTCACAGGTTCAATATATCTCTCTTGCACACGCGTGCACACATACACACACACACAGAGTTTAAATTTTAATTATGGTGTTGGTCCAAACTATATACATATATGAATTCTATTTAGGATTCCAATTTTAATATATTTTTTAAAACACTTGAGACAGAAACAAGTTTAATTTGTATTGTCAATAGAAGTCTTTTAATGAAAAAGTAAATAACTTTTTCAGTGACTTAATTGTTTTTTAACTATTATGTTTGCTTCAGGCTATCAATAATTAAAAAATGGTATCTTTCAACTTTGTAAAGGTACTCTTACCCTTAAACCACCTTCCTTCTTCCAGCTGGAAACTAACTGAGTCTCCTTTTGTAATTTGTGCAGAAGTACAGCAAAGACCAACTTAAGAAAATTTAGAATGGCATCTCAATTTCATGAAGCTTAACTTTTTTTTTTTTTTAAGTACTAGGGATGGAACCCCGGGGCATTCTGCCTCCAAGTGATATCCCCACCCCTAATTTTTTATTCTTTATTTTGAAACAGGGTCTCACTAAGTTGCAGAGGACCTCACTAAGTAGCTGAAGCTTTCCGCAAACCGCAATCCTCCTGTCTCAGTCTCCCAAATGCTGGGATTACAAGTGTGCGCCACCATGCCCAGCTTTATTCTTTTATTTTGAAACATGGTCTCACTAAGTTGTGGAGGGCCTCTCTAAGTAGCTGAGGCTGGCAGTGAACCTCCATCCTCCTGTCTCAGCCTCCCAAGTACTGGGATTACAAGTGTGCACCAACATACCCAGCTGAAACTTAACTATTTTAGAGAACAGTTTCCCTCTCTTTAACTATGATATCCTCTACAAAGATTAGTTAATAGTTCTTATTTCTCTTAAAAATTATAAGAATTGAATGTTACAACAGTAAATACTGGAAGGAGAAAATAGCTTTGCAAGGTAATCATATAAATGGTAGGACAAAACAACTTTTTTGGGAGCTTTTGAAGATTACATACAGCAAAGTGAATGATCTTAGAATGATCTTAGCTCAGTGAATTTCTACAGATAACATATGTATGTAACTATTACCTGGTACAAGATAGACATCATATTCAGCATCTCATAAGTCACCTTCATGTCCTCTCTTCCCAGTCATTCCATAAGCCCCAAAGTGACCTCTTTTACTATAGTTTAGCTTTGCCTTTCTTTTCTTTGTTTCTTTTTTTTGTTTTGTTTTGTTTTGTTTTGTAGCATCAGGAATGGCATCCAGGACCTAGCACATGCTAGACAAGTGCTCTAATACTGAGCCACACATACTCTCAACCCTGCTTGGTTTTGAACTTCATACAATGATTAGTCTTTTTAGCTGGCTTCTATTAACATTGAGATGCAAAGATATTGTTACTTGTAACAGTAACTGTTACAGTAAACAGGAATGGTGCTTAGTATTTCTTTGTATAAATATGTGTCAATTTTATGATTACTAGACATTTGAATTACTGCTACTTTTGGAACAAGGACTTTGAACATCCTTGTACATGTCTTGGTGTACCTACATTTGCATTTTTTAAAATATATACCAAGCAGAATTGCTAAGTCATAGAGAAGAGCACCACCAGCCAGGTTTTCACAGTGGTTATACCACCTTATACTCTAGTGCCATTATATGTAAGAATTTAAAAACCAGTACATTTTAATAGTCAAATGTTCCTATAAAATTTTAGGCTTTAAATCTGAGAGTGTTACTTTGCTTAGATTTGTCAGTATTAGAATAAGTTAATCATTATAATGCCTCAACTTCGGTTTCTAGATATGGCTCGAGGACAGCAGAAGATTCAGTCTCAGCAGAAAAATGCCAAAAAGCAGGCTGGACAAAAGAAGAAACAAGGACATGACCAAAAGGCTGCTGCCAAAGCTGCCTTAATATACACCTGCACTGTCTGTAGGGTAAGGGTACATGCCTTTGTGGGGGGTTTCTCATTGAAAATTCATTTTTTTAGCTTAAAATTTTCTAACTGTAGCAAAATAGATGGCTCATTTAAGATAATAGATTTAACAGCTTGTTATTTTAGGAATCCATCTTTATTCACCCATTCAACACATTTTGCATAATTTCTATATCCAGGTGCAGCACTCTACATGTTAAGGATAAGGAATGGCAAATCAAAGTCCCTTTCCATATGGAGAATAAAGATGTCTTCTTGAGGACATATACTTTGAACTTTGTAAGGAAGTCAGATCTACATTCTGAGCTATATCTGATGAAACTTTGTACTATGCTAGAGAAAATACCTCTGGCTATAGAATTGCCTCCTCAATAAATCCATTGCTGGGGTGTATATAAAACCATATAGAGTACCTTCATATTGAGTACTCTTACTAGAATTATGTTTTATAAATTTGAAGCTAATGTGGAGTGCTTACCACATGTCAGGTACCAGTCCAAGCGTTTTACATATAGTCACCCATTTAATCTGCACAGCAGCCCTAAGAGTTACAGTACTGTTATTCTCATTTTACATTAGTGTAAATTGAGTCGTGGGAATTAAATCCACGTGTGCAGGTCATCCAGCAGGTGAAGTAGAAAGGCTGAGCTTGGAGCCCGGGCGGCTGAGCCCCGAGTCTGACCTGGAGGACTGCCACTCACACCCCTCTCAGAGGTGCTTCTCATGTCCCAGTCAAGCCCTTTGTTTTAGTTTCCTTGGCATATAAAATGAAGGTGACAGTAGAAGCTAGAGATTGCTATGAAGGTCTGTGAGAATTTAACATGCCTGGTCAAGGTTCAGTCTATGTCTCCTGCTGTTTGCTAAAATGAGATAAACAAAATACTTTATTCTTTATCACCTGACTACTCTTGTGTAAAATGTGAGAATGCTAGGAATTGCTTTTCCGCAAGGGTCCTCTTCACATTGCCAGCCACTAAGTTGTGATTAGTTGTCTGCCATGAACAACTTCAGACTTTTGAAAAGTAATACTCTTTTGTTTCATAAATAAAGTCTGGCTCTTTCTTCTTTTGTACAATTTTAAAATTAGACACAAATGCCAGACCCTAAGACCTTCAAGCAGCACTTTGAGAGCAAGCATCCTAAAACTCCACTTCCTCCAGAATTGGCTGATGTTCAGGCATAAAGTTATTTACAGGTAATTGACCTTCTCTTCAGTTGTTTTTTTGTAATGTCAGATTTAAATACAAAAGCAAAACTATGTTCTTCTGTAAGTGCAAAATTAAGTTCTGCCTTCTGAGATTGTATCACTTCCCCTTCTGAGTTACTAGTAACTTTGTTACTAGTATTTAGCAATTGTGATATACCATTTACTAGAATGCTTTACAATTGTTAAAAGTCCTTTTTCCTAGAACATTTTCTTTCCTTGAAATACCCAAAGTGTTACTAAAGTAGCCCAAAAGGGTAAATATGCGTAGACACTGGCCAGCTCTGATCCAGGAGTGAAAGGCACTCACCAGCTCCAAGAAAATAGTTATTTCAAAGGTATTTAAGTGTCTTCCTTCCAGAAATGATGTAGACTGATTTCCTAAGTATGTTTATGCAGATATTTTACTTACGGTACTTAGCAGAGCTTCTAAACATAACACAAAATGTAGGCAGTAGTGCAAACTTGCTTGAAAATAATCACTTTACACTTTTTGTGTACTTGAGTCTTTTGCCCTGATGATGTGTGTTGTGTATGAGAAACTTCTTTTTAGGATAAATTATCAAATAATTAATGAATTTATTTGGTGTGCTGGGGGTGGAACCCAGGCAGGGGCTATACTCCCAGACCTATTTTATGTTTTATTTGGAAACAGGGTCTCACTAAGTTGATGCGAGCCTCACTAAGTAGCTGAGGCTGGCTTCAAACCTGTGCGATCCTCCTGTCTCAGCCTCCTAAGTTGGGATTACAAGTGTGCGCCACCACGCCCAGCTCAAATATGTTTATAAAATCCAGTTGACAAACCTATCAGAGACTGACTTGATTTTCTTTCATCTTAAACATTTGAATTGCATGTAAATTGAATTTGGGCAATGGGTATATTTACTAAAATTTTTCCTTATGTTTTACAGGTGAATTCATGACACTTTTGACTCTTCTACTGTCTCAGACCTTAGGTAACAAACCTGCAACTGCTTTTCTAACAAACTGTTGATCAGCAAAAATAAAGGGGCTACAGAAACACTCATTTTTATGCCGTTCCCTTTGGGGCTTCATGCAAAGACAATTCTGTGTAAATGTACAGTTGACTCTGATTTGGAAATCTGAAAATCAGTTCATCCTTGTTATAAAAATTTTTTTACAATTGTAATTATATTGATGTTCATATTGTGTAAAATAACTCATTTAATAAAGTAGTGCTTTGATTTTACATCACAGGATAAATGGTTCTACAAATTCTGTTCTAACTTTCCTTATTTGCCTTATAAAAATCTAATGAATTCATCAACTAGAATTGCAAGTGCAATTCTTATCTCCCTCTCTCAGTTCAGTGCAGGTTCCTTAAACTAAAACAGGCTCATTCATTAAAATTGTGCTCACAGCTTTATTGGCAGCTGATGGTCTAGGTGAAGACTGGCTTATCTGCTGCCTTATTATATTGCATTTATGTGTCATTGCCCCCACTGATCATTCCCCGTGTTTGAAGTTGGAATATTTAAACTTACTGTGTGAACTGGCTCTAGCTACCAGCCAAGGGTACCCTATCTATAACGGATAAATTTGTAAAAGTGATTGGATTGTCAGTGAACCCTTCTGAAAGCCTAGGTCCATATAAAATACTTATATTAGTCCTATTGTTTAATAGAAAATATGATGGAACAAATATGAACTTGTAAGGTCATATAAATTATACTGGATTCTTTGCAAAATGTTCAAATTCTTTAATTCAAAATTGAAATATAATTTTTGGAGGTGGTTTTGGAAGTTATTATTTGGCCAATTTTATGAATGGTTTTTGCATTAACAGGAAGAATAGAATGACTTGGGCTGGCTGGCTAATTCCCAGAATACTTTCCCTCCTTTTTTTACTAAGTAAATTATTGATTTTAGGAATTTACTTTGTGATGGTTCCTAAAAGTGAATATTATATGTACAGTATGAGTTTCATTTGAACTAGAAAGGTATTAAAATAGGCCAATAATCCCATTCTTTTTGCTCTAAGGATGTGGAAGTGGTTTTGTTCAGCCAGATAAGATGAATCCTGTACAATTAAGGAAAACTCATTTTAGTGTTCTTCTAATTAGTATTTGTCAACTATTAACTTGTTCAAGAGAAATTGCCCTAACTCAGTAGCTTAAATGTTAAGAATTAACACAATAAGAACACTAAAATATTTACTGCTGATTCTTAGAGCCGCTTGTCTGATCCTGTGGATTACAAAATGCATTCCCTCTTTCTGCTGTAACTCATCATGCATTTGTTTTGTAGCTCTACATACTCTGCCCACCTTGTTTGTCTTCACTGTAAGTTTAAAATAAGATGTTTGCTAGGAAAAGCTTCAGTGCTAATAGTTTCTTAGCTACTCCTATACCTACACCCTTGTTTTAAAGTTTTAGTCCTTTTGTTTTATGTATCTAATTTTCTGAGTTTCAGACATAATAATTGTTTCCTAATATGTTGATTACCAGAACATTAGAATTTTACCTAACTTGTGGGTGTTAAGAAGTTCTGGTTAAATTACAATTTAAAAGTTTTTGAAAGTGCTTTGAGCATATGTATGTTTATTTTTAGTAACAAATTATTTAAAACCCATTCACAAGTTTTGGTTTAATTTTTTTTTCGTTTGTTTTACTGACTGTAATTCATAATAAAAGTTTTTTGTTCTTGTATCTAAACCTTTTTTATAAGCAGCTGAAGACACCATATTTAATTCTGAATCTCAATGATAGGGGAATAGTTGGATTGATCTTATATAAGACATTAATTCTTAAAATGGGGAGTATTCCCTTTTTATTGTGTATAAGGAGAAAGTTATAAGTCTTAAACATCTTTGTTACTTAATTTGAAGAAGATGTTACTTAATTTGAAGATTCTTTAACAGATCACAGCAATATTTGTTTTAAAACTGTTATGGTGTCTTCAAAAACTTGATAAAATACACTGAGAGAGAATTGGTCCATTTGTATTCTGTATTTACATTAGTTGCCAAAAGGAATGGGGTTAAGATTAAACTTGTTTCCATTCTCTTCATATGATATCCCCAGGTTTAACTGACACACTGGGGCCTCAGTTGTGTGCTGTATGTCTTATTAAAGAAGATATTAAAGAAAACCAACCTAGTCTAATTTCTTCTACATTTTAAGAGGTTTTTATATTGCCTCTCCCCCCCTCCCTTTTCTAAGCATAGAATTATCTCTTAATATCTAAGAGTGGCAAGAGATAACTCACATTTTTCATTGTTTTTCCTGAATCATCTTTTGGGTCTATAGAATACTTTTTAAGAATGAACAGAAAAAGTTTACCATTCTGAAACCTAGCAATAGAGAATAGGTGTGAATTGTTAGAAGGGGGAAATAATTGACTACTAATATAAAAATAACACTAAAACACAAAATGCTTGGGTCAGTTCATTGAGTTACAGGATTAAGATTTTTATGACATAGACTTAGATTTGAAATAACATGTTTGGTTTTATATTAAAGATAATATATAAATAATCACATAATTCATACATGAGATGTAGTATGAATACCAACATTACTGGTTTACCCTCTAAAAAGCCTTTTTTTCCCCATTTTTATTTACATGAGGAAAACACTTTGCCTGTTTTAAAAGTGGCTACTGTAAAGACCATAATCCAAACTATAACTGAAATGCCACATTTAAACCACTCAGTGTGAATTCATGAGTTGTACTAGATTTCTAGTTTGATAGTTTGTTTTGAGTGTATGGAAGTGAAAATCCACACCAGGGGGTTGTGTTTACTGTGACTTTACATTCTAAAATAGTCAGGCTAGCTTAAATTTTACTCTAGAAGTTTCAGAAAAAGAATAAGAGCTTTCAATGTGTAGATTTAATGAAACATCTGTCTACTTAACTGAGAAAATAGATGTTTTATTATTAAAAGTTCATCCTGTCAGTAATTGTGGATTACCATGTTAAACTGAAAATGTATTTTTTTTATAAGCTGTTTACTGAGTTGCCATCATTGTCTTTTGTTTTTGTTTTTTCTCTTAGTTGTTATCTTTTAGCTTCAATTCTTTTTATATTGTATGGTTTCAAATTTAAATCTGTACCTGCAGAGACAGACTTCAATCACTTACTATTTCTATAGGCAGATTTTCGGTATGAATTATGGTAAGGCCGTATTACTTTCTAATCATTTTTTATGTACATAGCATCATTATTTGTAATGGGTTGGGTTTTTGTAAACTCAAAAGTATCTTACTTTACCACTACCTTCTGTGGTATAAAATTCAGAATGACCGGGCATGGTGATGCATGCTTATAATCCTAGCATTGGGGAGGCTGAGACAATGAGATCATGGTTTGCAGCCAGCCTCAGCTACTTAGTGAGGCCCTTTGCAATCAGTGAGAATCTGTTTCAAAATAAAGAAAAAAAAAATAGGGCTGGGGGTATAGCTCAGAGGTGGAATGTCCCTGGGTTCAATTTCCAGTACCACAAAAAAAATAAAATAAAATTCAGAATGAGACTCACATTTTGGATCTTACTTTATTAAAATTATAATTGACAGGAAGTTCCTTTCACAATGTAACTTTATCGAAATGATGTATATAACTATGGTGACCATGTTTTTGATCTTCTATTTAAAACATTTTTTAACCCTGTTGAGACAAGTCTAGCAAATTAATTAGATTCTAAAATTTTAAAGTACCTTTATACACAGGTGCTCATATGTAATTTTTATTAAAGTTTATACCAAGTTCAGACTTTTGTTCTCTCATAATCTTTCTACCCAAAGGACTTTTTTTAAATACAGAGTCCATTTGGGATCAGAGTACTACTATACTCGTTGGTACAGAGCACTTACCTATGCGGGAAGGAGAATTCTGCTACAAATTATATCGCCTTTGGACTTAAAACTGTTGAACTATAGCACATCTTTTGATTTTTGATACAGGAAGCTTCTGCATAGTTTTTTTGGTTGTTATTTTTTGTGGTACTGGAGATTGAACCCAAGAGCATTCTACCTCTGAGCTAAACCTTCAGTCCTGTTTTATTGTTAATTTGAAACAAGGTCTCACTAAGTTGTGAAGGCCCTTGTGTTACTGAACCTGGCTACAAATCTGAGATCTTCCTGTCTTGACCTCCCAAATACTAGAATTATAAGTGGGCATATCCACGCCTGGCTTCTGCATAGTTTTTAAATCTGGATCTATGCATTTTGCTTCCAAGACAACTATTTTATTTTGGAATAATTTTAGACCTCCAGAAAAGTTGTAGTACAAGAGAGTCCTCATCGACTCCTTACCCAATTCCTGTTTCTCCAATGTAATCATACATTACTGTGGTATGTTTATCAGAACTAAGGAACCAGCACTGGTATGTTTCTATTAACTCCAGTTTTTCCGTTATTTACCTTTTTCTGTCCAGGATTCAATCCAGGACACCTTATGTCTCTTTGCTGTCATTTCTCCTTAGTTTCCTCTGATGTGTTATAATTTCTGAGTCTTCCCCTTAGCTCTCATGACCTTGACAAATTGGAGGCCTATGAGATAGATGTGATGTAGGATGTTCTCAGTTTGGATTTGTTTCACTGGGGTAGCAGGTGAAAGAAGACTCCTACAGATGCCCTTCTCATCACATCAGCTCAGCCGTATGCTGTCACCACATGACCCTGCATTATGGGTTTAAGGTGGTATCTGCCAGGCTTCTCCAGGAAGTTACTAGGTTTTCCTTTCTGTAGGCAACTTTGAGAAGTCAGTCCAGCCCTTCCTCAGAGTGAGTGGGAACTAAGTTCCGCCTGTTGGTGAAGGTAGCATATATGTTCTTTGGAGTTCTTCCCATCTGACTTTTTATTTGTATGTGTGTTGGGGGTGTTGGTGCAGGTATGAAACCCAGGGCTTGGTGGGCAAGTCCTACACTGAGCTGCATCCCTGATCCTAGAGTTCTATAAAGAAAATTTGTTTCTTCTCCCCATTTATTTGCCCATTTTTAAAGTATCCATATGGACTTAAAACCCAATCCAGTATTACTTTGTTATTTAAATTATTCCAGCTTTGGCTAGTGAGAGCTCTTTCAGTTGGCTGCTGTTTTCCTTGGGAATGCCCCATCCTTTTTTTTTTTTTTATTGGTACAGGGGATGGAACCTGGGGACCTTCTAACTCTGGGCTACACTCCCAGACCTATTTTATATTTTATTTAGAAACAGGGTCTCTTAAGCCAGCTGAGGTTGGCTTCGAACCTGCTTGATCCTCCTCTCAGCTTCCCAAGCGCAGGGATTACAAGCATGTGCCACCATACCCGGCTCTTACTATTAATAATATAAGATGCCCCAGGTTCATCTGGTGTTTTCCTTGCTCCAGCCCTTCCAAGAACCCCTCATTCCTTTTATTAGAGAATGAAATTTAGACACCTAAATCTGGGTGCTGAGCATAAATTGGTTGGGGGAGGGGTTGTTTTTTAAAATTATGAAATGTTGAAATTTTTTCTACCATTAGCAGATATTTGAGGATTGTTGGGAGAAAGAGTAATCTTTGTCCCATATTTTTGAGGGAATGGGCTCTCTTGAGTTTTATGTATGTATTACTGAGGTCTTCTCTTTTAAGAAGTATATTTATGGCCAGGCTTGGTGGCACACGCTTGTAATCCCTGTGCTTGGGAGGCGGAGACAGGAGGATCGCGCAGGTTCGGCTGGCGTAAGAGACCCTGTTTCAAAAATATAAAATAGGTCTGGGAGTGTAGCCCAGAGGTAGAAGGGCTTCTAGGAACCCCAGTACCACCAAAAAAAAAAAAGTGTATTTATTGAGAAGAATATATGTGAAGTAGCTTTACAAGCTGTAAAGCATTATAAAAACAATCTATCATATAAAAGAGTAGAGCTAGGTGTGGTGGTGCATGTCTGTAATCCCAATACTTGGGAGGCTGAGACAGGAGGATTACAGGTTTGAGACCAGCCTCAGCAACTTAGTGAGACCCTGATTCAAAATACAAAATAAAAAGGGCTGGGAATTATAGTTCAGAGGTTCAAGCCCCATTGCCACCAAAGAGAGAAAGCAAAAGAGAAATAGAGTAAAAGCCCCTAGTCTTTAGAAATTAAATGCATCCTAGAGATAATGCAGATATTTATATAATTTTGACTAAATAGTTAAGTGCTTGGTGCCTTTTAGAGATGACAACTTCTTTAGGCAGATAGGAAGAGGAATAATGGATTCAAGAGGGAGATGGCTTATGGGCTGAAGAAGTCACTGTGCCTGGGAAGATGGGGAGTCAGCTGGGGTGTGGGGAGAAGAGAGAGAGCAAACGGAAAGCAAGGTGGGGGTGGCTGGGCGAGCAAAAACTCAGACAAGCACATAATGTTTCTTTGAGAAAAAGTGAGTGGGCCATCCGGAGCTGAAGACTGGTGAATGAGAGCCTTTGAGCCCATGGATGAGAGCAGGGAGAAGCATTAGAATAGGACCACATGTGCAGTGTGTGCACAGCAGTAAACCCTTCAAA
Organism: Muscardinus avellanarius; assembly: GCF_963383645.1. NCBI lineage: Eukaryota > Metazoa > Chordata > Mammalia > Rodentia > Gliridae > Muscardinus > Muscardinus avellanarius. The sequence goes on from NC_137789.1 coordinate 38,861,731, forward strand.
CTACTCTTGACACTGGGAGCCCTCAGGTTCTAAAGGCAGGAGAGGGATGTGATACAAATATGTTGGGAAGATGTAGAGTTATCAGTGAAAAACTGTTGGTACTGCCTTGACAGAGGTCTTATACTTTTTTATACCTTCCTCTACTTACTAAAAGTATACTGCCTATAATTTAATTTGATTCTAAGGTGATTATAAACATAGTCAAGAATTTTGCTCTTTCTAATCCAGTGCTATTTAGGGCCCAAAGAGCTGTGCTTAGAAATGTTTGCCTTTGTACTAAGTGAATCCAGATTGCATTGTATCTATACATGATATTTGTTGTCATCTTCATTATAAAAGTAGTACTTTAAAAAGAATTCTTTTTTAGTACTAGAGATTAAACCAGGAAGTGTTTTACCTTTGAGCTATGCCCCAGTCCTATCCATTTTGTTTTTTTGTTTTGTTTTGTTTTGCTTTGTTTTTGTTTTTTGAAAAGGGGTTTCTCTAAATCACTGAGACTGGCCTTGAACCTGCAGTCCTCCTGTCTCAGCCTCCCAAGTACTGAGATTACAGGCATACCACCACCATAGCTGGCAAGACCATTTGTGTGTGTCTGTCACTCAGTCTTATTTTTTGAATTTTTATTAGAAATAGGTTCTTACTAGATTGATGAAAGTCTTGCTACTTTCTGAGACTAGCTTTGAACCTGTGGCCATCCTGTCTTAGCCTCCTAAGTAGTGGGATTCAGGCATGTGCTACCTCACCTGGATGGATATATATATATATATATATATATATATATATATATATATATATATATATTTATTTATTTATTTATTTTGTGGTACTGGGGATGGAACTCAAGGGCATTTAACCAAATAAATTAGATAATGAATAGAAGCACCCACACAATCATTGGCGCTCAGCTTGTCTTCTTTCATCCTTCTACTGAAACTTGGGCATTATATCTTTATACATACCCTTTTCATTTTTTGCCCATTTCTGTTTTTTTTTTCCTTAGGATGGAAATGGAAATGTGTTCTCTTCTTCTATCCAATCCAGTCTCTGGGTGGAAATGCTGCCTATTCTTCAGGCCGCCGCTCCAGTTCTGATTTTTTTCCATGAAACTCAGCACTTTAAAAAATATTAAAAATGTGGGAAGAAGAGATACACAATAAGTATGAAACAAAAAAAAACTATAAGAAATATCAAGAGACTAAACTTTTAGAAAAGCTAGGTTCCTAAAACATGGTAAAAAATACTTATTTTAAGTTACACAGCAGTAACAAGGCATGAGTGTTAAGTAGCACTGCCTTAGTAACTCCTGTTTATTTACCTTGTGCTTTGTAAAACTCATTGTTGATGAAACTCTGTGCTGTGATTTTGTGGGTTTTCACTTACCCTTGTGTGTGTGTGTGTGTGTGTGTGTGTGTGTGAGAGAGAGAGAGAGAGAGAAAGAGAGAGAGAGATTGATTGATTGATTGATTGCAGGGACTGAACCCAAGACCTGAATTACATCCTGAGCCCTTTTTATTTATTTATTTTTTCATCATTGTCATTGTTATCATTACTATTATTATCATTATTATTATTAGAAACAAGATCCTGCTGGGTTTCTGAGAGTCTCACTACATTGCGAGGCTGTCCACAAACCTGTGATCCTCCTGTCTCAAGCCTTCCAAGTGCTCGGATTATAGATATGTCCCACCACACCCAGCTTGGCCTTGACTAATTACAATGCAGAACACCACACAGTGTGCAGAATTTGACATCAAGTCTGAACCACTATCAATCCAGGGAAGTGATAAAACAATAAACTACTTTAGAAGACTAGAGATAAGTAATCTGCCTTGATTTTTAGAAAGTGTAAAAGAATATCTTTTAAAGTACAGAATAAGTTTGCTTTTAGTCTGTAGGTGAATATATGTTTTATTGCAAAATTTTTTTTCTTTCAGACCTTTTTATTTATTAATTAATTTATTCCTGGTGGTACTGGGGTACCTGGAAGCCTTTCTACCTCCGGGATACACTCCCACGGGCTACACTCCCAGACCTATTTTTTACTTTTTTATGTGGAAACAGGATCTCGTAAGCCAGCAAGGCTGGCTCCGAACCAGCGCGATCCTCCTGTCTCAGCCTCCCAAGCGCGGAGATTACAAGCGTGCGCCACCACGCCCAGCCTTTCAGACCTTTTTAATAAAATTTCTGTACTATGGTGTTTAATAAATTCGTATCAACTTGTTGAGTTCGCTCGGGTGGGTCGTGTCCACTTTTAAGTGTGCATGTGTATTACCAGTTCACAGACAACACAAGTATAGAGGGGAAGCTAATAAAGTTATGGCTCAGAAAGATTTTAGGCTCAAACACCAAAGAAAAAACAAGAAGTAGTTTAAGTGGAATAAATGCAAATGCATTTGGGATTTATGAAAATTGCATTGCATGAGTCTAAAATATGGACAACAATCTGTCTTGACATTTTTTCATGTAAGAGCCAGTGTGTTCGTTTATTGCAGGCTTACTCTAAATCAAGCATGATTTCTCTGTTTTAAACTATGGGAACGCAGCCTTAATTTAAGAAAACACACATCTTAATCAGATAAAGTCATCTTCATTCTTTGATAGCCAGCTATCTTTTGAAATTGATGTTTAATTCTGAGTTTTTCTTTCTTTCTTTTCTTTTTCTTTTTTTTTTTTTTTTGTGGATCTGAGGATAGAACCCAGGGACATTCTACCTCCAAGCTACACCCCCAGCCCAATTTTTTATTCTTTATTTTAAAACAGAATCTCCCTGAGTTGAAAAGGGCCTCACTAAGTAACTGAGACTGTCCGCGAACCGTGATCCTCCTATTTCAGCCTCCCAAATGCTAGAATAACAAGCGTGTGCCACCACACCCAGCTTTTTTTATTTTTTCTAATGAGACATTGCTTGGAAGGATTCCAGGCAGAGGTCTAGAATGGTAAGCAGACCAAACTGCTCACCAGGTAGACACTTTTCAGACAGTTGCTGTGCTTTATTGTTCTAGTAGCAGATCTGAAAGCCACAGTGGATGTAACCTCACTAATATAAGAAAAAACTGTTGTAGTGCTCACATCTGTCCAGTATCAGAATGGCTTGCCTTGTAGATTAAGCATTTTTTCCGTAAAGTTCTTGTCAAAGGGGTCAGCTGATATTTCTGGGACAGTGCAGAAGGATTCTCCAGTACTTGTTGGGAAGCCAAATAAACAGGCTGAGATCCTGCCTTACTCAGCTGTCTTTTGAGAGTAATTTCACAGTGCTAGAAACTCATAGACAGCTCTGTGTTTTAAACATAGGTTTTGTGAAATGAGAAAGGCTACTTTTACATTGACTTACTAACATGACTAACATAGTTTGCTTATTCCTTATTTATCTTTCTCTGATGCTTACTAATTTTAAGTGGGAGGACTATTGAGTCAGGAATTAGGATATCTATCTCACTTGGACTAGTGTTATACTTCTGACTATAGGTGTTTGCTCTACATTTTAATAGGCTCCTAGAAATTAAACTTGGTTTAGAAAAACTTTTCTATCACCTGGCAAGTGGTTTTATAATAAACTAAATATGGTTGTCAAGACCATTCTTCATGTCTAATACTAAGCAGATCTAGGGGTTATATTAAAGCAAGGTTTTTGATCTGGCCCTAGAATAACAAATAAATTACAAAATTCCAACAGTGAAAAAGAAAAACTCTTGACTATGCACTACCAATTAAATTATATGCATGTACTTTAGTTGTAACTACAGAACATTCATAGGATGAGATGATGAAACATTTTAATATTTTCTTTTATATCCCAGTAGGTCATCTTTCATTGTTTCCTGGGTCATACATGTCTCATTTTGAAAACCATTGCTTTTTGTCACAAAACATTGAACTTTGTTTTCCCATTTGTTTTTGGTTTTGTGTGTATGTGATGTGGGGGTGAATGGTATTAGGTATTGAACTCCAGGGTGTTCTACCTCTGAGGTCCACCCCCAACCCTATTTTATTTTTTATTTTGGAACAGGGTCTTGCTAAGTTACAGATACTCCCATCTTGGCCTCTCAAGTACTGGCACTACAGTCCCATTTGTTTTTAAGCTAACGTTTTTAGTAGATCTTTATAAATCAATAAAAGCAAGTGAAATGTAATTACAGTTTATGTTATGTATAAAATGTTCTACAAAGCAAGTAAAAAGTGCAAGTCACAGCCCTTGAAAAAGTCTTATATGACAAAAGTGTGTGTGTGTGCACACCTGTGCATGATATTGGGGGTCTAACCTAGGGATTTATGCATGCTAGGCAAGCACCCTACTACTGAGCACATCCTCAGCCCATGGCAAGATTTTTTTGAATACTTAATACATGTCATTTGGAATCTGATACCAGGACTTAAGTCAGGATTGAAGAGAGATTCACATAAGTATGCATAAAGATGAAGCTTTAAAAACAGATGATAGCTTTAAGGGAATATGTAGTCAAAAGAACAAATAAGCCAAGACTAAAACTTTGGAATGCATTCACTTTCAGGGATTGAGTAGAGAAAGAGTGAGAAGTAACCGAAAGAGCAGTCAGAAGAGGAGGGGAGAATACCAGGATAATACAGGTTTGATTAAGAGAGAAAGGAGAGTTTTGAGTGAAGACTTTGTAGTCAGCATGCCATGAGTGCCACAATCCCTGCGCTTCCCCGGTGAAAGCATGGTGTCAAGAGAGGGCTGGGAGTTGGAGATAGCCCTGCCTTGAAAAGCAGGTAATTTCACACAGCCAAGGAGCAAGCACGTGCTCAAGGCTTCCTCTGAGAGTCTGTAACACTGGTGACAGCTACACCCACCTGCCTGCTATGTAGCAGAGGGCTTACAGTCCAAGAGGCACCGTGACCTCACTTTCGTAGGCACAATAAGCTTAATTAATACTTAAAATGTTAAAAATGCTTAGAAATGACTATGCTGTATTTAAATATAGCATATCATGCTCTTCGGTGTTTTACCCCTAAATTATTTTTGCTATATACTTCATCAGTTTATATAATTTTATATGTAAATTCTAAAATATATAATAAAATATTTTTCTTAGCATAAAACTATAAAATAATTATGTAGTTGTATGGGTTACGTGCATTATTATGTCATTCTATGTCACTTTTATACAGTGTACCAGACTGTTGTAATGGTGACGTGAAACCAGAACTTCCCTATTCCACTCACTGACTGTGGGTTGAACAGGAAATATCGCTGACCTGTGATACCCTTTCCACCAATAGTTGAAACCCTGAGCTTCATTTTATTATCTTCATTCAAAAAGTGGTGGTCATTTTCTTGAAACGGTTCCTGGAAGTGAAATTGCTGGGTTCCAAGTATACACAGAACCTTCGCAGTCGCTGTCCTGTGGCTCAGCTTACAAGCCAAGCTCGGGCTGGGGAAGTGGTGGAGGGCTGCTCAGAAGCCCTCAGAGATGCAGCAAGGGACTGCAGTGTTTCTGAAACCTAGCTTCCCAGCTCTAAAGTCATCTCTCTGCCCACTTCACAGTACTGTGAAAAGGATTTAAGGATATAAAAGTGCTTTTGTCAAACAGTCCTTGGAGATGTGCTGCACTGGCTCTCTAAGGTGCTGTGCAGTATCTTGCTGTGTGCTTTCCACCTGTAGGAAACAAATTGTTGGCCGGCAATCTGTGTGTGTGTGTGTGTGTGTGTGTGTGTGTGTGTGTGTGTGTGTGTGTGTGTGTGTTACTGGGGTTCCTGGAAGCCCTTCTACCCCCGGGCTACACTCCCAGACCTATTTTATACTTTTTTTTATTTGTGGCAACAGGGTCTCTTAAGCCAGTGCAGCTGGCAACCTGCGCGATCCTCCTGTCTCTGCCTTCCAAGCGCAGGGATTACAAACGTGCGCCACCACGCCCGGTGTGCTGGCAATCATTTTATCAGTGAGAATGAATTCAAGGCTATCCCCATACAAATATTCAGTAGCAATTCAGGTTACTGAATTAAGAGAGGAAAAGAGTTCAGGTTTCAGCCAGCAGATTAAGAGTCATGCCTGACTCTAGACCCTGGTCTGCTTGTCCTCATCTGGATGTCCAGTGGCCTTTGTGTCATAGGAAGACAATTTTCTGGAATCACTGAGGTAGAAGAAATAGCAAAGGTTTTCTTAACTAGGGAAAACAAGATTAAAATCATCACTGCCATTAAGACTCTGACTTTGAATATTAAACTCAACTTCATATCTGTGAATCTTACTGTTCTCATCTTTAAAATGGAAACACCTGCTTTCTTAAGTAGTTGTGAGCATTTAGCTCTGTAGCTGTGCATGATAGAAAAAAATTTTTTTAAAGCCTCTTGTTAGTCACATGAAAGGTAGGACTCCCTGGATGAGGTGGTCATGACAGTGCATTGCTGTACTAGGGTGTTCTGTCTGGATAGGTACTCAAAATACTTGAGATTGTCTTAACATTGTGAATTAATAACAGAGGGAAATGCTTTTCTGAGCTCTACTCTAGAAAGAACTATTATTCAACGTATCTTGTTTTTTACCAATCTTGGGAGTAGTTTTTAATTATAAGTATGTGTTTATTTTCCATCTTTACCATGAAACTGGTTTTCATTTTGTTTTGTTTTTTGATTGGCTTGTTGTGAAATGGGTTTATTAGTTTGGCTTTGATTTTCAATTTTCAAATGCTGCCTTTGTTTTTCAGTGATTGCTTACCTTGTCTAAAGGGAAAAATCCCTATGACCAGTGTTCATCCTACTGACAAAGTGCTTTTGAAGTAAGCTGGGCTTCCGTGGTTTAGAACACCTTAAAAGCTCCAACTACAGAGCTCCCCAACTCAGTATAAAACCAGAATTTAGTGGAGCTGTGTTATGAAAGGCTCTAATAATAGATCCTGCCACTGAAGGAGATGCCACAGCCCACTGGCTCTGCAGAGGCTCCCTGTGTGAGGGAGGCCTGCAGCCTGATGTCACAGCTCCACTTACATAAGGAACGTTTGATCACATGATTATATAAAGTGAGGCTTGCCGGTGTTTTATTATTTAGTTCATGTAACTCTATAAGCCTAAGAATAAACCTGCTTGATGAGGGGATTGGTGTGATTACCATCAGACACCAGGCAAAAGACCGATGAAAGGGGAAAAGTAGCGTTTTAAAGAAAATAACTTGAATGCACCAAAACAGTGAAGTCAACTTTATGCCAAAATATAGAGGCTTATTTCATATTCAGAGTTGATTCTCTATTAAGATAGTTTTATCTAAGTTAAAATGACAAAGCTCAGTGTCAAGCATTTTTACAGAAAGGATTGAAATTAGTCAGTGCCCAGGTAATTTGTGTTGAGAGCTGATTTTCAGCTATACCAGCCGGCTTGACCCTGCCAGTGGTGCTGTTGAAATCTTAGACGGCCTGGAACACAACCAGACCAATCACCCCAAGTAATGCCCACCGCTTCAGCTACCCTGTCCTCATTTCACTGTGACCCAGCAACTAGAAGCAACAGCTGACAGAGTAGGGGCTTGCTTGCAGCGGCACCATGACCCAGGATCAGGTCCATTCAGCCCGGCTCCTGCCAGTTGCTAACTACTGTATTTTGAATGTTCAGCCCTATCTGTATCAACAGTAGCCAGAAGACACAGTGGTGGGTAAACCAAATCCCACATCAGACTTCTTTTATCTTTTGGTACTGGGGATTAAACCCAGAGCATTCTACCTCCAAGTTATACCCCCAGCCTGATTTTGTTATTTGGAAATGGTCTCACTAAGTTGCAGAGAGCCTTGCCAAGTTGCTGAGGCTGGCTTTGAACCTTGGATCCTCCTGTCTCAGCCTCCCAAGTACTGGGCTTACAAGTGTGAGCCACAACACCTGCCCACCTGGCAGACCTTTTTTTTTTTCCTTAATGAATGCAGGGAGAAAAAAAAAAAAAAGCAATGAATACAGGAGTTTGGCCTGTGATGTAAATGCCTAAACATAAAACTGCTGGAAATACCAAGCACAAAGAAAAGCATCCTTTGCTTGCTTAACTCCTCTATTTCCATTTCCCACCATTTTGGACTCTTTCTTATATACACTAGTTCTATTTTATTGTAGTAGTTTGAGAATACATTGCCTCATTTTGTCTTTCTAACTAAAGTTTAGTAACAGTTCCTATAGAACATGTTATACATGAGCTACTACTGTCTTAACATGAAGATTTTTTTTTTCTTCTAAGAAAAAGCAAAATAGAACTCTGCCTTGTGATTTACTACTTCTGCTATAAACATAGCAGAAGAAAATCTTTACTGAGATTTTACCAGGCTCTTGAAGGTGTGACATTCTATTATTTCAAGTTCTGGTCATTTGAGAAGTATGATTGTTTCTTGATATTCGGAATGAGCAACCTAATTTTCTGACCCTCACAGATATGCTGCTTGAATATCTGGTGTCTGAATTATTGGAGAGCACACGGGTGATCTTGGAAAAGTCATTTGTTTTGAGTTTCAGTATAATGAAGATAATACCTACCTCCCAGAGTTGTTTAGAATCTTAGATGAGATAATGTGAAAATACTATATATATATATATATATATATATGACATTTGCTAAACAAGTAATTACTGCCTTGTGGTATGCAGTAGTAGGCAAAATAGATAGCAGTTTCAGTATTCATGAAATTTATGCAGAGTAGGAATAAATACATATTGATTTCAAATGGAGAAGGGGAGAAATGCTATATTATACATTATCACAAAATTAGACCGCATTTCTCCCTCTGAAGAGAGCAGCTTTCTTCACAAAATTAATGAAGCTTTAGTCAGCAGCCTCAAAGATTATGTAACTAGAACCTAGACAAGCAGTAGTAGTTGGTGACTAGTAACTAAAAACCTTTAGGACCCTGAGTATGTGGTAGGATTTTTGTTTGTTTGTTTGTTTTTGTTTTTTGTTTTTTGCAGGTCTGGGGATGGAACCCAGGAGCATTCTATCTCTGAGCTATACCCCCAGCCCTATTTTTTTTTCTTTATTTTGAAACAGGGTCTCACTAAGTTGCAGAGGGCCTAAGTAGCTGAGGCTGGCCGCGAACCAGTATCTCCGGTCTCAGCCTCCTGAATGCTGGGATTACAAGTGTGCGCCACCAAGCCCGGCTAGTATGAGTTTTAAGGTGTCTTTCTGTAAGATTCTGAGATGTACCAGAATTTACTGTGTCTACCAAAGGCTTACCCATTCTTTTAACTCCGTTGGGGACAAGTGTTTAATAAAATCTGGGTCCTAGGTGGTAAGTCAAAGACTCTGGGGCACAGGTGGCCTTTGTTGCTGTGGTTGGTTGGTGTTTTTTTATTGTTTTTAATCTCTTCCAGTTGAAGGCTGAGTCTGAAAATGGTATGGGAACTAAACAGATGGTTTTATACATAGTATCAAGTAAGAGTTATTTTTTCCAGGCTATGGTTTATATTATCAATATTTCAAGGTTCTAAGGCCGCCCCTGGGAAGTTATTGCCAGAACTGGATTAGAAGTATAAGAGATAGGTGAAGTGCCTGCAGAAGACAGAGGGGGAGAGAGCAGAGGCGGCCAGGGCAGCCTTCAGCGTGTGTGGTTGTCACACCAGTGAAGGAGGAGTGGGGAAGGAGGAGAAAGTTGAGTAGAAAAGGCCTCAGATCCCAGCACAGTTCAGGGAGAGCTGCAGGCAGGCCCATGGGTGTACCCAAGCAAAAGTCGCCCAGGAGAATCCTGTCCTGTGGGGCCAGGAATGGACGGGCACCATATCCTGGTCCCAGCATGCTGGGACGGGGCAGGGACCCTCATCTGCATACCTTCAGTTGACCACTTGGTGTCAATGACCTAGGTGCCAGGCACCGCCACTGGGACACCCTCACTCCTCTTCCAGGGCAGACCAGAGGCTACCGCAAAGGAGTGTTAACAGGTGTCCTGCTCTGCCGTGCTCATCAGATTCCACTCCAGGGCCAGGTCTCCTGGCACTTGCAGGCTGCAGGAGCAGCTGGGACAAAGACCCTGAGGCAAGAAAGTTCTTCATCCATTCTAGGAGTGGAAGGAGCTCCCACATGCCCAGGTGAGGGGAATGCCAGGGGAAGAGCCTACAGGGGACCAGATGAGGCAAGGTATCCTTAGCCACAGCCAGGCGTCTGCTCTTTTAAAGGCAGCGGGAAGGACTGAAGCCCAAAATGGGTCAGCAAATGGTCTGACGTACATTTGGCAAAGAGTACTGTCCCTACTGCGTAGAGGGTCACCAAAAGGCAGGGAATATGACTGGGGGGGAAGATGGGGAGTAATCTATAATCCTGCTAATCCAGGCGAAAGACAGCAGAGACTTAAACCTGGCCGGGGATGGTCAGAAGTAGAACCAACTGGATGTGCCGATAGCTTTTTTAATAGAGAGAGGAGGAAGCATCGGGCCCTCAGGTTTCTGCTTAGTCATCTGGGTGGATGGTGATGCCCTGTACTGAGAGGATAGAGCAGATGTGAGAAGGAAGGTTTGGGGGGAGTGTGTGAAGATGAGGAGCTCAGTTCTGCACAAGAATCTGGGGCGCCCCTTAGCCAGGCGGCAGTGCCAGTTCCTCCTCCTCAGAGCCTGTGTCCAGAGGCGTAAGTGATTTCAGAGAGAATGGCTGGAGCCCCAAGTCCCAGAGTTGTCCGCGTGTAGAATGTGTTTAGCTATAAAATTGGCTGAGGTCACTTAGGTTGTAGATGTAAAACAGAAGAGGCCGAGGATCAAGGCCCGAGGAAGTCAGGAGAAGCAGGGAGGACGGCCCCTGAGGCTCACAGAGGAGGCCCGCAGAGAGGGAGCATGCTCACAAGGAGGGTGTCAGCCTCCTGAGGCCTGAGGCCACCGTCACAAGCCAGGGGTGAAGGATGGAAGCCAAACTAGTGGGCTAGCAGAGTGGGACGTGGGAAGGTGGAAACAGCAAGGGTCCTGTTGTGAGAGCAAACTGAGGAACGGTTTTGCTCCTGGAGGAGTGAAGGGAGTCTTAAACTTATATTCCTTTGTTAGTTTTAGGATAAAAGTTGTAGAAGTTTCATCCCACTTTGCAGAGAGAACACAAAGGGAGCGCAGCGGTGGCCCCAGCCACCAGGGGGAGATGCCAGGACGGCAGGGACTCCCAGGCCAGGATGGCAGCAACTGGGAGACCCGGAGGCCAGCTTCCTGTGGACAGGCCAGGCTGGAGCCTGGGAGCTGGTGCCTGGCAGGTCACATAGCTGCCTTTGACCCGACTCTGTTGTCAAGAGCCCAAAACTCCAGTGAGAAGCTGAATGAGGCTGGCCCTTGGGCCCAGTGATGGCTATGTCGGGAGGAAGAAGAGGCTTCTCCCACTTTAGCCAAGAATAGCAGCTTCAGGAGAGACAGGGTCAGTTTTCATGTCCTAAAACTGACCCTGAAATAAGTAACAAGGTTTTTTTCTGATACGAGGCAGGACCAGTTAGTGCCGAGTAAGGCTTCCTGGCTATGGCACAGAAAGCAGAAAGCACTCCTGGGTATCAAGAGAATGCTTGTAATCCCAGTACTTGGGATGCTGAAACAGGAGGATCACATATTTGCAGCCAGCATCAGCAACTTAGATCCTGTTTCAAAATAAAAAGAATAAAATAGGACTGGAGGGTGTAGCTCAGAGTTAGTATGCCCTTGGGATCCATCCACACACACACACACAAAATAAGTCAGAGCTGGGCATGGTGGCACACACTTGTAATCCAAGTATTTCAGAGGCTGAGACAAGAGGATCGCAGTTTGCGGATAGCCTTAGCTACTTAGTGAGGCCTTTTGCAACTCAGTGGGACCCTGTTTCAAAATAAAGAATAAAAAATAGGGTGGGGGGTATAGCTCAGAGGTAGAATGCCCCTGGGTTCCACCCCCAGTACCACACACAAAAGTCGGGCTCAATTGCCTCTTATAAGCAGATGACTCAGGGAACAAATGGAATGCAGGATGACGGACTCGGAGCAAGGGCCAAAAGTGGCCTTGTGAAGCCGGAAAGCATGTGCTCATCAAAGATGTAGGAACCTCACCAAGAAGACTAAGTTGAAATTTGAGAGGGTGAAAAACGGCTCAGGTGGAACCATTAACCTCGGTATTCATGAGGACATGAGCACATGGAGCAGTGGAGGAGCTGCATGTGTGTGCGTGGTGCTGGGGCCCAGAGGTATTCTACCCTGAGCTACACCCCCAGCCCTACTTATTTATTTATTTACATGATTATTATTAATAGTAGTACTACTGGGGATGGAACCCATGGGCATTCTACATCTGAACTACATTCCCAGCCCTATTTATTATTTAAAACAAGGTCTCACTAGGACTAGGTTACCACGTGCTGGCCTCTAACCTGCTCTCCTCCTATCTCAGCCTCCCGAGGACTGTAATTACAGGTGTGTACCACCACTCCCAGGTGAGGAGCTTTAACAGGAGGAAAAGCTAAGGAATAAGAAGTCCAATTTCACTTCAGGAAAATAAGTGTGAAACAAAAGGAACATGTGAGCACCTGGGAGAAGTAGAGTCCGGAAGCCCTGAGGTAGGGGTGTTAGAGAAACAGTGTATGGACAAAGGTATAAAGTGTACGTCAAGAAGCCTTGACACAATGGAGTATATCTGGGTAGAGATGAAAGGCCAGAGAGTCAGAATTGATTGTGCATGGGGCAGTTTAAAATTTAGGGGCCACAGGCATTACCCGCAGCTCTAGGGAATGGTCTCCTAATCCTGCTTCCAAATCAAGACAGCCAAGAGGTAGTATGAACTAATGTCCTTTCTGTTGGCCTTTACGAGAACCATGGTCTGCTTAAAGAGTGCATTCGGTAGACTTCTGACTTGACAATTTCATATCTGAGAAGAGCAATGAAGACATGAGGGTCAACTCTAGATCTGATCCCCCACTAAGAAGAAAAAAGTTGTAACAGTTGTCAATTGCATGCAGAGACGGTGTGGAAAATGCCAGTGGAAACATGGTGTGAAAACTTAAGAATCCATGTCCAGGTTCCAGCAGGCAGACACTGGATGGTCGGGAACTCCCTCTGAGCTGGGATGGACACTCAAGTCTAGGAGACTTATTTAATGAGATTGAGACTGTAAAGTTTAGGCATCAGAGGCATGATTTCATGGCCAAAAGATGAAAGGGAATATGACCCAACAGGGACAGAGCCCTGAAACCAGCAGTCCTGTGGCACGATCACATATGACAGGAGAAGGATGTGACCCGGGTACCTGAAGAGTCTGGGCTGGCACACCCAGCTCTCCAATGGGCATGAGAGGCCAGCAAGGCACAGAAAGGACAGCAGGAAGGCCGGAGCTGCTAGCCAGTGAGGAGAGGCCATGTTTGGAGACCAAAGACTAAGGAAGGACTAAAGACTGGCAGCTAATGAGAAATGAACAGAACTCTGCTGTGTTGGAGAGGGATTGGTAAACAAAGACTGCAGAAATGGTGGGAACCTTCCAGAAAACACAGCTCTGCCAGCATCTGTTTCTCTGGTCCAGGCTAAAGTTTTTCTTTTAGATTTGTTGGTCAGTGAGGGTCTTTCTCATTCACACCTGAGACTGAAAATCTCTAAATACACTAAGCCTCAGAACCACTGGGCCAGCCTATTAGGGATGCAGGTTCTAGCACCTCCCCTGCCTCCTGTTCGCAAGGAATTTCGGATACTAAGGGAGGGATGGAGGTGGCTCCAGGAATGTGCATTCTAAACCCTTTCCTTGGGTGATGTGATCCAGAAATAAGAGTTTCAATACCACTGAGCCAGGTCAGCAAACACTCTGGTTGCTCAGAACCCAGGGAGCAAGTGGACTACAGTCCAAAAACACAGTAAAGAAGACTTGACTGCAACCCAACTTAGAGGACAATAGACAAGATTCCCTAGAGAGGCAAACCTTAAAAAAAAAGATATGTTGTTCTACTGCCCTGATGGTTATGCCTGCAGTGATTCTCAACTCTGCGTCTTAGAATCACCTGAAGAACCTTTAAAAATACAAATGTAGCCATGCATGGTGGCACACCCCTATAAATTCTAGTACTTGGAAGGCTGAGACAGGAGGATCACGGGTTTAAGGCCAGGCTTAGCAACTTAGTGAGACCTTCAGCAATTTAACAAGACCCTATTTCAAAATAAAAAATAAAAAGGGTGGGGGGTGTAGGCTCTGCTGGCCAAGTTCGTCACCTTCAGACTGACTGGACACATGCAGCACAGTCTGCAGGAATAGGTGGGACTAAGTTTAGAGGTGTTTGCTTCCCAAAGAACCCCTTGTGAAGAACCCCCCCCCTTTTTTTTTTCTGGAACTGAGAAGTGAACCCAGGGGCATTCTACCTGGGCTACACCTCTAGCCTTTTTTTATTTTAAAACAGGGTCTTGCTGAGTTGTTAAGGCTGGCCTTAAACCTTAGATCCTCCCCTCTCAACTTCCCAAGTAGTGGGATTACAGGTGTGTGCCACCATGCACAGCTTAAAATATATATATATATATATATATATATATATATATATATATATATATGATTCATATATATATGTATATGAATCATATATATATTTTATCCTTACATATAAGTATATATATGCATATATACATACATACATATATTTTTATCCTTACTAAATAGGCCAGTTTTGTAATCACATGAATTTTTGGAAATAATTTGAGAGAACCAGGTTTATCATAATGCTTCAGAGTCCTTTAACCTGTCTTTACTGCGGATGTGGACAAAGTTAAATTTATTATCTGAACATAAATCATTCATATAAGAACATAAGATTTAGTCAAGAAGAGACATTGAACTGTGGCTTCAGCTGTATGCACCAGAGAACTAAAATATGAAAGGCATAAGCAATATTGAATTATATTTCTCTAACATAATAGCCTAAGAGTCTGCAGCCTAGGTCTAGTACAGGGGCCCCGTGGTGCCAGGGACCCATGTTCCTGTGTAATGGCTCCATCATCTGCAGGGGATGGCTCTCATCCAGAGTCCAGATGGCCTGCAGCAACTACCTCTTCAGTCCAGGCAGGAGAGGTGGAGGGGACATCTCCCCAGAGGCTGCACCCTGTATTCATTCTTGTTCTTTTCTTTTTTTTCCCTTTTTCTCTCTCTCTCTCTCTCTCTCTCTCTCTCTCTCTCTCACACACACACACACACACACACACACACACACACACACACACACACTGCAAGGAAGTCTGGGAAATGTCTTTATTTTGAGCAGCCAGTAAAAAAAAAAAAAAAAATCTATTGAAAGAGAACAGGACAGACATTGGTGAACAATGCATAGTCCTACCAGTATATTCTTGGAAAATATAAAATCTCAGAAGGAGCAGTGGGTGGTCCAGGGAGGGAGAAATCATTGTCTCATCCAAAAAAAATGACCTCAGGCTTCAAGCAGCTAAGCCGCCATCAAACACGGCTTGCACTCTGGCTGGTTTTCCTTTAGAGGGCACCGGTCAAGCTGCAGAGAGCCCTCCTCAAGGTGGCCTTGAGCTCCGGAGCCCCGCCCCGTCAGCAGGCTCTGCCCTAGCGCACCGCGAGCTGCGAAGGGGATTCTGGGTCCAAGAGGCGTGGAAGGTGGAGGGAGCGGTTCTGCCCACCCGCGGCGCAGCTAGTTAAAAGGAGAAACCTGCGTTCCACGTGTGCCTCTCCAGTGGTACACGCCCTGCCTTCTACCCATTATGTGCTCGCCCCGCTTGTCATCAAAGCACTTTTAATCATTCCTGGGTTTTGGTCTTACACCTTTAGATTTGGCACGTTCTTTCCTCAGTGTTCCTCCCGTTTATTCCTCCAGCTGCTTAAAATTATTTTCTTGAGCGTTTGAACAAACCCACATACATTCCCCTTCTCTGACTTTTCTTTTTTAAACAAAGAGAATGCTGCTTTCTGTTAGAAAGAAAGAAAGAAAGAAAGAAAGAAAGAAAGAAAGAAAGAAAGAAAGAAAAAACAGTTCCTTTGGGTCCACATTGGCAGATCTCAAGTTGAGCATTCTTTTCCCACCTGTGTGGAACTTTAATTAGTTCAAGTGGGAGGTCTGTGCCAAGAAACGGGGTGCCATATTATACTTAGGATCTGCAGAGCAGATTTCTCCCCTTAATAATGATTTTGCCAAAAACTCTCTTGCTCGGACGTTCTCCCACTCTTGAGATGGCCTGCCTTCTGCCTCAAATCCCTCAGTTTTCTAAATAAAACCTCTTTTACTCTGGAAAAAAAAATGATTTTGCAAACTGATTCTGTGTGCAGCCCTTGATACTGAAAAGCCAGTGCGTTAGACAATGGACACTAGTCCTTGACCATGAGCTTCTTGGCAGTCTCAGAGCAGCAAAACCCCAGGTTTGCAGCTCAGTGTGATCTACAGCGCATTTCAAGTGCATGGTCTTTTTAGCTGAACCCTCACTCTGCTAAGAAATAAATGTCATCCCCATTTTGGTGATGAAAAAATTGAGGCTTGGAATGGGTGACAGAGAATGAACTAAAACTGGGCCCAATCTGTCTCAGCGTGGCTAATCTAAGATGTCCAAGAGCTGTCTATAGTTAAAAGAGAATGAATGCTTATTTTTAACAGTGTGTTACATGTTCTTTTCTTCTTTCTATAGTCCAACATTATCTTAAACTTTCATTTGGTAACATTACTCTCTCCACACTCCTCTGAGTCAGGCTTTGAAGTCCTTCCTGCCCCTGCTCTCAGTTTGTTTTGAAGTCAGGATCCCAGGCACAGAAGTTTTTTTGTATTATTTCCAGGTCTGGCATTTAGTGTTGTACCTGAAGATCTGCAGTGCCCCCTTTGGATGTGCTAGAGTAAGGAAAGCAATTCTCGTATATGCCTGAAAAATTAGGGTAGTGAAGATTAAAAGAAGTACGCAGCCGGCCGTGGTGGCGCACGCTTGTAATCCCCGCGCTTGAGAGGCGAAGACAGGAGGATCGCACAGGTTCGAAGCCAGCTGTGCTGGCTTAAGAGACCCTATTTCCAAATAAACAGGTCTGGGAATGTAGCCCGGAGGTAAAAGGGCTTCCAGGAACCCCAGTACCACCAAAAAAAAAAAAAAAAAAAGAAAGAAAGAAAGAAAAAAGAAAGAAAGAAGAAGAAGTAGTATGCAAAATATAGCCATACAGAAGCCTTCAGAATACTTTATTGCTAATGAAAATGCTAAAAGTTCTTGGGCAACACTATCTGTTATAAAACAACTAGGAGAAGAAATCCCAGGGGTAACAAGAACTATTTTTTTATAAGAAGTAGCCAGTTTTCACAAGTGCTATAACCAGCTTATAGCACTGCTAGCGAATGCATTTTACATTAAAAATAGCTAAGAGCACAGTCCTTGTTAAAAAGATGCCTCGCAACGAGAGTAAATGTTGAATCTTTTTTAACATGTATCGGTATGTATATCTGGATGGGCTTTTTAAAAGAAAAATTGCAAGTTTTATAGAATCTAAGAAACTTTAAAACTGTGTCATTTATAATGTAAAATTAATGCAGTTGAAATTCAGTGGTTGACTCATAGCTCCCACATCCATCTTCAGTTCTCTTTAGCTCAGATGGTTTTCTTTAAAAATTACTGGTATCAACTAAGTGGGACTATTTCTCACTCCTACCCACAGAGAAAAGTGCTTTTGTGAGCATGTCAGCTCTGTTCCATCGTTGCCGTCATGGAGTGCAAGGGGGGCGGGGTAGCTGTTCATGTACCAAGGCAGTCCAGGAGCCAAATCCGAGTGCGCTCATCCTGGCATTTCCATTCCTTTATTTTACACATATAAGCCACTCCTTTGAAATCAAAGAATATTGTGTGTGTGTGTGTGTGTGTGTGTGTGTGTGTGTGTGTGTGTGTGTATGGTACTGGGGTTCCTGGAAACCCTTCTACCTCCGGGCTACACTCCCAGACCTATTTTATACTTTTATTTGGAAACAGGGTCTCAAGCCAGTGCAGCTGGCTTCGAACCTGCGCGATCCTCCTGTCTTGCCTCCCAAGCGCGGGGATTACAAGCGTGCGCCACCATGCCTGGTGAAACCAAAGAATTTTATATATAGATAGACTCTTTAAGGACTCCCAGTCTGCCTTTGTCTTTTGTAGATGTGGAAACAGAGGCTTAGAGAGGCTCTACAGCTTGCACAAGGTCCTGCAGCTGGTCACGGGAGGCGGAGGCTAGAACCTAGTCTGTGTGACCGCATCTGTGCTCCTTCTGCTCTGTGGCTTCACAGAGTGGAGATGATCAGCCCTCAGCCATCTGGCTCTTGCTCCTTTCACAGCTCCATGTGATTCCCATAAAGTGGCACCTTCCACTGGGCTCATGCTAAGGTTAATTTGGAGGCAATTTGACATTGTCCCCACCAAGCCCTCCAGATACAGGAAGCCAGCTAGCCATCTCCCCCTAGTCTTCATAACTCCACTCTGCAGTAGACTTAGGCTTCTCCAGACTGAGCAGTTCCATCATTTCGTCCAGTTACCTTCTCTGGACACATTGATTTTCAGCACCCTTGATTTAAATGAGACCCACCCCAAATGGTCCTCCACTAGCTCTTATTCCTCATCCTTAGATTTGCTGTGCCCTTTCTTGGGAAGGCCCACTGTCCTTCCCATCTCCCAGCCCTAACACCCCAGTCATCGTTGCCTCTCCTCCACTCAGTTCACATCATCCACGGCTGACCCACTTTGCATCCTTCTCCTTAGTTTTGTTTGTTTTTGTCTGACTTTGGGAATGGCCTCTTAAGTGGTTGACTCGACTCTCTTCAGAGATGCCTTCCTCAACTCCAACAGTGCAGGAAGTCTTAACTATTCTTGTCTGACCAACCTCAGACCAAGAAGCATCATCCTGGATCCTGGTTCTTCTGTACTGCAGTGGCTTTAAACCTCGAGTCTCAGTTTCTCTACTTAAAAGATGCAGATGTGAACAAGACCACTTATTTCCAAAAAGATGACTCCAATTTGACAATGCCAACCCTCTGTGTGTCTCCTCACTCTACTTTGTCCAACAGACTGCTTCCAAAGAAATCTCTCCCAAACACTGACCATTCCTTTGTTTTTTTTTTTTCCTACAAAATCCATCAGTTGCCCCTCCTTTCACAGAATTTCCAGTTTCCTTAGCCTGGCACTCTGGACCCGCTACAGACTGGCACTGAACTCTTTTTCCTAGCTTCTCCTGCCTGCTGTGCTCTTCTGCACAAGCCCACTCACAGTCTAAACTCAGCTACTCTCTTTGCATCATATTCATGCCAAGCTTTCCCCTCCCTGTGCTCTCCCAGCACCAAATGCTTTCTACTTGTGCTATGGGCAGAACATATGCCATGTCTTTGTGAGCTGCATGACAGCCAGGACCACACCTTCTTCATCCTCTTCCCCCACGCGTACCTAGCACTTAGTAGGTACCCAATAAGTAGCAGCTGAATAAATGTCTTCAGCCCAGAATTGTGCTAGAATTTTTGCTCATCACTTCTCTTCCTTGACTCATACTGGGATTGGAGTCAAGTAAAATCCTTAAGCCTTTTTTTATATAATCTTTATGCTAGTTCTCTTCCATTTTTTTGCCTACTTCTATACTTCAGAACATTTTACCTAAGGTTTCATTTTTACCCATTGTTCGTGTCTGTACAGGATTTTGGATTCCTGAGTCTTGTACTAGTTTACTGGCTTCCCTTCTGTTAGTCATGAGTGCCACGTATATCTTGACCAGGTTTCTTGAAGTTGTTGATGTAAATGTTGACTGTAACTTGCCAGCATGATACCTCATTCTCTAGCTTGACAACGATCTCATATCTAGCAGTCTTCGAATAAAGTTATTTAACCATCGATGACTAGGCCCTCATTTTGTTAAAATTCATTATGCATACAGACAACAGAGAATAATCTATTAATTTACTCAGCCCCATGTATTGACAGCCAATCACATACGAGGCAGTATGCTAATCATAAAACAAGGATTACTATTTGGCCTCTGTCCCTCTTTAGTTACTAAATGCAAGTAAGACGTGCGTAGATGAACACAGTGCACAGGAAGGTGAGGCAACTCACAAGAAGCAGGGCAAAGGGCTTTGGAGATTGTGAGGCTGGAAAGGCTTCATGCTGGCTGGGTGATTGGGGCTTTCATGAGTGTCTCCAACTTAATACAGGCTAAGCTGCTATGATGAAGACAGTCCAAAACACAGAATGGTACTGTATGGCTGTTCATTCTCTCCACAGTCAAGGGTGTGTGTGTGTGTGTGTGTGTGTGTGTGTGTGGGTGTGGGTGTGGGTGGTTGGGGAGTTCTGTTGCTCTGCCCTCCTAAATAAGAGGCTCTCGATTGTGTTTTAGGTGACAGTCCAGTCCTCACTACTTCCCAGTCAGAGGAAGGGAGAGACCAAGACTGCCACTCAGTCATGTGAGGGTCTTTACTAGGAAGCTGCCTCCAGGGCTTCCCTACTTAAAGCCACTGACCAGAGCATGGTCACATGGCCACGCCCCACAGAAGGGGCCTCTGGGAAATGTAGTCTTACCCTGGATCACTCTGTGCCCTGCTAACACTGCTGCTTTGGAAGAAGGGGAAAACAAACCATCAAGAGGATAATTGGCGGTCTGCCACAAAGAGGAGAATTCCGTGTGTGGAGAAATGCTGCAGAAGAGGGAGCTGATTATATCTCAGCTGAGTCGATGCTATCAGGAACACAAGTTTGTATTTAATAGGAAAAAAAAAATTCTTAAAAAAGGAATGGGCTTTCCCAAGAGTCAGCCTTCTCTGCTTCCAAAAATAATCAGGAAAACGTTTAGAAGGATTCACACTCGGAGAGAGGATGGAGAAGGGTGCAGGTTGGTCTCAGAGGTGCAGGGCAAGGAGAGGGCCCCTGGAATGAACTGCAGCTCCAGCTGTGGCAAAAGCAGTGTGGATGGGCTGGAAGGGACAGGTGTAGGAGAGAGAAGGTGATGAGGATAAATGAGGCCCAGCTCCTGACAGGCACAGGCGTGGGCGCTCACCGCAGAGTGCTGTGTCTCTGAGAAGGCAGCTGCGTGGAGACTCTGCAAGGTCAGTCCAGGGAGGCCTTCTTGTCATGGTCAAGAGTGGGTGTTGCTGCATCTTCCTGAGCCTGGGAAACAGAATCCAGGGTTTTCCGTGTGGAGCAAGGCACATCGCTGTGCGTATAAGGCATTTGTTCATGCAGGAGCCTTTTTATTTCTCTACTGAATTTCGAAATCACGCGGCTGGATTTTACCCTGTTCTTCAGTTTGTCAAAGGTATTTAATCTGTTCTGAAAGCACAGCTGCTCTCTGGATTTACATAGGCTCTGATAGGAATTGCTCTGTGAAACCATAAAATAGCCTTTCTTTAGGAGAATGCTGTTGTTGCTTTGTGTCTTACCTAGGAAGGAGAGTTCACATCTGTTAAATAGTAGGTGTAAAATTTCCCCCACTAAGCAAATTCCAAACCCAGAGAATCAAAGCCTATAACTCCTACCAGTCGTTCAGGGTAATGTCCATACAATGAGCTATAGATAGATGTTCTTGTCAGGCAGCCCCTGCAGATCCCTGAGATGGTGATGGACATGTAACTGGAGCCCAAATGAGGCTCCCCTGGCCCTAATGGTGTGTTTAAGGGCTCTCCTTTTTGGAAGGCAGGAATAACCTTAATATTAGATAATCACAGAGGATTCCTCACATGCTGAGTATATGCTGTGTGCCAAGCTCTGGCCTAAGGATTGTGCTGGTTACTCATGTGCACATCTATGGGGCAAGCTCCCTCTTTGCTCTCATTTTATAGAGAGGGGAAGTGAGTGCAAGAGGTTCGGCGGTTTGGACAAGCTGGCCTAGAAATTGAACCTCACTCAGTTGGACTCCAGAACCCAATCTCTAATCACTGCATCCAACTCCTCAAATGAGCTGATGCTACATGAAGACTGTTTCTGCATCTTGGGCTTTGTAAGCTAAACGATGTCACAGGGAAGGACTCTGAGATCAACGGGAACCAAGAGCAGGTAGAGCCTCAGCCTGAGCCTGGAGGTAGGTGGAGGAGACAGAACAGGTTTTCAAGGGAGACGGAGAAGGGGAGGGAGGCACGGTAACAGCAGGGCATAGAGGCAGTTCCTGGACCTCTATTGGGACAGGGTCACACCCACGAAAGTCATGTGGCATGAGAATGAAGAGCCTGGGCCAGCCCCCTGGGTTTACAATGGCTGTGGGATGTGACCAAAGTAGGCCGCCTTTCCATGCCCTGGTTTCCCTATGTGCACCGTGAGCATGATTGTACTGAGGCTTGAGTGAATGTATCTGAGATGGAGCCCACTAGCTATCCTGTACTACCCTCTGTCTTCTTTTTCTGTAGTAATGGATCCGAGTTTTCTGTGACCACACAGAGTAAAGATTCTTTTTTTCAGCCTCCCTTGCAGCTATGTGTGGCCATACAACTATGGCTGGACAATGAAATATGAGCAGATGTCATAAAGCAGCTGGCATGTACTCTTGGCTTCTTTTTTCTTCATTTTTCCTTCTTCTGATATGTTTCCTGGAATATAGATGTGTTATATGGCATTCCAACTGCTATTTTAGACCATGAGGATGAATGACAGGACAGCCCCACCCACGCGCGCACACCCATACACATACACACACAGGATGTGGAGCTATGGGCTGGAAGGAGCTGTGTCCTGAAGACTTCTTGAACAAAGATACCGCACCAGTCCTTGGGTACCTACTCCTGGACTTTTACATAAATAAGAAATAAATAATTATCTAATTTAAGCCACCATCACTGGGAGTCTTTATTACCTGTTGAATGTGATCTTAACCTATACAACATGATAAACACTTAGAATGATGTCTGGCACATAATAGGCAATGCAGTACATGTTGGAAAAGTGATTTTGTGTCAAATGGCAGGCGGAGTGGGTTCAAATTATGGAAGGGCTTAAAGATCAAGAAGAGAAGTTTAACTTTGATGTAAAACAAAACTTGTATTTATTATAAAATATGATTTGAGAACAATTAAACTGAAATGACTCATAGTCTCTAGGACATCCCATAAAGATAGAAGGCAAGAGCTATGGAAACCAGGGGGAAGAATTTTAGCAGACTCCTAGGCTAAGTATCCAGTTGTGCACTGAACTCCTGCAGTTAGGTCTGAGAATGCAGAAACTTTTCCTGGCTTTTAAGCAGAAGTTTCCCGTTGTGCAAGGACTTCATGAGGCATTTGGGTCTGGTGCTTCCTGCAGCACATTGGCTAGAAAAGAAATGGGAGTTTGCTAAGGAGACCATTGCAGGATCCCAACCAGGAAGAGAGGACTGGTGACAGCAGCAGGATAGCAATCAGGGAATCGACATGGAAAGCAATTCAAAGGAGCTTCAGTGGCCATGACAAGGAACCATTGTGGAAATAAAAGAAATGTCGTGTCAAAGACGACTGAAGTCTCATGTCTGAACAATTCCAGTGCTAGAGTACTGGGTAACAACCCGGATGCTCAGCACATTACATCAGCAAGCACTTACTGATTGCTTATGGGTGTGCAGGTCAGCTGTGGCCCTTCAGGGTGGCTGGCCCCCGGTAGGCGTGGCTCCAGGGTGCTACTGCGTTTAGGTCTTTTGGGGGGCCGGAGGCTATTCAGGCCAATTCGTCTGGAGGCAGATGGCACCAGTTTTAGAGGCTAAACCAAGCCACAAAAGCCCCTTGAAAGCCTCTGCTCACATCACTTCTGGTAAGGTGCTTATTAGCCAAAGCAAATCACATGTTAAGTCTAAAGACCAAGGGGCAAAAAGGTCTTGGCCAACTCTACCGACAGGCGTGACAGAGTCACATAGTGGAAGGAGTGAAGAACAGGCACGATAGCCCAACCTGCCATAGCCGCTGCTGTTTTCTGCCAAAAATGTTAAAACTAGACCGCCAAATAAAATTTTTTTTCTGCTTCTAATTTTATCATCCTGTTCTCTTCCTCCCAGATATTACAGCTAAAATCCCACTATACAGTAGTTCCTGAGAACAGCCTTGCACCTGACATTAGTGGATCGGCCATAAATACAGCTGTCAAAATTAGACATGTGTCACGTGTAGTGGTACACACCTGTAATCTCAGTACTTGGGAGGCTGAGACAGGAGGATCACAGGCTCAAGGCCAGCCTCAGCAACTTAGTGAGACCCTCAGAAACCTAATAAGATTCTCATGTTTTGTTTGTTTTGGTACTGGAGATTTAATCCAGAGGCATTCTACCTCCGAGCTATACCCCCAGCCCTATTTTTTAAATTCTTTATTTTGAAACAGGGTTTTACTAAGTTGCAGAGGGTCTCACTAAGTAGCTGTGATCCTCTTGTCTGAGCCTCCCAAGTACGGGGATTACAACAGTGTGCCACCATGCCCAGCCACGACTCTTTTAAAATTTTTTAAATAAATTTAAAAAAGTTGGGGTGCAGCCAGAAGATAGAATATCTCTAGGTTCAATCCCCGTCCCCCCTCACACACACACACAAAAAATGGACATACTACTAAATAAAGAGACTAGAAAGAAATATCCCAATATGTTACTATTCATGGTGGGATGTCAAGCTATTTTTGTGTTTTTTCGAATTTCCCAAATCTTCCACATGTGCAAGTGTAAATGTTATAATATTGAATAATTTTTATGATTATAAAAAATCTAGCTCGATGTGGTGGTGCACACTTGTAACCCTAGTATTTGGAAGGCTGAGCCAGGAAGATTGCAGGTTCAAGGACTGCCTCAGCAAGTAGTGAGACTATCAGCAACCTAGTGAGACCCTGTTTCAAAATAAAAATGAAATAGGGCTGGGGGGTGTAGCTCAGAGGTAGAAGGCCCCCGAATTCAATCCTCAGTACAAAAAAAAAAAAAAAATGCCATTGGCTCCACTGTTTTTTATCCATCCTTTGCAGTAAAGACCTGAAGAAAATTCTATCTACAAAGTAGTCAGCACGCAGCCAGGTCATGCCCTCCTAAAGGAGCATCTTCTTATCAACTAACAGAGGTGGCTATTATCCTTCTAGTACTAATTCTGGATACTTTGTTAATGTTTTGTGTCTCCCTTTGGGGGACAGAAAAGGATATTTAGTTTGAATACAAAAGAGCAAATTGACTTTTTCCTCTTTCTCTTCACTTAATTATTATTGTTGTTTTGGTTTTGGCCTCTCTGGAAATTAAGTCAGGCATGAAGCAGCTCAAGAAATCTACCAGGTGATCCAGTTTTAAATTTGCCAGCAATCTGACCCTTATCTGCTGCACCACCATCGTGCATCAGACAGCAGGAAGAGAACTCTGCGTTGGGTGTCTTCCTTCCAATCCTGACTCTCTGAACCTCAAGAAAGTGGGTTTTGCATGGAAGGCTGTCCTGATTGGCATTAGTAACAGAAAGCCTCCCTAGACCCGCCTCTCTCCCTACCACTAGTCTCTAGCTTCTTCCATCTCTCACCTAAAAATCCCCAGCTTTAGCCAGGCATGGTGGTGCATACTTATAATTCCAGCATTTGGGAGGCTGAGACAGGAGGGTCACATTTAAATAAAGACAGGAGGATCACAGTTCAAAGGCAGCCTCAGATACTTGGTGGCGTCCTTTGCAACTCAGTGAGACCCTGTTTCAAAATAAAGAACAAAAAATAGGGCTGGGAGTGTAGCTCAGAGGTAGAATGCCCCTGGGTTCCATCCCCAGTACCACAATAAATAAATAAATAAATAAATAAATAAATAAATAAATAAATAAATATCCCCAGCTTCCCCTCTCTACTTTCTCCAGTGTGCTTTGCACCTGCCCCCCATGGCCTGGCTCTGTCCTCTCCTCCGGTGACACTGCCCTTTGGCACCAACATTGCCTCTTCAAGTTCTAATTCAGCCCTCTTGGCTGTTCCAACTTTGACTCCCTTGGCTTCTGTGAAATTATGCACTCCTGGTTCTTGCCATTTAAATTCCTGCTTCTCCTGTTCCTTCCTGCCCTTGGCCTGTACTTGCTCTCCCGGATTCCCCCATTCTGTCTTCATTCCACCCTCTGCCCACTGCTGTCCTCACCCCACACTCTCTCTTGGTGAGCTGATTCCATCTTAATTTCAACTGTGATTCAGGTGCTGGTAACTCCAGCCCAGAGGTTGTTTTTTTTTTTTTGTTTTTGTTTTTTTTCTTTTCTGCTCTGATTCATAGTTCCTGGAGCCCCTGGTCATCACATGGGTGTCACATGGGTCTGAAACTCACCAGATCCAGAGCTGAATTCATCTCTCCATTATTTGGTCGCAAGCAGCAGGAACTGGTCCTGCCTGGCTCATGCACAGGAACACTTGCAGGAAGGAGTGCAAGGTGGTTCCTGTAATCAAGGGCATCGCTAAACAACCTGGTGTCTGGGGGTGAGAGCTGGATCACTGTAGAGATGTAAGTTCCCAAGAGTAAATTCAACATGCCCAGCTTAGATCGTGGTCCCGCTTCTTGCCATCTGTTATCAGAACAGAGTGAGACCAGAGATATGACATGAACCAAACAGACAAGAGCCAGGATGCTTCCTTCCCAAATCTGCTTTTACTTCGGTATCTCTGTGGCTCGGCCATCCATGTCCTCTAGCACCCATCCGCCCCCTTTCTCTCTCTCCCCTTAACTTTTTTCTCTCTATGTATAGCTAGTCATAAAATCTTGATATTTTACCTCTTAAAGTAGTTTGGACCTAGTCTGGAGTCTCATTCTCTCTTACCTTGGTGACTGTTCAGCTGCCTCCAAAGTTTTTGTTTCTAACTTTGTTCACTTGAATTCTATCTACCACATGATAGCCGGGATGATCTATCTAAACCCAAATCTGAACACACAACTTTCCTGTTTAAACTCTTTACTAGAGGGTGAGCTATGGGACTTGCATTCGAGTTTCTTGATAGAAAAGACAAATTCTGCCTGGGCCTGGACCCTCCCTGGGACTCCCAGTTCACTCCCTGCTCTGCTAGTGGCTTTGAAGCCATTCTTTGCCTCTGCCAAGAGGTTCTCTTCTCTTCCTACCACCCCATCTCCAACCTGGCTACTAATAACTCTTTTTTACAATTCAGGCAAGACCTTACATCCACCCCCAGGCTATCTTCCCTTAGGTTTTTTCTGATGGCTCATGTCAGGTGCAGGCTCCCTTCTTATTATTTCCCTAATGTTTTAAACATATGATGACCACTACCTGTAACCCACTTTTGATAAATGTATGTTGCTGTACCTATCTCTTCTGTAAATTCTTGAAAAGCCTATCAGGGCAAGGTATACAGTAGGTGTTCAATAAGTGGGTTTTTAATGACAATTGACCTTGGTAAATGATATAAACTCTTTAGGTTTCAGCTTCCTCATTGTAATGTGTATTGACATTAAGTGAGACACACAAATGAAACACCCTGCCCTGTGGCTGGCTCATAGTAAGGGCTCAAGTAAGAGTTACTTTACTCACCAGCACTCATCTTCCTGCAACAATTTTAATAAAAAGGGAGGAGATTCCTTGGTACTCTCTGTTTTACCGTGTGTCTCTCCTAGCAGAACATAAGCTGTGTGGAAGAATGAAGCCAAGTCTATACTATTCGACTCAGTCTTTTGCACACAGTGGCTGCTTAATATGCATTTAGGATAAGTGAATAACTTCAGTATCTACATACTTGACCATTTACTTGCGCCTTCAATGAACCTAATGAATTTTCAGTTTCTTTAACATACATTGCTTCCCTTTACCAACTGACCAAAACTGGGGAAAGAGTGGAGGCTGGGTTACTGAATAAGCCACCCCACTGTGTGGTCGGGGTGTAGCCCCAGAGAGAACAGCTGCAAATGCACTGGAGAAAAGAACTCCTCCCACTTCTACCTGCAAAGTGCTTACCACTTATTGGCTTATTTTATTTTTGTAATAGTACTGGGATATAGGTACTATGTCCAACAATATCACGCAGGGTCCTGACAAGGGACAGATAGGTACACTCATGCTGGGTAACTGAGGAGACTTTAGTGAAGGCGTGTGTGTGTGTGTGTGTGTGTGTGTGTGTGTGTGTTACTGAGAGTCCAACCTGGGGACATGCTACCTCCGACCTATATCTCCAGCCCTATTTTATTCTTTATTTTGAAACAAGGTCTCAGTAAGTTGCTGAGGGCCTCACAAGTTGCTAAGGCTGGTCTTGAACCTGTGATCCTCCTCTCTCAGCCTCTCAAGTAGTGGGATTACAAGTGTGCACCATCATGCCTGGATAGTAAAGGCCTTTTCTAAAAGAATGAGCAAGGAAAGAAATTCTGCAAAGAATAGCATGTCACCCTGGGCCAGCAAGAGCTGGACGTCTTCATCTCTGAAGGGGGAGGAGCAGCCAACCCTCAGCCACCCAGGAGGCCAACAGTCAGGAGAATAATGCCCTGACCTCCCTCCCATCTTCCAGGGTTTCCCACTGGCCAAATGAATCAGAAGACAAAGGGCCGGGGAGCCTGTTGCTGCGGTCCAGAGGGTGAGCAGAGAGTGACTCTGGAGGAGTGAACATGACCTGCGCGGCTGGGTCAGACAGTGGGAGGCATGGGAGCACGGGTGGCCCTGCTCCTCTGTCTCCAGGACAGTGTCTGTCATGGACTCCATTCCTTTGGCTTTGAGTGCTCACTGTGCTCCTGTTTACACCACTGAACCCAAACCAGAAGCAGCATTCTGGGATGGACTAGTTTCCTATGAGGACCCTAGAGGTTGTATCAGCATAGGACAAATGGGGGCTCCAAATAAACCAGCAAGACAGTCTACACACACACACACACACACACACACACACACACCCTGCTCCTCTATGAACTCCCAGGAAACCACCTGATAATTTCACTCCAAAAGCACAGAGAATATTTCAAATGAATCTGCCCCAGTGCAAGGCCCAGCAGCAGGTCAGGAGCCTAGAGTTGGAGTCAGACTAGCCAGAGTGATCCTGCTTCTGTCACTGACTGAATGAGTTGAACTTCGAGATCTATAAAATAAAGAGGTTATTATGCCAATAGGTGTTTTGTTAGGATTAAATGAAATGCCAAATTTATTTTGCAGTCATTAAGTGTTATATAGAACCATATTGGGGTAACTTCTGTAGCTTTACCAGGCCATAGCTTTGTGACCAAGTTGTTGAATGATTTAAGAGAGGTGTTTCCATAACTAAGAAGAAGGATAGTGATCCCTCATAATAATTTGTAGCTTTGAATTACTCCCCATTTTGAGTTACATTTTGAAATACTTTCTCCACATTATCAAATATGATTGCTGCATACAAATATTACTTGGTTTTATTATTTTTTTAAGTTTTTGCTGTACTGGGGATAGAACCTAGGACATTCTACCTCTGAGCTATACCCCTAGCCCTATTTATTTTTTTATTTTGAAACAAGGTATCACTGAGTTGCAAAAGGCCTCCCTAAGTAGCTGCGGATGTCTGCAAACCACTATCCTTCTGTCTCAGCCTCCCAAGTCCTGGGATTAGAAGCGTGGGACACCATGCCTAGCTGGCTCTGCCGGCTTTAAAGGTGAAGAAAGGGGCACCCACAGGGAGCAGGTGGCTCATTCAAGGTCAGCCATGGCAGTGTACGGCTGAGTCTATAATGACATCCCGCAACACAGGCAGCGCCTGTCTGGCTTGTTTCTGTATGGCAGGTTGGCAGGTCAACACAGGTGCAGTCCAAAGGGGACTGCCACCTGCTCAGACATTGCTCGACAATGGTCACTTGGCTGCTGGACCCTGGATCACTTAACAACGTGTGTTCCATCAAATTATAGTCATGTCCTTTGTTTACAGAAAAGGATCTCTGAGCTGCTTCCTCTAGTGCCAGCCGGAAGCAGGGGGCCCACCGCATGCCTGCTCGGGGCTCCCTGTCCTACACCACACAGCAGCTGCTCTCAGCTCCTCCCGGCAGAGAGCTGCCCCTTAACCTTGCTGGTTTTCTCTCAAGAGCTTGCTCTAGCGGTCAGGGAGAGCAGCGCTTGCCACGGGGTTTGAGTTGTTAGAGGTGGATGCTGTACAGTAGGAAGCCCATCTCTGAGAGCACATAATGTGCACTAGCATCGTCTCCTTTGGAGAGAGCTATTTTTGTCCTTCATCTACAGGGACTGTGTTCCAAAATAGGGGAGACGAGTATTAGGAGAAAAAAGAAAATCGCCCGTGTCTCCATCTCAGAAGAGCGGGAATAGCGGCCACCTCCTTTCCACCACCACCAATTGCCACTGCGGTCCTGGAGGACAGGCTGAGTTGGAGGCCAGCAGCCCTCGGGCAAAGCACCGCACCCTGTGTTGAGATGTTTCTTTGGGATTTCTCACCATACACTTCACAAGCCAGGCTGGTTGCCATGGTTACCAGAGAATCACATGACAGCCTGGCTACTTAGAAGTGTAGGAGAACAGATCAGACTGTGATGGGGATAGAAAATGCCTTCCCTCTCAGCTCGGGCACTTCTCTTTAGCCAGCCAGAATGGCCGCAGAGGTCTTCTCCCGGTGAGGCCTATACTCGGTCGGGGTGAAGGGTCAGCCGTACATTTCTTTCCTATGAGATCAGCTTCCCCTTCTGGTTTCAGAAGCCCCTCTCCCCCTCCCAGCCTCTTCCTTCCCTGGCCCCTCCACCACACTCGGTGCTGTAATTAAAGAGCTGAGCAGAGCAGGAGGGGGAGGAGCAAGCAGCCCACGCCACTCGCTCGAATAAGCTCTTCTCTCAAACCTGGGGATGGCATGAGTCAGGGAATTTTGAAGCTGTGATACATTCAGGACACGGATGCTCCCTGGGAGAGAAGAGAGGGAAGGATGGACTGGTCCAAACCCTAGAAGACAGGCGGGGTCTGCTTTACCAGGCACAGCCTGGACGGGGTCTGTGGACTCTCAGCTTGGGGGTGGTGGAACTGGGTCCATGCTGGCAATCTCTGATGGAGGGTGGTAGGTATGACCCTGTCCATGGGCATCGCCTTCCAGGGGAGAGAGGGCCAAGGCCTCTCTTCTCCCTCCCTTCATCCTTCTGGCACTGTCAGGCCTAGCCAGGGGAGTCACGTGCCGGGGAAAGCGGGTGAGTGGATGCACCTCCGCAGCAGCACGGCCCCATGCCGCATCTGTTTCTGACAGTTACAGATTGCCCACTTCTTTGGGTTCGAGTAATAAGTCATCTTTCCATCACATTTCTCCCTCTTCTTTCTGCATGGCTGAAGCAGAGTCTGGTGATAGAAACAGACCTAGGAGAGTCAGCAAAAGGCAGGGTCTGGGAGGAACCATCCTGGGTGATTCGGAAGCTTTCTGCAGGGTCTCTGCCTCAAAAAGCAAAGCGTATTCTGCAGAGAAGAAGCAAACAGCTGCCCAAATGTAACGAGCCCTATGGGATCCCTACAGAGAAAGGGCAAGCCTCGGCCACATTAGGGGTGCCCTGGTCACCTGCGGAAGCCTGCCTGGTCTGTCAGGGCAGCTGGGTGGCTTCTTCTTGCTGTTCATCTGACATTTTGTACTTAACTCTCTGTTATACCACATGTTAATGCTTCTGTATAATCCCCATTTTACCTCCCGTTCCAACAACAACAACTCTACCTTTCTAGGTGTGATTTTCAAGGGCAGAGACTATGTCTGTCTCATTTGCTCTCCAGCACCCATCTCAGCCTGGCACCTGTTGATAATTCAATAAATGTACCATGAACAGATGAGTGAGCGGAGCAGAGGGCTAAACACTCGGGCTCCTGTCCACATCCCATTAACTCACTACGTTCATTTATTCGTGTCCTCCTTCCTTCATTCAAATGTTTGGTTGAGTGCCTATTCTACTGCAGGCACCTACCACACAGTGTGTTGTTCAGCTGAAATGCATCACCACGCAGGATAATGCCAGCACTTAAGAAGCACTGAAGACACGCCAGGTCTCCTTACCAGCGACATGCCGTAGAAAGAACTGAGGGAAAGTTGCGCCGGCCCTCTGTAATCACCTCTTCCTTCTCTAAGGTATCCCACACCATCTGTCAATTCATTCAAAAACATTCCTGAGCACCCACCTCAGTCTTTGTGGCCTATGGCCTTGGTAAATCTCTCTAAAGCGAGTGCAAATTCATGGTAAAATTGATAGGCAGCAAATCAAGTGTGACACTGCCTCAGGAAGCCTTCCACAGTTCCACAGTGGAGTTGCTGCTCCTGTGGCTTCTTAAGGAGTCTGGACACCGCCCCTGCTGGCTGCACTAGGGAGCACACTGTCAGGTTCTCAGAGGGCCTTCCTAAAAGGAGGCCGCTGAAACTGAAGGTGGAGCTCGGAGCAAGCTCTGGCAGAGCCAGGACTGGCCTGAGGCCCACTGAGCCAACGTGGCCCATTACTAGGTAATAAGTTAGCTGCAGAAGCAAACCAAATTCAAGCTGGCTACCTTCCCATCCCAGGCCCCACCAGGCCCTCCAGATACTTCTGTGGTCTGGTAGGTGAGGAAGAGTTGGCTGCATTTCTCCTGAGCCAAAGGCTGCCTTTCAAGGAACCGCAGGGTGCCCTCAAGTTTGGCTTTCTCTGCGGGGACTGGGAGAATCCTGCACTGGTAACAGGAGTAAAAGGAAGGATTCTAACTATCTCAGAGACGAAAGTTTTACTGCAGCTCAAAGTCCACCAAACAAGTGGTTTCTTTGATAAAAAGCACGTGTGTGTTATGTGTGTGTGTGTGTGTGTGTGTGTGTGTGTGTGTGTGCGCGTGTGTATACATGCACACGTATGTGCACCCAAAAGAGGAGAAGCTGCACTGGCTTCACACTCCATGACACTGGCTCCAGTAGATAAGATTATTTCATGTACTCATATTTTCAAATCTAGCCTTAAATGGCAACATACGCAGAAAGATGCCAAGGCGAGTCGCAGAACAAGGGTTTAATTACAGGGACCTCTCTCCAACTAACATGCCAATAATTTGCCTGGTGGAATGATTCAGCAGTCGTCCTGCCAGGGTTCCCAAAGAAAGCCCAAATCTCAGATGACGTAATGTCTCTCCGCTGATCCTGCCGTCTCTTTGCACCCGCGACTCCGAGTTTGCCTTCTCCTCTCGAGACCCAGCAGTCCATCTGTGGAGCCTTTGGATGCCATCTGCATTGTGATAGATATGCGTCTCATTATTTAAACAGCTTTACCGTGTGCAATTTTGCTAATCTAGCCCTTCACATTTAATAATTCTGTAGAGAAATGAAGACTTGGGAGGGGGCCTGGGGGCCCTACCCTCTGGTGAGCTCTGTACCAACACATCGTGAGCTCTGTCTGCAAAGCGCCCCCGGTGACTCCAATCGGATAGTTGATCTCTGCATCCATCCCATGAATATTTATACTTTGAGGCAAAGTGACTGATTTAATTTATCACTAGAAATTGAGGTGGCTGTCTAGACTTGCTACGTGGTGAGCCTTGCAGAGAAGACAGAGAGAAAGCGACCCTGACCCTGCTGTGAGGCACCTCATGTGTGGCTGGCAGGTCCTTTGGCTCTCCTACCCCCATCTCTCTCTTTTTCCTGACCAGTCAAACCAGACAAGTGCTGACCCAAAGGGGCTGTTATCTTCATCTAAATTAATTTTTATTTTCCTTGCCACTCTTGGCTGGGTATATCATTCATTTTATTTCAAGGAACAATGGAAAGAACTTTGAGGAGTGGAAAGGCTCCTAGGACAATTTTTCTTTGCTGATTAAAAGAGACCCAAAGAATAAATAGCTCCTTCCCCTCATCCCTGCCTCTGAATATGGTTATGATGCAAGGAATTCCTGAATCCAGCTTGCAAATGTGAGGCAAGCTAGCTGGAAAAATGACAAGAGATGGCAGCAATCTAGGTCCTTGATGTTGTTGACAAGTTGCTGATAAACTAGACCTGGAGCTGCCCAGTCTCCAGACATTTCATTACATAGCCTCATCGAGTCTGTGTTATTTAAGCTGGTTGGGTCAAGGCTTTCTGTTGTATAAAAGCCGAAAACATCATTGTTAAGGAGGCTGTGTGACTTTCAAGCTTTTTAACCATAAATAAAAAAAATACATTTACATGTAATGTACTCTAAAATGTTCTATTGTACTCTGTATTTTTTTTTAATTCAGGTCATGACCCACTAAAGCAATTTCAAAGCTCACTAATGGGCCACAGCCCACATTTCAAAGAACATTAAAGTCATAGAGGATGTGAGTGTGATATAATAGAACACATAATGTGGTGTCATAAAAGACTTAATAATAAGGTGTTATCATGGGAGGAAATGATCGTTCTGAGTTGGGGCAAACAGTGACGTTTCACGGAAGGGCTAGGTCTTGAAAAGTAGCTGCGTTTCCAGCCAAGAAAGGAGCTGGAGAGTTGGGTGGCTAGAGGAGTGACCAGAGCAGAGACTATGGTGGGAAGTACAGACAAGTTTCCGCACCAGTAGAGAACCTGGCTAGAAGCTACGTGTGGTTTGGAGTAGTGAGAAGTCCGGAATGATGTGGGCAAGGTGAGGCGTGACCTCGAAGGACAGGCACATGAGAGGCCATGTTTGAAGGTCCCTGGGAAGGGCTGGGTCTAGGACATCTTTAAAGGTAACGGTAGCAAATGGGGCTGGATCTGAGTCATATCAGTAGCTTCAACTGGCAGAGTTTAAGCTAGAGGCTGGTGCGTAGGCCCCGTGCTCCTGGATTCCGCTTCTGTTCTCTGAAACCCGTTTGACACGGGGCAGGGTTCTCCAGCAGGGAGATGATCATCAGCACTGGACAAAGAGCAAGCTGGCCTTTCGAAAAATTTTGCCAGACAGTGCTGATGTTATGATTCCTCCAAACGAAGCCAACAGAGAGGGACAAGAGTGTCCAACCTTCAAACCCAGAAAGGCCAGCAATCCCTGACTTCTCATCGTTCTCTCTCCCGCCTGCTTGCCTTCTGATGAGCTCACATTTTGCTAGATTCAGTCCCAAAAGGTGGGATGAGCTTTGTTACTTAGCACCTCTAATAAAAAAATATATATATATCAGTGGAGGAGGATTTCAAACTGCCAGTTAAATTGGGTGTTTGTGCTATCTGTGGATTTTAATTATCCATGTCATTCCTTCTCTCCTATCTCCCTGAAAAGCAAAAGTTGCCTCTCATGTTGGAAATTAATCAGAACTAATCTGTGACTTCTCTTCTTTCCTACTCACAGGCCTCAGGGACTGGTAAATCAGAATGGAATTTTACTGAGAATCCACATATTGAAGAGCAGAAACAGATTCTGATTGATCTAAAGGGGAGCCGAGTTTATTCTTACCCTCTCCCTTCAATGAGTGACAGTTTTGAATAATTAAGACTGACTGATGAGATTTTGAGAACACTGTTTTTGGCCTGACAGTTGACAGTCTTTGTGGTTTGGGTAAAATCTCTTGCATTTCTGCTCCACTGCTTTCATATAGAAAATAACCGCCAATATCTACTCTTTGGAATGCAGGAAGGTAACTGCTTGGCTCGGGTGGGGGGCATTTGATGACCAAAAAGCTCCAGCCAGCTCCAGTTGACCCTGAAACAGAGAGAACCCAGTGGTGACTGGAGAAAATGCTGTCGTTGTTTTCTTCAAGTGGTTTGTTTGGACTTTGTAAACCTTTCAACATACCATGTATTATAGCTTAAGTTGGAATAAAGGTAAGCATGAAGGAAAGCGTGGGCTAATGTGTACTATTCTTCCAAGTCCAGGCTAGAACTTGGGTCACTTCCAGGGCCTCTGCTCCTTGAGATCCACGTAACATGCGGCTGGGTGCTCGATCTCTCCTGTGTATTCTGCCTGTTTCTTATGCTCCTACCCTCAATTCAAGTTCTCTGTGTGTCTCTAGCAGCCAGCTAGGACGGCCTCTGGCCCCTGCTTCTAGCCTCTGCCCCTTCCAGTCCACCCCTCGTCCCGCCCTTGGCTACTGGAGTAACTTCCTAAATCTTAGCTTTAAACTCCTCTGTGCCCTCCCCACGAAAGTTCAAACTTTATTATATACTTTTATCAGTGCATCATAACTACACATCATAGAGAGATTCAAGGTGAGACAAACATACATGCACACGTCACCTGGCGTATCTCCCTCTGCATTGCATCTGACTCCCCACACCTTGCTTCCCATAGTTCTTAGCAAGATTGGTGTGATAACTTCGTGTGTGAAGAGAAACTTAAATTTGAACTGTTTCCTTTCTCAAGTTTCTTTTTATTCCCCTCCCCAGATCCCCTTCCACTATTCTACTGGTTTCTCTCCTCATTTGACTGAAGTTCCTTTCGTTAAAGTTTAAGCTTTGATATGTCATTCAAGACCCTTCAATACTCAGCCCCAACCTATTTATTATTCCAGTATTTTCTCCCACAGTGTCTGATTCCGGGCCCCGCATGTAGGGTAGACAGGGAACGCCTTTGCTTCATCTTGAAGCATTGTTCCTATTGCTTTGTAATTCTTTTGGACCCTGAAATACCCACTAAAGTAGAACTTTATGGGGACAGGAGCTGGCTTTTCACTATCAGTGTCTACCACAAGGTCAGGACATGATTTGTATTCCATAAATATTAGTTGAATCAAACAATAAATGAATAAAGATATGATAAGTCTAGGATTCTTGTTTAAAATAGTATTTGCTCATCGGTACCTAATATAGCCTTTGTCAACTTTCTACTAAAATATCTATTTAGAATATGCAAAACAAGAAAACCCATAACCCGACCTAGAGCTAAAATGATCAGAATATTCACCATCCAAATTTGGGAGAACTAAATCCTGTAAGGCCAACTTGAGAATTAAACTCAGAATCATTCATGCACCCTTGCCTGCTTGAAGCCAGCCATCCATGCCAAACAAGGGAGTGATACATTTTATTTCTTTCTACATTTTGACCTCTGGCTTCCAGTTACAGGGACCCAGATCAAGCAAAAATTGGGAATCCATCCCTCAATTGCTTGGGTTCTGTGTTTTCAAGCAGCACCTCATTTTTCCATTTTTATCTTCCACAATGATTCCTTTCTTTCTGCATTTATTTAGAAATCTCGAGTCCCATTTTAATACATTTCCAGAAAACAATAGTGCAGAAAGCTGGGTACACATGTACACGATGGTGGGGGGTGGTTAGGTATGGACATAGGTCGGTGGTCTATGTTGGGAGGCATATAGTTTTAGCAAAAAAATGAAATTTTCAGTGATGACAGGGACAAGAAGTGCCCTGATAATGGTATACAGTGGGGACTCTGTGTGTGCGTGTGTTTGTGCCCGCACACGTGTACACGCGTGCACATTTCATCTAGTCAAAGTGTCAAGTAGTCAAATACTAGATGTATCAGAAGACATTGCTTCAATCCTACCAAGCTACACTCAAGGAATACATATCTTGTAGACATGAGCCATTGTGCTAAGCTCTGCACATGACCCTATTTTTCAGTTGTACATCTAAGAGAGAGACTCCGCCAACATCCAAATAGAAAGTAGGGGAGTCAAGAGAAAGCCACACACTGTGTCTTTTGGCAACCTGTAGATCCGGACATACTTCCTCCTCTTACAGGCTAACTTCTAGAATCCTATAGATGAAAGGAAATTGAATGTCATCTGGCAGTTTAGAGGAAGAAAGAGCATATTTCTGAATACACTATAGCTCAGGAATCAGAAGAGAGTCCTGCAAAAGCACTCTGCATCTTTGCAAGAACATAGCCTTCATGAAGTAGGAGCAGAGGATAACGAGAAAGAGCAGGTTGAAATGAAATGGGAGCAGAATTAAATAAAGAATTATTAATGGCTTTGGCTGTATCCTAGAAATTTTCATATGCACTCCTTTTGTTACTCTTCAAAATATATTCTACTTTCCATTGTGTTGTCTTCTTTAACCCATGGATTTCTTTTTTCATGTGTGTCGTTTTAAATATAAAGGATTTCAAACCAGGCATGATGGCGTATACTTGTAATCCTGGCATTTGGGAGGCTGAGACGGGAGGATCCGAGTTGGTGGACAGCCTCAGCTACTTAATGAGGCCCTTTGCAACTCAGTGAGATGAGTTTCAAAGAATTAAAAAAAAAAGGGCTGGGAGTATAGCCCAGAGGTAGAGTGCCCCTGGGTTCCATCCCCAGTACCACACACACACACACACAAAAAAAGAATTATTGTGAGGGAAATAGAAACACAGGACTTGGGGTGATTGTGATGAGAGCAAAGCTAGCAGTGGGCAGAGGGCACCTATACATCACTGACGAGGCAGCTGGTCCAGAAGCAGGAGCCAGAGACACCATCCTTCATCTGACCACTTACCCTGTCCACGAAGCTTCGCCTGAACATGATTTATTCAATTAACAGTGAGAGCCCTCTGTGCAACAGGCTCTGCACAATGGGCCAACATAAAATGGGGATCAAATGGACACAGAGCTTCTCTCCTCAGCCCTCCCTTCCAGGCCTGGCCCAAACCCTACAATGGCAACCTTCCATTGTTTACGTCTGTTAACATTTCTGCCTGGATCCTGGAGCACAGGATGGTGACTTGCTAATCTCTGAATTCCATGAATCTAATACAGAGACAATTTCTTGAACAAATAATTGAGTGAGTGAACAGAATATTACCACACTGACCATCAGCAAAGGTTCTTCTAGGAGTTTTTGGACAATAACTATTTAGAATCAAGAACCATCTAGAACCATCTA
This sequence comes from Muscardinus avellanarius, assembly GCF_963383645.1. Classification (NCBI taxonomy): domain Eukaryota; kingdom Metazoa; phylum Chordata; class Mammalia; order Rodentia; family Gliridae; genus Muscardinus; species Muscardinus avellanarius. Next base: position 38,900,119 of record NC_137789.1, read on the forward strand.
ATGTTTATTTTGGCCCACACCCTCCGAGGCCTCCTTGGAGTTCCAAGTCCGCTGCCCTTGCGGATGTGCGGCTGCCTGCTATTCCTTTCCACATTTTTATTTCCTTCATGGATATTTATTCAAAAACAATTTCTAGGCCAGGTATGGTAGCGCATGCTTGTAAACCCAGTAATTGGAAGTCTGAGACAGAAGGATCATAGGGTCAAGGTCAGCCTCTGCAACTTTACAGGACCTTGTTTCAAAATAAAAAATAAAAAAAAGTCTGGGAGTGTAGTTCTAAGGTAGACTGTCCCTAGGTTCAATCCCCAGTTTTCCCTTCCCCCCAATTCTTTTTTATTTTATTTTTTTTGCAGGTCTGGGGATGGAACCCAGAGGCATTTTACCTCTGAGCTACACCCCCTGCCCTATTTTTTATTCTTTATTTTGAAACAGGGTCTCACTAAGTTGCAGAGGGCCTTGCTAAGTAGCTGAGGCTGTCTGCGAACCGCGATCCTCAGGTCTCAGCCTCCCGAATGCTGGGATTATAAGCGTGCACCACCACGCCCGGCCCAGTCATGTCCATGACATGAGCACAGTCATGTCCACCTCCAGCACTCGGTCTGGCTGAGCATGTCTGGACACTCAGTGGTAGACGTTGTAGAGTGGGCAGATTCCATGGCACTTTGGGCCACGGGAAGGAACTGGCCTGTTGAGCAGCCCTGAGGCGGCAGCTCCTGGGCATACCTCATGGCTGCCGTGTCCCTGGAGCTAATGCCTCCTCTCTGCTCCCAGACCTGCTGGAACCTCTGGGCCCCAGGCAGCCAGGCATTTCTTCTGCATTTGGGGTCCTACAGCCATTAACTGGATCTGAGCTTAAGAGGCCTGGCTTTTCCAGAACTCTCCACTCCGCTAAGACTCCCTTCAGGACTAGAGAGGAAATCGCGCCCTCCCTTTTGTTGTGAAGGGAGGAAAGCCAGAGGTCCAGTCTGCCAGGTTGTGGTTTTTGTGAAGGCCATGTATGTTTTCCTCATCTGGCGCTTGCTTCAGCTCCTGCAGAAGAGGCGTGCTGGGACCTGATCTCTAACTGCCCATTCGACTGAGGCTCATACTGGGGAATTCGCACCTCTGCACACTTAAGATGCAAAAGAGGAGAGATGAGGAAGGAACTGCAGGAGCTCCTGCTAGCAGCTTCCTGCCTCTGCAGTGAAGACAGCGGCCCATCCCGACGGGCTTCAGTGGGGTTGGCTCTCTCTCCCATCCCCAAGGAGGAGTCGGGGATAACTGAGGCCCCGGAATGGCTTCCTGTGACTCAGAGGGCAAAAGCCGTCAGAACCTGGAAGTGTTCAACAAAGCCCCAAGCACAGGGGACAATGTGGTAGCCATCTTAGGCCTCCCATTTCCTCCCCAGGTAGGGAAGCTCTCCTTAGTGGGCTCTGCAGGTGGCCATTCCATTAGCTTAGGGAAGGGACTCGGGACCCAGAAAGGGCCTCCCAGCATCCTTTCAGTGTTGCAAGCCCCCAGCATCCTCCTTTGTCAGGAGCTCAGCTGTGGGGCTCTGCATGGGCAAATTCACAAGAAATATTGCATTGATCAGAACTCTGGGAAGGGGGCGGTCCTCATTGAAGAGTCTCGTTTTCTGGAACAGAAAAGGCTTCTGGCCAACCTGGGGGACACCCCAGCATCAAAGCAGCATGGAGACCAGAATGGTAATAGAAGACTGCCTGGTGCAGCCAGAGGCAAGACAAGGACCGGAGGCTCCAGTCCTCCTCCCTCCAGCCTGGAGCGCAGCCCCTTTCTGAGGCCAGGCTTCCTCCTCTCCTGGATGGCACTGAATAGAACCTGCTCGGAGCAGACAGTGTTCTGCCACTCCAGAGCCGATGTGTGTTTCTTCCTTCTCCGATGAAGGCTGGGTTTGACCCAGCACCCCTTCTCCTCCACCCAGGGAAGGCTTGCCTGGGAGTGGGTCTCCTTCACAGCCCCAAGAGGAGAATCTTCACTGGTCCAAACCATGGCTCTCATTCTGTCAGACTCAACTCCCTCTTTTAATTTTTTTAAGTACTGCCTTTTTTTTTTTTTTTTTTTTGGTGGTACTGGGAGTGGAACCCAGAGGCTTTCTACCTCCCGGCTATACTCCCAGACCTATTTTATATTTTATTTGGAAACAGGGTCTCACTAAGTTGCTGAAAGCCTCACTAAGTATCTGAGGCTGGGTTCGAACCTGTGAGATTCTCCTGTCTCAGCCTCCCAAGCGTAGGGATTACAAGCGTGCGCCACCACACCCGGCTAAGTACTGACTTTTAAAAAAGCTTTGTTTTTTTCTCTATTTATTTTTGAGCCAGGATCTCTATGTTGGTTAGGCTGTTCTTGAACTTCTGGACTCAAGCAGTTCTCCTGCCTCAGCCTCCCAAGTAGCTAAGATTGCGAGTGTGTACTACCACATGCAGTTTAACTGTGTGTGTGTATGTGTGTGTGTGTATGTGTGTGTGCGTGTGCATGTAGTGTGTGTGTGTGTGTGTGTGTGTGTGTGTGTGTTCAGGCTGGGGACTGAACCCAGGGGCATTCTACCTCCAAGCCTCCAAGCTATATACCTAGCCCTATTTTATTCTTTATTTTGAGACAGGGTCTCACTAAGTTGCAGAGGGCTTCACAAGTTGCTGAGGCTGGCCGCAACCCTGGGATCTTCCTGTCTCAGCCTCCCAAGTACTGGGATTACAGATGGGCACCACCATGCCCAGTTTAACTTTTTTAATAACAAATATTTTGGTAACTTTCCATTTACTACATTGAAATGAAATAAATAGATAATATAAGCTACCCACATGCATAATTTTTCTCTTTTCTTGGTACTGGGGATTGAAACCAGGGGCATTCTCCCTCTGAGACACACCCCCAGCCCATTTTATTTTTTGTTTTGAAACAAGGTCTTGCTAAGTTACCGAGGGCCTCACTAAGTTGCTAAGGTTGATCGTGAACCTGCAATCCTCCTGTCTCCGCCTCCCAAGTACTGGGATGACAGGTGTGCACCACCACACTGGCTCTTGCCTATTTTTATGAGCTAAGGTCTCATTATGTCACCCAGGCTGGCCCTGAACTCCTGCGCTCAGCAATCCCCCTAGCTCAGCTCTCAAGTGCTGAAACTGCAGGGTGCCCTGCCATTCCTGATCATATAATTCCAAAACATCCAATGACTATATTATGGAGTAGAATTAAAAGGAAAATAATTTACAATAAAATGGCATGTGTTATATGCTTGCAATATTGAGGTGTATCAGCCTAGAAGAAACAGCACAGTGGTTGGTAAGATCCACACCTAACATTGCTGTGAATGTGGTAGCCCCAGTGCCAGCCTGGACAGTGCTGGGGTTTATGGTGTCAAAGAAAGCAAGGCCCGGTAGCAAGGAACAGGCTTTGTTCAGGAATAAAACCTGGAAGGAGGCAACTGACTGGGGGCAGTGGGTAGAGCCCATGGGAGTCAGGAGCCTGCCTCCTTACAGGCTAGGGGCTTCTTATGGGCAAGGAAGGGGAGGTGCAGGAGTAGTCGTGTAGACAGCTGGTTGGTGGGCTAGTGACCAGGTCATCTAGAGTCAGGGCAATGGTCAAGGGGCTTTTCTCCTTTTTTATTCCTTTGTTCTCAATCCTCCTCCGGCCCAAGCCCATGACCGGACCTCACAGTGAAACCTCACAGTGCCCACAGACGGCTTGCTGAAGACTGGAATTTCATGAGTAAGGTTGACATTGCTAATGTGCTTTTCCAAAATGGTGAACAATGTTTGGAAAGGTTCTGAACAAAACAAAACAGGGTCTTTTCTCGAGGGACAGTTGCTTTTCTGGAAAATACAGTATGTTGTGAAGATGCTTTGGGTTTCTATATAAAAAGAGAGGTTTTATTTATTTATTTAGTTAGTTAGTTAGTTAGTTGTGGTACTGGGGGTGGAACCCAAGGGCTTTCTACCTCTGGGCTATACTCCCAAACCTATTTTATATTTTACTTGGAAACAGGGTCTCACTAAGTTGCTGAGAGCCTCACTAAGTAGCTGAGTGTCCCGTCCCGCGGGACAAGTAATTCGGGGGGCGAGGAGGACCCCGATCTGCAAATAAAAATGGGCAAGAAAGAGAGACGGGACCAAGTAGATAATCCTATCAAGGTCTGTTTTATTCAGTGATAAGCAGCAGTTTATATGGAGAGTAAAGAAGGAAGTAAGTGAGACGGGAAGGAGGCAACAGTGTTGTAAAAATTCTTGCTGCTAGCTGCAGGCTCCTTCCTGCGACAGTTGATCTATATCACTTCTCAAAAGGTCACGTAGGCCTCCAGGAGGTGGGCTTAGTATTTTTCCAGTCTGCCACAGCTGAGGCTGGCTTCGAACCTTTGAGATTCTCCTGTCTCAGCTTCCTAAGTGCAGGGATTACAAGCGTGCGCCACCATGCCCGGCAAAAAGAGAGGTTTTAGCTCAGATAGTTTTGGAAATTTTTGTCTACCTGTGCAAATGGTCAGTGGGCCATTTAAAAGTCATGCAGTTCACAGAGGAGGGCTCTCCACGCCCTGCAGGTCATCCATTACTTCCAGCCCTGCCCACTGCATGCTCAGCACCTGCCCTGAATTACTGTGGCAACGCGAAATACCCTTTTCATATTTCCAGTGTCCCATGGATCCAAGTCACCAGGGGCTCCCATCCCCCTTTCCTGTGATGAAATGTGAGGGAATTCTACCGGCATTTTGTACAAGGTGTTTCTACCCGATAAAGAGACAAGAGTGAATAAACTGTTCCCTCCTCTCTGCCGTTCTCTAAGGATATCCAAAGGCTGCAACCATCCAGCTCAAGGAAGCAGGCTGTGGAGGAGGCCACTCTGCCAGGCAGGGCCAAGTGAAAAGGTGAAGGAAGCCAGGCCAGGAGGTGCGTGCCTGTGATTTCAGTACTTGGGGGACTGGGACAGGAGGATTGCAGTTTTGAAGCCAGACTCAACAACCTAGTGAGACTCTGTTTCAAAAAGGAAAAATATTTTTAAAAAGGGATGGGGGAGCTGGGCATAGTGGCGCATGCTTGTAATCCCCACGCTTGGGAGGCTGAGACAGGAGGATCACACAGGTTCAAAGCCAGCCTCAGCTACTTAGTGAGGCTCTCAGCAACTTAGTGAGACCCTGTTTCCAAATAAAATATAAAATAGCACAAGTCGGGCATGGTGGGCGCATGCTTATAATCCCAGAATTTGAGAGGCTGAGACCGGAGGATCACAGTTCGCGGACAGCCTCAGCTACTTAGTGAGGCTGTCCACAACTTAGTGAAACCCTGTTTCAAAATAAAGAATAAAAAATAGGGCAGGGGGTATAGCTCAGAAATCAAATGCCCCTGGATTCCATCCCCAAACCTGAAAAATAAAATAAAATAAAGTAAAATAGGTCTGGGAGTATAGCCCGGAGGTAGAAGAGCCTCTGGGTTCCACCCCCAATATCACCAAAAAAAAAAAAGGGATGGGGTGGTAGGGCATCTGGGTTCAATCCTCAGTTACACACACACACACACACACACTAAATAAATAAATAAGAAGAAATCAGGGTATATAGTGACTTCAAATGGCCCCTGAATCAGCTAACCCCTGAACTGTCCCCACCTTTTCCTAGTGTTGGGTAATTGGGAAAGTTAGTGTTGACCTCTCCTTCATTACAGCCCAGAGCTTTTTCCTGATAGACATTTATATTCTGGCTGTTCAGAATGTAACCTCTCTGTGCTTCCTCTCACTGTGGAGACAGTAAGATGAGGTAGGGTAAGGACCACTTCTGGGCGTCCTTTCCAACAGGGCTTTCGTCTGCTGTTGTGGCAAGTCATTTAATCTTCTGCTGTCCCACTTCCTCATCTGTAAAATGGGGGCAATAATGGTTTTCAGAGTCTAGTAATGCTAACAGAAGCAAGGCACTTCAGAGTAGTTCCCCTAAAATCTAAGAAGACTGGAAAGGAAAAATGCATTTACCTCATCTACATAACACCGGCCTAGTTAGGGTTCACCTTGGTTCATGAAACTCGCTGTCAGCAGGATGTGCAGCAACCAATGTTCTGCAGCCTCTAAGATCTGGACTGGAAGCGTCTTGTCTTCTGGTCCTTTACCCAGAGGCGTTCGCGGGCAGGATGCTGCCCGGGGCAATCGCCTGGCTGCTGAGCTGCAGGCTCCTGATTCCCGGAGCTTATTCACTGCCTCCTTGTCACGCCCACAGACGACTGATCTCGCATCTGCCCCTCTTCATTTCTCTTGATTTCACTCCAGGATAATCAACCATGCTGTCAATTTTAGGTGGGAGTACACTTAGCATTTCAATGCAAACTGAAATCCAAGTTCCCACTTTCTCGAACTTTCGACCCCTCTCATCTCCTTTGCTTGGTTATCTTCAGGCTGATGTAGCGCTTGTGAGAATACATGCTCCCCCCCCACACACACACGCCACACACATGCACACTGAAACATGATTGGAATTACCACGTGGAATCCTCACGGGTACTCATCCACTGGTTCTAAATAGCACTTATCAAATTCTCTTTTTTAAACTAGACATAGTTGAGAATAATAAGATACGTGTCCAACTTTCCAGATAGCGGAGAATTTATTTTTCATCAGTTTGAAGGAAGTTCATTTAAGGAGACAAACCTCGGTACTTTCTGCACATGATTAACATAATCAGTGGCACCCGAGACAGCCCTTGGGGTGTGCCTGTCTGCAGCCCCAGGGAACTCCTTCTCTGCCGTCCACTTCCATGGCCCGGTCATTGCACATTTTCTGGATTCTGCTGACTTTAGGCTTCACAAGGCTCTGGCTACACAGTGAGAGGTTTGTTTTGATGTCCCTATTTCCCCACTAGCTAAAGCCATTGATAGGAAAGTGGCTGAGGGCCTTGCCTCTGGGGGCTTTGATCAGAAAGGAAACCTTAATCTCTGGGTTATTACGTAGTTACCTTATGACCTCTTCCTGTTTTGTTCTCTTTTTTCATAGTTTCCGATAAAGCCTTGGAGGGGCTCGGTTTCCCCCTAGATGGAGGAGCATCCTGGGCCCGTACAACCCTGAGGACAAGGGCCCACAAGATGAGAAAAGATTTGTTACCCCTTCCCCATTCCCCGTCCTCCCCTCCCTGGCTGGGCAGGAAGCCACCTGCCACAGCTACAAGTCACTGCTGGGGTCACACTCTCTGCGTGCACTGCACTGGAGATCTGATTCCTGCGTGAAGCCGCAGAATCCTCCTCAGTGTTCTTTGAAAGTTCTGTGTTTTTCCAGATGTCCCACAGACCTCCGCTGGCCCGAGCAGCCTTGCACATAGCTTTCCAAAATTACCAAGGCTGGAGGCATTCTTTCCACCCACAGTGTCCGCACTGACCCCTCCACCATTTGTTAATGCAAATCCTTTCCCCTCCTTACAGTTTGTCTCACTTCCGGGTATAAAATTAAAAAGAAGCTGTGTGCGTCTGCGTGCGTCACTCTCTCAGCCTGCGAGTGGCTTTGGAAGGGGGTCACTGGGCAGATCCAGGAGGAGTTTCTTCTGTTCTTGAATCTCATAGATATAGAATCACACTCTATGTCCTTTTGGTGTGCGGCTGCTTTGGATCAACATACTGCTTGTGGGATTCATCCATGCGGTTCTAGGCACCAGTATTTAAGGCCTTTGCTGAGTGGCATTACATTTTATGAACAGACCATGGCCCGTTCATCTCTTCCCATACTGATGGACATTTGGGTTGTTTCCAGGTTGGACTGTTGTGAATCAGGCTACCGCAAGCATTCTTGACCAAGGAGTCCCCTGGGTATATGGAGTCACTGCTCTTGTGAGTATCCTAGGAGGAAAAAATGTTGTTCCTTGACACTGTATGCTTAGCTTTACTAGAAATTATGTGAGATGTAGTGTTGCACGCCTGCAATCCCAGTACTTGGAAGACTGAGACAGGAAGATTCCGGGTTCAAGGCCAGCTTCAGCAACTTACTAAGACCCTGTCTCAAAATAAAATAAGGTTAGGGGTGTAGCTTAGAGATAGAATGCCCCTGGGTTTAATCCCCAGGACAAGAGAGAGAGAGAGAGAGAGAGAGAGAGAGAGAGAGAGAGAGAGAGAGATAACACAAATTTTCCAACATGGCTATTTTGATACATACTTTATTTCAAATTCTCACAACAACCATAAATGTCGGTAAGTCAGGCAGCTCATGATTGTTCACTCAGCACCTCTGCTGTCTCAAGCTAAGGATACAGCATTGATAAGACAGACGAGGTCCCTGCCCTTGACCCATCCTCATGGGAGTGGTGACCGAGACAACCTGAATAAACACAGAAGGTAATTTCAGGTGGGGTCCATGCTGTGAAAAAGCATCCCATGACAGAGCAGGGCGGAGGGGCAGTGAGTGAAGACCTGAGGGAAGGGCAGGGAGTGACCGTGCAGAGCTTGGGAAAGAGTGCCGGGAGCAGAGGGCGCTGCAGGTGCAACAGAAACACAGTGGGTTTGGGAGAGAGAAGGAAGGTCCCTGAGGCTGGCCACTCACTCGCTCAACAAATACACACGTATGGAGCTGCCGCTTCTCCATGTACTGGGCACCATCCAGGCTCAGAACCCAGTAGTGAACAAAATGAGTGGACAGTGTGTACCCAAAGAAGCAGGAAAGAGCAGGAGGGAGGATTTGGAGGAGTGAGCAGAAGCCAGGCAAGCAGGGCCCCGTGGACCATGGAGAAGAATCCTCAGAGCAGGAGGAGCCATGGAAGGGCTTTAAGCAGAGAGTTTAAAATGAGAACACAGCAAGATGAAGCGAGGGTGGAGGCACATGGCATCCAGGCTGGAGCCCCTGGGCTGGGTGGACACAGCGGCCGTCCCGGAGCAGTGAGGATGGTCTGAGTTCAGGATGTATTCTGGAGGTTGAACCAACAGGATATAGTGAAGAATTAGTTGCAAAAGGAGAAATCCAATTCAAATTCTAGGTACTGAGCCCAGAGCTGGGCAGGGGTGGTTATGTGCTGATATTAGAATGACTTGGGGGACACTGGATAAGGAAAAGCAATAGTTCTATTTTGCTAACTTTATGATGCCAATGAATGTTCAAGGGGAACATTCGAGTGGCGGGTCCAGAGTCTAGGGGAGGGCGCCACCTTCCAGATATAACTCTGAGATTCATCATGTAGTTGCCTTTGAAAGCTACAGGCCTAACTGTAGCTAGGAGAAAGCAGGCCAAAAAGGGGAAGGAGGAGTTTTGGAATGACTGAGAATTTGAAGCTCCATTTTATAGATGAGGAGACTGAGCGGGCGCCTCAGGAGGGGGCACCATGGCTCCGGCAGGAGCCGACCAAGGGAGGAACGGCCTTGCCCCGAAGTGTCCACAGGAGCCCTGCTCATGGGTCTGCTCGCTCCGGTTGGCACTGGACATTCAGCCGTGACTCAGGATTCCTCTGGGTAGCACCTATGCATGAGAACGCCCTAGTAACTGCTGGGCATCATTTATGTGCATGGGCAAACAGCTGATGTGAGGGGCAGTTTTCCTGGGTCCCTCCCTTTGGTAACAGTATCCCCTGCCTTCTGCGAGATACTGCCCTGCCTGATGTGATTTTTTTTTTTCTTACCCCAAGACCCTGGTCTTGTTGGTTGCCCAAGGATAAATGCATGACCCAAGCTGCACCAACCCCAAATTTCCCCTTATATTTTACATTTATTGGCAAAAAGCCCACCTTCCCTCAAGGGTGCTGAGTGGTGATAACATACGCACAGAACTATCTGCATCCTTAGCTCCCTTTGGGCCTCAGTCACAAGAGAGGACAGAGCCTAAGAGAGGTAAAACCAAGGAATGGAGAGTTGGCCTCCCCTGCGCTCGTCAGCACGGGTCAGCGTGTGCCTTGCTGTTGGCTTGAGCTGGTTGGTGTTGGGCCCCTCAGTCATAAAGGTCTAACTACCTAGTTCATGTTGGATTTAACTAGTGCTCATTTTTTTTAAATTATGTGTTTATTTATTTGGCAGTGGGGATTGAACCCAGGGGCATTCTACCTCTGAGATGACCTTTCACCTTTCTGATTTTTGAAACAAGGTCTTTACTAAATTGCTGACGGTCTCATTAAGTTACTTAGGCTGACCTCCAACCTGCACTCATCCGGTCTCAGCTCCCAAATTCTGGGATTAAAGGTGTGTGCCACCATGCATGGTTTCTGCTACTGCTCATGTTTCTAGCCTCAGCTGAGACTCATCTCAAAGTAGCTTATTGTTGTCTTTGAGTTTTATGAATGGTGAACATAGCCAGAAGCCGCAGTCCAGGATAACAAGACCCTCAACGGATGCCTGAAACGATGGGTAGAACTGAACCCCGTGTACACATGCCTACAATAAGGATTAATTTACAAATTAGGCACAGTAAGAGGTTAAGAACAATAATCAATAATAAAATAGGACATTAAAACAATATACTAGTCGGGCGTGGTGGCGCACGCTTGTAATCCCAGCATTTGGGAGGCCGAGACAGGAGGATCGCGGTTCACAGACAGCCTCAGCTACTTAGTGAAGCCCCTTGCAACTCAGTGAGATCCTGTTTCAAAAATAAAGAATAAAAATTAGGGCTGGGATGTAGCTTGGAGGTAGAATGCCCAATATACTGTCATAAAGTTTATGTGAATGTGGTCTCTCTTAAAATATGAAATTTCAGCTAGGCGTGGTGACACACGCTTGCAATCTCAGTACTTAGGAGGCTAAGACGGGATCTCAGGTTTGCGGCCAGCCTCAGCTACTTAGTGAGGCTCTCAGCAATGTAGTGAGACCCTGTTTCCAAACAAAACATAAAAAATAGGTCTGGGAGTATAGCCCAGAGGTGGAAAGCCCTTGGGTTTCATCCCCAGTACTATATAGATATATGGAATTTCCATTTGATATTATTGAACTGAGGTTGACTACAGATAACGGAAACCTCATAGGGTAAAATCACACACACACACACACACAAACACACACACAAACACACACACACACACACACACACACACACGTTCCAGCCACACACACTTCTCTAGAAAAGAATTCAAGAAAGGTGGGTGGGGGGACAATCAGAATTCCTTTAAACTTCCTTGGGAACCATGGCCTGGCCGTCGCCCCCCTCTCCTTCGGTAGCATTTCCATCTCATAGTTCCACATCCCTCGTGCAGCGGCTGAGCAGGTGAGAGCCAGCTGAGAACAGTCTTGTTTAGCTTTGCCCTTCTTGGGGACTGAGGCAGGAAGGTGATTTGAGGCGATGGAAGAGGGAGAGCCCATGCTCCCTGCACCTTAGATCCTGCAGGCCCAGCTCTGCAAAGCTCCAGAATATGTACCTCTCGATTAGGCCACAGAGAGCAGCCCCGGGAGGCCCAGCACCGGTGGCAAATGAAGGTTTGAAGTGTTATTCTCTGCCTGAGCCAATCTCTCCTCCTCATTGTTGGAATGCCTGAAGCAGATCTGTTGAAAGGGTCTCTCCTTGCTGCAAAGAAGCTTTTGTCTGGCTGTGGAATTCCTGCGTCTGAAGGAAGGCATTGGGAGAGTGCAGCAAGAGGCCCCCAGGCCTCGCTGGCAGGCTAGGGTGTGCGTGGGTGGGTGTGGATGCCCCTTTCTTCATGGCTGTTGCACTGGTGGCTACAGTCAGCCTCTTGGAAGATGCTAATGAGATCCTTGTAGAGAGCTACAAAATCATCTGCGGCAGATGGTAGAAGGTTAGGTTTTGATTTTTCTTGTTCCACTGTTGTTTATCTGCCAAAAAAAAAAAAAAAATGTGCTAACCAATGTGCTGTTTTCTTGCACTTGATTTCAACAAACCCCCAAATTAATTTTTAACCCCTTTTCTCTGACCTTGCTCTGATCATAAATTCAAGGAGTGATACCTGTTTAGAAACCAATGCCAATCATCCTCTGGCTCCTTTTGTCTGCCTTTCCTACGCAGTTCACATTTTTTGTTTATGCCAAAGAAATCACTTACATTTTCTTTGAAGATGATAGTCATCAATGCTATGAGGACCCTGGTGATCTGTGATTTTGTTTTCTTCTTGGCTGGAGCAGGGCTAGGTTATTATGTTTGATTAATTTTTACTCCCTCTATAGACAGATGGGAAGAACAAGAAAAGAGTATAGGCCTCCAGAAGGAGAGCAGCTATACTTTATTAAATACCTTCCATATGCAGGCACCATGTTGAGCAACATCCTGGCATTACCTTATATAACCCTCATATCATGCTGTGAGTAGGTACCATTATTATCCCACTTTACAGATGAGAAGACTGAGACTTGGAGAAAGAAACTTGTCCAAGACCAGATGATGGGAAAGGGACAGAATTGGAACTCAAAGCCAGGCCCATCCCACTTCCAAGCCCAAGTGCTTCAAGGTGGCACATTTTGTTTTCCTGGATAAATATTAGGTGGGTGAGGTGGGGGGCGGTTGGGGACTTCTGGACCTTTCCCCCAATTGCCACTATTTGTTTTGGGACCAGCATGGTGGCGCACACTTGTAATCTCAGTACTTGGGAGGCTGAGAAAGGAGGATTACAGTTCGTGGACAGCCTCGGCTACTTAGTGAGGCCTTCTGCAACTTAGTGAGACCCTGTTTCAAAATAAAGAATAAAAAATAGGGCTGCAGGTAGAGTTCGGAGGTAGAATGCCTCTGGCTTCTATCCCAAGTATTGCAAAAAAAAAAAAAAAAATCTACTTGTTTGGTGGCCAGATGTTGAGAGGCTTACTCATGGAAAACGAGGTGAACACAAGTTATGGAGGTGCTGGCCCAACCTGAAAGATGGAAGAAGGTAGAACCACCATTTTGTAGATGAAGAAACTAGAGTCCAGACACTACAGTATTTCTGTGATCTGTTGCCGAGTAACAAACCACCTAAAATGGGTGACTTTAAAATCACCAGATTTTATTGTTCTCGGTTCTCTGGGCCAGAACTTTGGGTAGAGCTCAGCAGAACCAGGTCAAAATGGTTCTGTGTGGGTGGGCTGTGCTGGCCAGAGGGGGCCTCTCTCAGGCACTTGAGACCTTGGGGTTGGCTGCTGGCTCTGCCTAGGCCCAGACTGGAATGGCATCTTTCTGTCTCTTTCTACTGGGCCAAGCAGGTCACAGGCCTGCCTAGAGTCAGGAGAAACAGATTCTACCTTTAGATAAGAGGATGTGTATGGCCACCTTTTCAGACAATCTACCAAACGTGGTACCATGTTAGTGGCAGATATCCAAGCATTTGGCTAATGTTGCAGAAAATCCCACCATGGCCGCTTTCCTGGAGGGAAAAAAATTCCCTTAGAAATATGCTGTCCTAGCCGGGCGTGGTGGAGCACGCTGGTAATCCCCGCGCTTGGGAGGCTGAGACAGGAGGATCGCGCAGGTTCGAAGCCAGCCGTGCTGGCGTAAGAGACCCTGTTTCAAAAATATAAAATAGGTCTGGGAGTGTAGCCCGGAGGAAGGAGGGCTTCCAGGAACCCCAGTACCACCAAAAAAAAAAAAAAGAAAGAAAAAAAAGAAATATGCTGTCCTAGCCGGGCGTGGTGGCGCACTCTTGTAATCCCCGCGCTTGGGAGGCTGAGACAGGAGGATCGCACAGGTTCGAAGCCAGCCTCAGCTACGTAGTGAGGCTCTCGGCAACTTAGTGAGACCCTGTTTCCAAATAAAATATAAAATAGGTCTGAGAGTATAGCCCTGAGGTAGAAAGCCTCTGGGTTCCACCCCCAGTACCACCACCAAAAAAAAAAAAAAAAAAAAAAAAGAAAAGAAATTATGTTGTCCTGGTTTTTTCAACCCTAACAAGTAAATGTGGGAGGTATTTTAGGGCTGGGGGCTGGTGTGACTCATGTATTCCTATGGGTGGTCTTGTGGGATCACAGGACCAGTGGAGTCCAGTGGAACTGGGGGCTCCCTTGACCCAAGCAGCCTACACATCCTCTCTGCCAAGACAGAACCCTGGGCAAGGGAGTGGTGCCCACTTCACCCAGGACACAGCCAATGTGCCCAAAGATGTGGCAAAGTCTTCCAAGGCCAGTAGAAAAAAAACAGTGAGCTCCACGCACTGAAGACAGCCAGGTCAGGGTGCCTCTAACAAACACCAGACCGGTGGCCTCACCCAGGAGAATTTAGTGAGGGGAAAAAAAAAAGGAATTCTAAGTCTTAACCAGCGGGGCATTTCCAATCATCTTACAAAGCTCATCTACCCACCTGAGAAAGGAGCAAACATAAATTCAAGGTCAAAGACACGAATGTATAGCTGTGATGAGAAAATAAAGTAGGTTGTGACGAGATGGGTAACTGAAGCTTAGGGACTGATAGGGTCAGGGGCAGCCCAAGAGGTCAGCTTTAGTCCAAATCCCACTTTATTCAGGGGAAGAGCGAGGCTCAGAGAAGGGAGAGATCTGCCCGGGCTCTGCAGCTCTCTGGTCTTCTTGAATTAGTAACAAGTGCTCCATGAGCACTGATTAGGTTAGGTGCCGGGCGCTTCGCTTGGTGATAAGAATTCAAGGTGGAGGAGGAAACAGCCCTTGCCTTGTAAAAGCTAACTGTTGAGGCAGGGTGTGGGCAGGACATGGAAAGCCGGAAATGATCACAAGGCTGTGGTGTGGTAGGGCTGCCGTGGGACCAGAGTTCGGCTTCTTAGCCCTTGCTCGGTGTCCATGGGCTCTGTGTGGAAGAAAGCTTTAATATGAAAAAAAAAAAAATCTGCCTATTGAACTGTCCATCAGAGCTACACTGGAGCTCTGTGATTTGAAAGAAATTGTACTCCTGTGTGCATTAAAAGAAAATCCCACTCAGGCCTGGCATTTAGGCAGTCCTAATTGAGAACCTCACCTACCTCCTGTCACACAGTCTCAAGAGGTGGAGAGCTTTAATCTGGAGCCTCTGGCCTCCAGCCCCTTCTCTGAGCTGTAAATGAGACATATCTGGCTGAAGTCTCGGAGAGCCAGACCAATAATAGAGTCCACCACCAGCATGCCTGACCAGCCCTTGACCAAGCCATGATCTGCGAGGACCCCAGAGAAAGGACAGCACAAACCTAGGAGTTACTTAAAAGCTCAGAGCCTCAGGCTGCTCACATGACCAGTGAGAAGAAGAAGAAGGAACATCCAGTGAGGGCCCCTGTGCAGCGGCAGCCACCGAGCTGAGGCTTTACAGAATTGTCTTTCAATCCTCCACAATCCTGTGAGTTGGCAATGTCAACATCTCCATCTACAGATGAAGAAGCTGAGGTTCAGAGATCTTAAGTCACCTTGCCCAAGGTCACACAACCAGGAAGGGGCAGGGGCGAGATATGGCCCCAGGCAGCCTTGGAAAAGCAAGCCTTCACACTGAACTCTGGCTCTGCCATTTTGGAGGGGGGAAGGAGACTAAGAAGTGAGGCTCCTCATACACAGGTCCTTCTCCCAGCTCCAGTCCCTTCCTTGTATCTGTCTCCTGAAGTCCTGGCCCTGCTCTCCAGCCTCCCCTGGCTCTTCCTGCGGGGAGTCCTTCCTGCAGCCCCCAGCATCCGCCCCCAGCACCTGCTCTAGCAGTAACCCAGGCCTCCGGGATCAGGCCCCTCTAAGGTCCTCTGGGGTCTTGAGTTAACTCTCCTTGTCTGCCACCATCCCTTCAGCTCCCAGACCCCAGCAAACCCTCTCCTTTCCGGGTTTCTAGCGAGATGATGGACTGGAGGTTTTGACTCCATCCTCCTGTGAGCGAGAGCAGAGAGGAGGGGAGCTGGAAGGTTTCTTCCTGGGCATCTTGGTTCCCTGGCCCCCTCAACCCAGAGGGCCACTGGAGAGCTAAACTTCCAACAGAGCTGGTCTTCCACTCACCAGACCCTGGCCCAGCACAGGCCCCTAAGTACTGCTCACCCCCTCCCTATTTTACTCACAAGGAATAGTGATTAAAAAAAAAATCCTGGGTAAGATTTTCTTTTTATTGGTTGCATTGTAAATTTACATCATATTGGGGTACAGAGCACTAGAAAAATACATGCCTACAACTCTTGTTGCCCTCCCTACCAGCCTCCCTCCCCCCAAGTCTTTCAGATGGAATTGGCGATTTTGTAAGTGTTCATGCATTATTTCTACCATGCATTCTTTAAGGCCCAACTAGGAGGAGGCAGAGGTGGGATTCCAACCCCATCCATCTGCTTCAAAGTGTAAGCCTTAAGGGAAGGTGGAAGGTGGCAGATGAGGAGTTTTGAGGGTGCCTTGCAGCCCCAAATGTAACCCTCAGGCCAACGGCCCGGGCATGCAGGGAAGCTGTCAGAAATGCACTCACAGAAGCCAGGCGTGGTGGCGCACCCTTGTAATTCCAGTATTTGGGAGGCTAAGACAGAAGGATTTCGGTTCCAGGCCAGTCTCAGCTACTTAGTGAGGCCCTTTGCAACTCAGCGAGTCCCTGTTTCCAAATAAAGAATAAAAAATAGGGCTGGGGGTGTAACTCGGAGGTAGAATGCCCCTGGGTTCCATCCCCAGTGCCGTGAAAAAAAGAAAAAGAAAGGAAGAAAAAGAAATGCACTCACAGCCCCCTCCTCAGTCCTGCCGAACCCTAAACCTGCATTTCAACAAGCTCCCTGGGGATTCCGAGGCACGCCAGTTCCCCACAGTGGTCGAGTTCATGGGTCGGGATTTTTATCGCTCCCCCAGGTGAGTCTCATGGACCTGACCTCTGAGAGCCACTGGCAGGAGACAGGGGAAGGATGAAGGCCGGGCAGCGTGGCAGCCCCGGAAGCCGAGCCAGTGCCCAGCATCGGGGAGGATTGGAGAGAAGACAGGGGTATCCTTCCCTCCGCTGCGCGGCTGAGCACACCAACTGCGGCAGGGCCGGGTGCGTTGGGGTGCACGGAAGGCTGCGACCCCCGCGACCTCTCCAGGGCCGGCTGAAATGCAGGTTTAGGGTTCAGCAGGACTGAGGAGGGGCCTGTGAGTGCGTTTCTGACAGCATCCCTGCATGCCCCGGCCGCTGGCCTGAGGGTTGCATTTGGGGCTGCCAGGCATCCTCTACCTCTGCAGGGCGGGCTGCGCCGAGGACCGCGGGGCGGCGCGCAGGCGCACAGGCGTGAGAGCGGTGGCTGACTCACCGGCGGGGGCGGCGGGGGCGGCCGCGGCGGGCGGCCGGAAGCCAACTGCAGCCGCCGCGGGCCGGGCCTGCCTGGCAACAGCCCGGCCGCCTCCGGGGGGGAGGGAGCGCGCGCCTGCAGGTGCGGCGCGGCCGGGGGGCGCCGGGGGCGCGGCTGGGTCTCCGCCCCGCACAGCCCGGCCGGTGCGCCAGCCCGCGGAGCTGAGTCATGGCTGGTGTGTGGCCAGATGGCCCAGCCCGCAAGGATGCGCCTTTCCTGAACTGGCCAGCCTCCTGTGCTAGAAGGGACCAAAGCCGGGAAAGATGGCTTTTGTTCTACAAAGCCCTCGAGGGAGGGGAGGTGCGGAGTCGAGTCTGGCCACCCCGGGCAGGTTTGAGTCCAGAATGAAGGTCAGTCCCAGCCCTGAGCAGATTAGAACCAGGGTCGCAGCCACGATTCCTGAGGATGCCGTCCCCAAAGGGATCATGCTTTAAGACACCCGGGAGGCTGAAGCAAAACTCCCAGGCGGACCTGGAGCAGCTTGGTCCAAGAAGGTTCCCAGCCTGCTGTGTCCCACACCTGCCAGCGAGATGGGGTGCAGGTGGGAGTCAGCGGGCCTGGGGCCCTCTGGAGAACTTGTGAGATTCCCTGGCCCTGTTCCCAGAAGATGAGATTTGGTAGAACTGGGGAGAGCCATGAGAACCTATTTTAATAAACACTCTGTGTGCCTTTTAAACAGGCGGTTGGTGCAGTGCGCTTTGAGACTCACTGGTGTGGAAGAAGGTCCTGCCAACCTTTAACCGCATATGGACGCCACTGGATATTAAGTTGGAGAGTTTGCCCAAGGAGACAGGAGAGCAGTGGGTAGCAGTGGGGGTCAAGCCCAGGTCACCAGACCCGGGGACAGTCTGTGATTATAAGCTCTGGCAAAACCTACACTAGAGCAATTCCCAAGCTTCTAAACCCTTCCCTTGCGCTTTTACGGTTCTGAATACCGCCGGAAATAAGCAGCATCTCTGGCACTTTTACGCCGTTTGCTTTTATAGGGATGTTGGTAAGGACGGTTTGTCACTTTAGGGCTATTGTACCTTAAAGCTATCAATCACTGATAGACATGAACACCCAGAAGAGTCTATTATTTCTAGATAGATGTCGGCTTGCATGGATTTTTATATAATCTGTAATTTAAAAGCTGCTAGTTTATCAAGAAAACCACCGAAAATTAGGCTTAAAGCAAATTTATCCTTTTGCTTGGCAAATGTCATCTTATCCTGCTAACAGCCCATAATGGGCAAAAATGAGTAAAAGTAAGCTCCATTTTCAACAATTTGAAGTACGGACACATATGTGTCTGGGGGCAGACAAGCCTTGACTCAAATCTCAGCGTTTCCATTTCCAAGCTATACTGGGCAAGTCTGTAACACCTGTGCCTCACTTACCCTTTTTGGAAAAAGTAGGCATAAGTCTTTATCTTACACTGACTTCATCCACGTATTGCACGAGATTTGCAAATGTTAGTTCACGTAGTGTACATTTTATGAAGGAGGAGATGAAGGTTGGGGGTGGGAGAGGTACCAAGATAACACATCTGGAGCCCGGCTTGTCTCCTTCCAGCCCCTGCCCGCGCCTGGCTCTCAGACCTTAGCTGTGAGTGTGTTCATGAATGATCATAACGGCTAACATGTCTTTGTTCGGGAACTATGTTTGTCATGAGCTAGTATAAACACGTCACTTGAGTTAATTCATCTAATTCTTACCAACACCCATGAGGTAGGAATTCTATTTTCATCTTCATCTCTCAGAGGAGGAAACAGGAGCACAGAGATATTAAGAAACTTACCTAAGATCAGTGTGTTAGCAAAGGGCAAAGCCCAAACTTACACAAGCTGGTCTGGCTCCCAGGCCTGGGTACCTGACTCCTCCAGGGTTCTGCTCCTGTTATATAATTTCCTGGGTTATATAACAAGGGAGGGGGCTCGCTACTGTCCTGACCCATCAGCGCAGGGAGTCTGGGTGTTTCCTCCCTGCTTTTGGATACTAAAGCTCCCTTCTGTTTGTTTTTGGGGAAATTATGACTCTTCTAGCCTTTGAAAATTGGTGTTTGTTTTTTGGGTTTTTTTTTTTTTTTTAATGTGTGTGTGATACTGGGGATTGAATCCAGGGGCATTCTGCTCTGAGCTACACTTCCAGCTCTATTTTTATTTTTACTTTGAAACAGGGTTTTACCAAGTTCCTGAGGGCCTCACTAAGTTGCTGAGACTGGCCTCAAAATTGTGATCCTCCTTGTCTCAGCCTCCCAAGTACTAGGATTACAAGCATGTGCCACCACTCCAAGTTGAAGATTGGTTCCAAGGTGCTTTGGACAGCCTTGGTTGCAAGCGAGCATCTATTCCATGGGTGATACACGTAGGTATCCTTCAAGGCAAGTGCATTCAGAGGCAGGCTTGGACACTGAAGTGGCTCCCCCACCCCAAGGGGCTGATCAGCGCCCCCTGGATGAAGGAGAGTGGCCTGCAGGCTTTGGCTCAGCCGCCCCTCCCCCACTCCATCTCCTGAAGGTCAGCTGAGCACTGGCCCCAGGCCTGGCAACCATTCTCCCACAGACTTGCCCCCAACACCCTCCACTATAATGTCGTCTCTTCTGTCCCTAACCGGCTCCAAAGTCAAACTCCCGACTGCCTCCTCTGTTCCACTCCCCTGCCTCTGGCCTCCAGGGCACCATTCTTGTCTTTGGGGCTGAAGAATGCCATGGTGGGGAGTGGAGAAGTTTCTTGTTTCTTCTTTTTTCAGTTTATTGTTATGATTCAAAAATCCATATCATATAACCCTCAAGCCTTCCCTTTCAATTCTTGCTGTGGACTGAATTATACCCACCCCAGTTCATATGCTGAAGCCTGCTATGATTTGAATGTGTTCCCCCAAAAGTACATTGAGAGTGTAATCCTCAAAGCAACAGAGTTAGTCTTCCGCCTTGGAGAGTGATTATGCTCCTGGGGCTCTGCCATCAGGAATAAATCCAGGCCCATTATAAAAGGACAGGAGGAGCAGGGTGTGAAGGCACACACCTGTAATTCCAGTACTTGAGAGGCTAAGACAGGAAGATTGTGAGTTCAAGACCAGCCTCAGCAACTTAAGAGAGATTCTCATCAACTGAGCAAGACCATGTTTTAAAACAAAAAAATAAAATAGGGCTGGGATATAACTTAGAGGTAGAATACCCCTGGGTTTAATCCCTAGTACCACAAAAATACTACTACTACTACTACTACTACTACTACTACTACTACTGCTATTAAATAAAAGGGCTGCAGGCAGTGAGTTCGAGCTCTGTCTCTCTTGTGTGTGGTTACACCTTGGCAAGAATGCTCCTAGCACGTGCAATGACTCAACCATGGACTTCCTGCTCTCCAGAACTGTAGGAAAGAAATCTGTTCCTTATAAATTAGTCTCTAGTAGACTGTGACAGCAACCCAGCCGGAACTGACAAGCCCTGCCCCCCAATGTGATGGTATTTGTGCATCTGGAGGGGGCTCTTTGGGAGGTAGTTAGGGTTAGATGAGGCCATGAGGGTGTCCCCCACGAGGGATTGGAGCTCTTGTTAGAAGATCAGAGCACTCTCGCTCTTGCTTACCCCTCTGTTTCCTTTGTCCTCTGTGAGGACACAGAAGAAGGCAGCCACATGCAACCCAGGAAGACGGTCACCTCCAAGAAGCTGACCCTGTTGACACCTGGCTGTTGACCTTCCTGCCTCCAGATCTGTGAGAAAATAAATACCCATTGTTTGAGCTGCTGGGTCTGTTTGTTATAGTATACCAAGATTGCTAAGACAATTTTCAAAGGCCTGCTTTGAATATTTAAAAGCCCTGAAGTAGCTGTGCACCGCTTGTAATCACCGCATTTGAGAGGCTGAGATAGGAGGATCGCGGTTCAAGGACAGCCTTAGCTACTTAGCGAGGCTCTTTGCAACTCAGTGAGACCCTGTTTCAAAATAAAGAATGAAAAATCAGGTTAGGGGTGTAGCTCAGAGGTAGAATGACCCTGGTTTCCATCCCCAGCACTGCAAAAACAAACAAAAAAATCCCCAAAGTTCCCAAGGCAACAAGGACACTTCTAATTAGCTAAGGAAGAAATCCCCCAGAGAGGTGGGCAAAGAAGAAAAGCACAGACACTATTTTAAGGGAAGTACAGTCCGGACTGAGGTTCTACTATATACCTGGTGCTAACCTTCTCCCTGCAGTAACAGCGCCTTTGGCACCACAAATCCCGATTGGACAGCTGGCCCTCCAGGCAGCCCTTGGACCTTGCTTCTCAAACCTACCTCTGGAGACAGGAAAGGAGGGCCACAGCTCCCACTGATGAAGCTTCAGCACCCAGCAACTGGGACTATGCCTGTAGCCCTCTGTAGACCAACTTCCTTGGTTTAACAATCCCCACCCAGGTTTGGTTCATGCAGGCACACATACTGAGGGCCAGCAGGACTCTACCTGTGTTCCAGAGCTTCTCTCCACCCATTCCTACATCCTCCCAATCCAGTGGGAGGCCGTGCTGTCAGCCAATAAAAGGGAAAACTAATCTGAGCTTCATTTCCTCTGAGGGAGATGTGAATAAACTGAAAAAAATGGCCCAAATTTGGGCAGCAGGAAGGGGGAGAAAAAGGGAGGTAGCCAATATTTATGAAGCCTTGGATAGGTATCAACTGTTTTACCCAAAGGCTCTAGGTGACCACCAAAACACCCATGGGCAAGCAGGCTGGGAGAGGCCAAGCAACTGGCCCAAGAGTTCCAGCCAGAAAGGGCCAGAGGAGAGCAGGGGGGAAGCTCTTGGACCGCCCCAAATGCACATTCCCTTCCCTACACCACTTTGTCTTTTAGAAAGTGAAAGCAAAGGACCTGGACCGGCCCATCAGCCTCCAGAACATTAGCATCCACTGCCTTGGCAGCTTTAGAAGAGAATGAGGCCTGTCCCCCACCCCAGGTCCTCCTGTGATGGCCTGGACTCAGGCTGGCATTATTAGGCTTTTTAGCCTCCCCAGTGGTTCTAACACACAGCTAAGTTCTCCTGCTTACAGTTTCCCCTTCTCCTCATCCAGAGAAGGGCTGATGATGCCTCTCCAACAGGTGACTAGGAGGGAAGCCAGAGAGAGGGAAGCCGTGTGCCGGGTGCTGCATTAGGGACTGGGTCACTCTGCAGGGAACAAAAGATGGGTTCCCCCCCTCTGGGGGAGGTGCCACACCCTCTGTTGACACCTGCCCAGCTCTCTGCAGCTCAGGGTCTCCTCTCACTCCGTGAGACCAAGGCTGGCACACTGTGGCCCTTCCCCCATATTTGCTAAATAAATGAGTGAATAGTGTCCTGGGATCCTCACAATGTTGAGACGTAAACCCAGAAGAGAGGCTTACCTTCCCTGATCCCAAAGAAAGAGTGGGAGTTTAGAGTCATAGTTCTGTCGCTGGCTGTGTGTCCCGGACGCAACTTGACCTTCCTGAGCCTTTGTGCCTTCGCAAAGCTGGACTTTCCAATAGTGCCTGTGTTGGTGATTCTTAGAGCAGCTGAAACAGTACGTGGAGGGACATTTCTATGAACTGTGATTTGGTGAGGAATCTGAGATCCAGCAAGCTTAAGTGGCTGCCCACAGTCACATAGCTAGAAAGCAGTGAAGCCAGAGCTTAAACCCAGAACCAGAGAACGCCCAGGTTCTTTCTCCGTTCTCCCAGAGAAGCACAGACCTACACTATAAATGAATAAATAAATACATATCTTAAATAAATGCCTGGTTGTAGAGAGGGAAGTGCAGATATTTGAAGAAGGGACCCTGGGGGCTTCATCATTCCCCAAGGATCTCCCTAAGGGTAGTAGGTTGAGTTGGACTTTGTGGGAGAGAAACACTAGGCCTTTTGATGAGGATAAGCCTGGGAGAAAAGTCAGAGAAAAAATAGACAAAGCATTTTGTTTGTCCCGGATAGAGAACATGAGGGAGGACAGGGGGAGGGGAGGCAGAGCTCTGTCATCTCCAGAGGGCCTTGCAGCCCCAGGAGGGTTTCTCTGCAGCTCATTGAACTGTGGATGGCTCCCGGGTCCCAGCCTGGGGACATGCCAAGGAGGGATTAGGACCCCCACAGAGCCAGGCCCAGGCCTGGGGGCCACCTACCTGGGCTGGCTCCTCCATGAGAAAGTTGCTGCCCTGGAGGCACAAGAGAAAAGGAACCTGTCACTACTGACCACCTGTCAGGTTACCTGTGAGCCCCATATGATTCCATCAGGGTCTTGTACCTCCCAGGAAGAGAGGCACTCCAGCCATCATACAGGCAAGGGTGGGAGAAGTGAGGTTCCCAGGGTCCCTCCATCAGGCACAGCTGGGCCATTCCCCCAGCCCCAGAATGCACGTGCCCCAGCCCCTTGGCCCCCCAGCCACACTGGGGAGCTCTGAGCGGGGCTGCCCAGCAGGCAGGCTACATTACCTAATTGCTGGCTGGCTCCTTTTGTCACTTCATTTTTCCAAGCTGCCTGGCTCTGCAAGTCTCCGTCTCAGACAGACAAATGAGACTCCAGCCTTGTTCTGTCCGAGCTTTGCAAAAAGGAGAGATCACAGGCTGTCGCCTTGATGGAGCGGCAGCCAGGATCCCAGGCACAAAGCACTGGGGGCAGTGGATGACTGTAACAGACAACAAAGCCGAGCCAGTGCCCTACTTACGGCTCTGCCTTTTCTTATTGGGTTCTGCTTTCTCCTGTGAGGTGCCTGGGGTCAGCCTTGCCAGCGCTGAGACTTGATCTTCATCAACCAGCCTCCGGGTAGACTAGTCAAGCCCTCATTAAAGCCGGCCCCTGGCTCCTGAAAAGTGTCTCCTCCCTCAACCAGACTTTTTCTGGGTTCAGGAAGAAGAACCTAGCCAGAGGAAAGCACACTGCTGCCCAGCCTCAAACAAGCCTTCATGCTCAGGGTTGGAACCAGCTCCCAGGTCCTAAAGCAAAATGTAGTAATGGGCACCTCCAAGCTCCAGCCCCAGAACTGCGGCATCTGCTTTTGCAAGAAAAGTCCCTGGAGAAGCCACAAGGCATCTGGCCTTTTGTCCTTGTCCTGTCCAGTCACAGGATGGACAGAACAGCCTTGACTTCTTTGCTGGCCTATGAGTACCTCTGGCACATGAGGACACTTACTGGGCCAAGTCAGGTTCTGGGCACTTCGAAAACATTTACCCACTTAGGTCTCATCTCACCTCCAAAAGGGATTGTGCCCATTTTTCAGAAGAGAAAACTAACTCACAGAAAGATTAAGTTCATACAGCTTATTAAGTGAGGAAGTCACAATTTGAATTCAGGCAATAGGACTCCAGAATCCAGGTTCTTAACTATCATCCTATAGTAAAAAAGAAAGAAAGAAAGAAAGAAAGAAAGAAAGAAAGAAAGAAAGAAAGAAAGAAAGTAGTGGATGAATACATGAAGGAATGAGTGAATAAATGATTGATCAGTTAATGGTTTGTGGAGACCGTGACCTGAGAGCCCCCTTGCCCAAATGATTTCCTGTATTAACGGTTTCTCAGAAACTGAATGTGCTGATGAAATTCATCTCGTGGGTTATTTATTTATTTATCTATTTATTTATTTATTTATTGTGGGTCTGGGGATGGAACCCAGAGGCATTTGACCTCCGAGCTACACCCCCTGCCCAAATTTTTATTCTTGATTTTGAAACAGGGTCTCACTGAGTTGCGGAGGGCCTCAATAAGTAGCTGAGGCTGTCCGCGAACCGCGATCCTCCGGTCTCAGCATTTTAAATACTGGGATTACAAGCGTGCGCCATCACGCCCGGCTGTCTCTTGGGTTTTTAAAGTGTTTGTTTCCTTTAAAATATGTCCCTAAGAAGGAGCAGTGGCAATTATTGGCCATGTTCCGTGACTGCTGGGATGTCTAGGTGAGGCTGAGCTCCCCAAAGAACTCGAGCCAGTAATAAGAAGAGAGAAAAACAAGGAACTGGGTGTGTCTGCAGAGAACTCAAGTGTGGAATGGGGACCGGAACACACAGGCCTGGAAGTCTCTAAGCAGGGCTCAGAGGTCTACACCTCTTAACTGGCTTTGGGACCTGGGGCAAGTCTCTCATCTGCCAGTAGATGCAGCTAACTGGTGGCTTTTGATAAATTGGTGTTGCAGCTAATGTTTCTGGCAGGGTAGATGGTCAACAAAAATTGAATGTCATTGTTATTATACAAATTACAGCCAAAAAATACAAGTCAGTGACCATTACTACTCTGATCTTCCTTCCTAAAGTGAGTCCTGCCCTGGTGACCCACTCCCGATCCACTGAGGGCTAGCCCTGCCCATCATTTCCCAGACTTCCCATTGTGTCTCCTGACAGTCTCCTGGCAGTCCCCATCACCACCTTCTCCCACCAGTGTCCTGGCCTGGGCGCCCATCACTTGTTGGTGGAACTATGTCGAGTCTGC
>NC_137789.1:40195528-40409948 GCF_963383645.1 Muscardinus avellanarius
TATGTGTATATATATATACATATATATGATGTTTTAGAAAAAGACTAATTTGTATTGGATAAAAAAAAGGAAAAAGGAGCCATATCATTTAGATAAAGAGGAACTGATTCTGATCAATATTTGAAATTGAAAACTTTTCTGGGGGTTGTGGGGATATGACATGACAAAGAGTAAAAATAGGCTGGGTGTGGTGATGCAGGCCTATAATCTAAGTACTTGGGATGCCGAGACAGGAGGATTTCAGGTTTGAGAACTGTCTCAGCAACTTTGTGAAAACAAATTTCAAAATAATAAAAAATGGAGGGTGTAGCTCAGAGGTAGAATGCCCCTGGGTTCAATCTCCAGGACAAAAGATAAACAAATAAACAAACAAATAAATAGGTAAGATTAATGAAAACATTGCTTAGATGCTTATAGTTAGGGAACGAATTAAAGTTGACTTTGCAATATTTGTCCAAGGCAGAATAATTTCCAACCAATAAATAAGATAAAACTGTGAATATATGTTTGCTTCAAGACCCCTGCAATAAAATAAAACTTGAGATCTGTGCTAAGAGAGCTGGTTGTGGCAGTAATGAGTTCTTTGAGAATGGATATACCATATATATGTATATGTATGTGTGTGTGTATATATATAGTAGTAAGACTCACAAAAGTAAAGAACAACCACATCATTTGTCTCTCTTCGCTAAAAGTGCCCCTTGATGGGTTGAAATCAGAGAACTACATTAACATATGCATACCCATGTTCATAACAGCACAGTTCGTAATAGCCAAAATATGGAACCAACCTAGATCTCCATCAACAGATGAATGGATTGCAAAATTATGGGAAATACATACAATGGAATTCTATTCAGCTATAAAGAAGAATAAAATAATAGCATTTGCAAGAAGATGGAAGGAGCTAGAGAACATTATGTTAAGTGAGATTAGTCAAGCACAGAAAGAGAAGGGACATATGTTTTCTCTAATATGCCCAAGCTAGGGAGTAGTGGTAATACCAGAGGGATTCCAGATGATGGAGGGGAAATCTCAGCAAAGCTTGAATGGAAGGATAGGAGAGGAAGAAAGCTGAGGTTGTTCAGTGGAGGAGCCACATATGAATATGTGTAATAGCATAAATACAACATGGTTAACCTGGACACTCTCTATTGGGAGGGGGCAAGGGAAATAGAAGGGGAAGGGCATGAAGCACAACCTAAATGTACACCACTTTCAATATGTTCCACTTATAAAAAATAAAAAATTAATAAAAATGCCCCTTGATGAGTATTTCCTTGAGAGAATTAAAACAGGCTGCTTTCTGTATTGTAAATTAGATTACATTAGATAAGGGACCATTCCAGCCCCATATATGCTACA
This sequence comes from Muscardinus avellanarius, assembly GCF_963383645.1. Lineage (NCBI taxonomy): Eukaryota > Metazoa > Chordata > Mammalia > Rodentia > Gliridae > Muscardinus > Muscardinus avellanarius. The sequence goes on from NC_137789.1 coordinate 40,196,894, forward strand.
ACAGAATTATCAACAAGACTAATGCCTTCCACTAGTAGGCTAAAGTCAAAGTATGATTTAGCTGTTTTGCAGCATTCTGGGTATCTCAACTCAGTTATTCACACTATGTAGCTGATAAAGCAGCGAAAAGTCTGCAGTGCCTGTTTTTTTTCTTTTCAGTACTGGGGATGGAACCCAGGGGCATTTACCTACAAGCTACACCCCCAGCCCTATTTTTATTCTTTATTTTTGAAGCAAGTTTTCACTGAGTTGCAAAGGGCCACACTAAGTAGCTGAAGCTGTCTGCGAACCGTGATCTCAGCCTCCCAAATGCTGGGATTACAAGCGTGCGCCACCATGCCCAGCAGCAGTGTCTTGTTTATGCAAGCTTAACCTTTTAAAATATTATGAGAGAGCTGGGAATGGTGGCACATGCTTATAATCCCAGCTTTCGGGAGGCTGAGCCTGGTTGATCACTGTTTGTGGCCAGCCTCAGCTAATACTTAGTGAAGCCTTTTGCAACTTAGTGAGACCTTGTTTCAAAATAAAGAATAAAAATAGGGCTGGGGTGTAGCTCAGAGTTAGAATGCCCCTGGGTTCCATCCACAGTACTGCAAAAAAAAAAAAAAAAATTGTGATTGCAAGATAAGAGAACACTGACATACACTTTTGGGGTAGATTAATTTTATAAAATGCAAGGAGAACTCTTCATCAATCAAGAGTACAGGTAATAAGATAGAAATTAGAATATTATTTTGTAATTGTGACACAATTGTGCATTATGGAGTAGAATACTGAACTGGGTAGAAAAGGCGAATTTAAAAAAAATTGTGTTTGTGGGAGGGAGGCTGCTGTTGCTTTGTGGCCATATTTATGGATCAGCAAGATTTGAGAAACACTGACCATATGTGGTCATATGGTATATTTCAGAAAGGGCATATTTAAAACGATGCTATGAGTTGACCTAAAACTCAGTACGACAGAATTGTTCATCAATCTATAAGTTTATATCCACCCTTGTAGTTAAGAGTATAGATTCTGTAATAAGAATGCCTGAGATAGAGTGCTCGTTTGCTATTTAAATGGTATACTATTGGGAAAGCTCTTTAACCTCTCTGAGCCTTAGCTTCCTTATCTGTAAAAATATAGTGATAACAGTTTTTGTACAATAAGACTAAGTTTTTGTTGAGTGAGAATTAAGTAAGATAATTATGTAAAACTCTTAGCATAATGTCTAGAAATAAAAGAACAATACATCAGATATAAAAACAAGTTAAAATTACCTAGTTTGATCTTGAAACTATAGGGTCACAAGTTTTTTGTCCTGGTCAAGCTCTGTTGGCTGCTATGCGACAGCACATTAATATAACCCAAACACCTCAAGATTTTTTTTTTCAAACCAACATATTACCTTTAATTTCTCCTATCTCTAAGGAACAAATGTTATCATCACTCAACTCTCTAAGTCCTTCTATCAAGAACCCTTTCCTTGTCCTAGAACATTGTTTATAAGATCTTTTCTAATTCCCAGCTTCTTCAATGCCTTCCACAAATACTGAATAACTCCTATAATCCAGTCTTCAAGACAACAGAAAAACATTGGTTAAAAAGGGTCAGGGCCTTTTACTCTTGTGGAACTTAATCTATTCATTATGTCAAACAAGTGAACAGTACATAAACATAGAATGCAAGTGAGGAATGGGCTATTATGAGGGTTAAGTCCAGTAAACCAAGTTAGCAATAACCTCAAAGTTGTCAAATATCCAGCTTGCTTTTTTCTTCTCTCCCAGTCCACAGTGTATCCTGCTGTAGACACAATGGTCCTGAGTACCCTAAACTCCCTAAAAATTTCACTACACCTGGGCTTTCCTGACATTGTAGTCTCCCACACCTTTCTTTCTGGCCATTCTTTTATTGATTCCATAAAAGAATAATTCCATAACTTCCATAGCAAGTTATTATAAACTTAGTGGCTTAAAAAACTCACATTTATTCTCTCACAATTCTGGAGATCAGAAGTCTAAAATTAGTTTGTCAACAGGGCCATGATCCCTCCAAAGGCTCTAGGGAAGAATTCTTCCTTCCTTGCCTCTTCCTGCTGGTGTGTGTGTGTGTGTGTGTGTGTGTGTGTGTGTGTGTGTGTGTGTTGTTAGTGTTCTTTGGGATTGAACCGAGGGGCATTCTACCTCTGAGATATACCTCCAGCCCTGTATGTATGTATGTATGTATGTATGTATGTATGTATGTATTTTTGAAACAGGGTCTCCCTAGGCTGTGGAGAATCTTGCTAAAATGTGGAGGCTGGTCTTGAACCTTTGCTCCTCCTGTGTTAGCCTCCCAAGCACTGGGATTACAGGCTTGTACCACTAAGCCAGTCTTCTTTCTAGTTTCTTCTATCTCCCTGCAATCCTTGTTGATCCTTGGCTTGTAGCTGCATCATTCTAATTTCTGATTTCATCTGCAAATGTTATTTTTTTCTCCTGTGTGTCTGTGTCTGTGTCTCTGTCTCAACTTTCCCTATCATATGAGGATAACAGTTACTGGATTATACCATACTCTAATCCAGTGTGACTACATCATAATTACATCTGAAGAACTGCATGTTCAAATGGTCATACTGTAGGGTTTCTGGTAGAAATGAATTTGGGGAGACCACTATTCTACCCACTATAATTCCTAATGTGTCTACTATTTACCTGCTGGATGGACTGGCTTTCTCACATTTGCATCATCAGTTCTCTGATCTTTGAACCCTTCACATTCTCCTGTTTGACTTCCTTTTTACTCCCATGGCTTTAATTTTTACTTCTCTGAGTATGACTCCTCTGTTTCTTAAATAACTCAGCCTCTAAATTGTCAGCCCACATTTTCAAATGTGTAGTAGGATTTTACTGTTATTATTTCTCTAAAATCTTAAATTATAAGTGCTCAATGCAGAGCTTTTTATCTCTTCTACATTTCTGAACACTCCATTTGTCCTGACATTTCCAGTCCCCACTAATAGTGTTCTATGCATTTAGTCACCTACAATAGACACAAAGAGTCATCTTTAATTTTTCTATCCCACTACTGGCTAGGTCCAGGCATTAAAAATCTGTTTATTCTGCCTCTAGATATCTCTCTTACATTCATTTCCTCTTCTCATTCCAACTGTCATTATTTCTGAGTAACTGCAATGTGTTCTGAACAGGTCTCTTTGCATCTGATAGTATCCTCTACGTTTTTTCCTGTATAATTGGCCATGGTTGTTACTCTATTCATAACCAATTTTAATCACTACACTCAAGTTCATATTCACTATTTTAATTTTCTTCTCTGTACTTAGATTAGGATATTTATTATATTCTGGTGGGTAATCATTGAAAATGTATTTGTTTCATGAAACTTAGATTCTTAAGTTATTTGAGATAATATATTAAAGGCACCTTATAAATGTTACTAATCCACATCACCTTTTGGGTCTCTTCTCAACTTTTCAAGACAGAATAGAGTCTAAGAGAACAGGAATTAAAAACTTGCAAATACCCAAATGTTATTCAACTTATTCATTGGTAAGGGTAAGTGAGATATCCATACAATGAAGTTATGACTTGATACCAAAAAGAAATGAAATAAAAGAATACTTATTATATGACTCCATTTATGTGAGATGTCCAGAATAAGCAGATCTGCAGAAACAATGCATGGTTGCTTAGGGCTGGAGGATAGGAGAGATTAGAGAGTGTTATATAAAGAATATTAGTTTATATTTTGAGGTTATTGAAAATGTTCTAAAACTGATTCTGGCACATAGTAGATATGGTTACTAAGCAATTCTATTAATATACTAAAAACGTGAATTTTGAATGGGTGAACTGTATGTATCTGAGTTGTATCTCCAAAAAAACTACCTTTAAAAGATGCTAATAGCATAAGAGAACCAAGATCCTTAACTTTGATATACCACATGAAGATGTGATGACCTTGTAATCAATTTTATTTTTTTAAAAAAGAGTTGCCTAAAAAATTGGAAGGCATGTGTATTTGAAAATATATGACAACAATTAATTTTCAAACCAATGTCTTTATACAAAGAATAGGTAAAGGGAATAAAGAATTTGTGGTTAATGATTAAAACTCAATTGGGACTTCCGGGAAGATGGCGACCAAGAAAAGCGGGGCTTAAGAGCCCCGCTAACAACCAATCTCCATTACAACAAAATCAGCGCCTTTCAGAGCCAGAAAACACCATCACCAGAGAAACAAAAAAATCACCAGGCTCCAGAGAGAAAGCAGACTGAGAACAGAGCTCAGAGCCACAGAGGTGATACACTGGCCTCACACCCGAGGACACGGCAGCAGCGCCATACTGCCGGCGGCAGCGGCGAATTCACCGGACGGCTACAGCAAGCCAAGGTGAGCCACTGCAGAACAGCCAGGCGGGATCTTTCGGCGCACGGAGCATCTAAAGCTCCCAGTGGCTGAGCTCAGCACACGCTGCAGGGATTCAGAGTGGAACTCAAAACCAGAGAAGAAAAAATACGCCAGCCTCACGGCCGAGGGCATAGCAGCGGCGCCATATTGCCACCAGCGGCAGCAGCAGTGAATTCACCGAATCCAGTAGAGCTACATCTGCGTACTCAAGAACAGTGAGTCAAATTGCGGGCCACAGAAGAGAAATCCCAGTACTGTACTCCCTGGGACTTGACCCAGTGGGAGAGGGGCGGTGGCAGAGATATCACACCATAGGAGAATGCCCAACCTGGCACCCCCCATAGTCTAAAGCAGCCTCTATCGACTCCCTGGGTCGGAGACTCTGTGATACAACCCAGTAAAGGAGTAGTGGGGTCAGAGATACTACAGACTTGAGATCCAGAGCACCTTAAGTGAAGTCATAGTGACCCAAGGGAAGAACCCAGAGAAGGCACAAACTTCCAAAATCATGGGAAAGAGGAATAACACTGGAGCAATGAATGCCCACAACCCCACAACATCAGAACCCGATAAAACAGAAAATCAGAGATTTCTAGAAGATCAAATCAGGAAAATAACTGTAGAAATAATAGAGGTGCTTCGAAAAGAATTCAGAGAGAAAGCCAAAAAGAGATAAAGGATGCAATTAATGAAGTAAAGGCCTCAATTCAAACCATGAACAACCGATTAGACCACATGGAGAACAGAATCTCGCTCTTAGAAGATGAGCAATCCAAAAATGAACGCATAGTTTCTAAATTAGAAAAAAAAAATCTGACAGCAGGAATCTGACACTGAAGAAATATGGGCCCATTTTAAGAGAGCTAACCTAAGAATAATTGGAATAGAGGAGGGAAAAGAAAGTGAAACCAAAGGGATCAACAATCTCTTCAAGGAAGTAATAGCAGAAAATTTTCCAAACATAGAGCAAGAGGTCGATACACAGGTCCAGGAAACTTATAGAACTCCCTTTAGACAGGATCAGAGAAGAGGATCCCCATGCCACATAATTGTCAAAATGACCAATGTGGAAGCCAAGCAGAGAATCTTAAAGGCAACAAAAACAAAGGACCAAGTGACATTCAGAGGCAAACCAATTAGAATCACCCCAGACTTCCCAAACCAAGTCAGGAGAGCCAGAAGGGCTTGGAGTAACATATTCCAAACTCTGAAAGAAAACAACTTCCAGCCAAAAATTTCCTACCCAGCAAAACTTTCTATCAAATTAGATGGAAAAATAAGAAGCTTCCATGACAAACAGAAACTGAAGGAATTTATGTCTTCAAAACCAGCACTAGAGAAAATACTCAAAGAGATTAACTACAAAGAAGAAATAGGTAACACACACCAGAACCAGAGAAACAAGATTTTCCATCCAACAGAAATCTAAGATTGGTTATCTGTGGAGATTCATTATTTATGTTAGTCTTTTACCTATCTCTAAATTGTATTGTTTGCCTTTATTGTTGTTAATTTTTAGGATGTCTAGTTGGAACATTAATATACCTTCAGATATAGCATTTGGAAATATTTTATCCCATTCTATTAGTAACTTTTATCTTTGTTTACATTGTCTTTGGATATACAATATTTTTTTATTTTTTAGGGAGTTTGTATACTCTTCTGTTGCCTGTGCCATTGAAATCATATCCAAGAAATCACTGCCAATTTCAATGTTGTGAGGTTTTATGACCCAGATTTTCTTCTAAAAGTTTATAGTCTTAAGATTTATATTTAGGTCTTTTATCTATTTTGAGTTAATATTTGTATATGGGATTAGGTAAAGGTCCAATTTTATTCTTTTCCATATAAGTATTATTTTTCAACAATATTTAGTTAAAATATTATTTCCACCACCAAATGTTCGTAGAAACCTTGTCAAACATAACTTGACAATATAGGGAAGAATTTAGCTCTAGGCTTTTAATTAACTCCAATGGTTTATTTATCTGCCTTTAGAACAGTACTACACTGTTTCAATTATTATAGCTTTATATGGTTTGAAATCAGAAAATATATATCTTCTAGCTTTGTTCTTTTTCAAGATCGTTTTGGGTATCTAGAGTCCATATTCCATATTAGGATAGATTTTTTTTTTCTGAAAAATAAATATATAAATATATGATAGTTTCGCCTAAAAAAAATAGAAAAAAATATTCTCTGGTAAGAAAGAAAGCAAAAAGAAATATTGAAATGTTATCTTTAAGTTATCAAAAGCTTGGTATTAGACAAATGAAACTGTTATGTGAGATTATCATTTTTAATTTTAGATAAATTGCTATAATACTAGATGTCAACCACTAAGCCAAGCACGGGATGGAGGGATGGGGAGAGAATGGGGTGGGGATCAGGTGGGGGCTGACTGGGTGATGTGTGCATGTATGTCTACAAAAGTTTGTATCCCACTATGATGTATGAATACAGTGCACCAAAAAAAGTAAAAAACAAACAAACAAACAACAACAACAACAAAAAAAAAAACTCAATTGGACTCCAACATTCAAAATCTAGGGCAAAACAGATAAATTGGCACCTAGGAGAAGGTAGCAATTGCTAACATTTACAGAGCATCTACAATGAACTTGTCACTGTTCTAGATGCAGCAATCCTTCCTCTCAACAGCTCAAAGAAGTATGAGCTATCATCATTAATTTACAGAAGAGAAAGCCAAAAAATAGAGAAGTTACATAGCTTCCTCAAGATTGGCAGTTGACCTTGGCTTTGAAGCCAGAGACTTCAGCTCCAGAGTCTATGCTTTTAAGAAATTAGCTCTAAGATTAGCATAGTGGAGCACACCTGTAATCCTAGTATTTGAGAGGCTGAGACAGGAGGATCACAGGTTCAAGGCTAGTCTTAGTAGTTTAGCAAGACTTTGTTTCCAAATAAAATATAAAATAGGGGTATGGGTATAAGTCAGTGGAAGAATGTTCCTGAGTTCAATCCCTAGTACTCATTTAAAAAGTAGGCTCTATACAACAAGAGCTGTGTGCATATATGTTTGTGTTACTTTGAACCTCCCTATGATGTATAATTGCAACATACTAATAAAAGCATACAAAAAGAAGTGGGCTATCTTGCTATTTCATATTTCCCTCTTCTTCTATTTGTTGCTGTCTCAAAGTAGATTCCAAAAAATAATCTACACTTAATGAACAATAGTTTTTATTGTGAATCTTGTATAGAGGGGGAAATACTTCTATTTGGCAGAGGCTAGTTGATAAAAAGATGATTATAGGACATCATTCATATATTTATTATTGTTTCATTTTATCTTTTTTTACATCCCAAACATTTTTTATATTGAGCAGTAAACATCAAACACATTCAGATTATTAAGCATAGTTCTTTGTTTCCAGAAAGAAATCAACTCCCTTTAAATGCAAGAGTATTTAATAGGAAAAGAGAAATAGGCTAATAAAATTTCTACCACCAAATAAAGTGACAGGACAAAAATGACTTCAGTATTCTTCCAGTTTGCAAATGTTTTCCATTTACTTTAAAAGCACATCTTACTGACAGATTCCTTCCCCACCTCTTACATTTTGAAGGGCAAGGAATGCTAGCATTTCAAACTATTTATTTTTTTTATTAAAAAATCTCATTTGTGTCTTCAGTTTTTCCCTACAAATTCTGCCTCAGCAGACTACTCATTAAGGAACTATAAAGTGTATTTCATTACTACACCAGAGACTACATGATGCATCTCATGATCATGCAAAAGGAGACGCAAGCCAAAGGGCTGGAGAGCACAAGAGAGACACATGTCCTCAGGGATTGAGGCTGTGCACCCCACAGGGACTGCTACTGGCTCCCAATAGTGCTCTTTCCTTCCTCCTCAGCAAATGGGCCTTCATTTATCTTTTCTTTTCTTTTTTTTTTTTTTGTGGTACTATGGGTGAAACCCAGGGGCTTTTCTATCTCCAGGCTATACTCCCAGACCTATTTTTGGAAACAGGGTCTAAATTGCTGAGAGCCTCGCCAAGTAGCTGAGGCTGGCTTTGAACCTGTGCAATCCTACTGTCTCAGCCTCCCAAGCACGGGGATTACTAGTGTGCGCCACCATGCCTGGCTCCCATTTATCTTTTTTTTTTTTTTTTTTTGGTGGTACTGGGGTTCCTGGAAGCCCTTCTACCTCCGGGCTACACTCCCAGACCTATTTTATATTTTTGAAACAGGGTCTCTTACGCCAGCGCGGCTGGCTTCGAACCTGCGCGATCCTCCTGTCTCCGCCTCCCAAGCGCGGGGATTACAAGCGTGCGCCACCACGCCCGGCCCATTTATCTTTAAACCAGTTGATAAATGTGACATGATTCTGGACTCTGGGATATTTGCAACCTAGTAGTACTGGGTGTGGATTCTTCCAAGAAATAGTCTGAAAGGGAAGAGAGAGGCTGTTTCTGGTCTTTTCCTTTTCCTAAGGCTGGAGTAGGGCCAGCTGCTTGATACCTGTGCAGCTATCTTGGACCATGAAGGAAAATCAAATGCTGGAGACAGTAGAGCAGCATGAAGTCATGGGGACTTTGTAGAGACACACAGTCCTAGGTCACCTACCTTCAGCATCTTACATGGGAGAGAAAATGCACTTCTGTTTTGTTTACTGGCATTTTATATTTTCTGCATCTCGTTCTGAACTGTATTTTGTGTTACTGGAATTCTTCAGCAAAGATTCATACATAACTTACCACAAGCTTCCTGAAAGTGTATGTTCAATCTTATATGCTCTTATCCACTTTTCTGAGAGAAGAGGTTTATGGCAACTCATTTAACTTTTCACATCCTCAGCTTCCTCATCCTTAAAGAGAGGGCAACAGCATACCTTTGCAGGGCTGCAAACCTCTCCAGCTTAGAACTGGTGTAAAGTGCTTCACAAAGTGATAGTGCTTAGGTGTTCCTTATTTCCAAACCTGAGTAAATGTTCTTACCATTTACTTTGTTGAGCTTAAATTCTGCAGTCAGTTTTGACTTCCCTTACTTGCTCCTTAAATGACATTAATGGGAAGAGTACACATTCTTTCTCAACATTTCTTGCATTCGTTTCTTTTTTCTCCATCCCCTGACTTCCTTCAGAGTTTAAGCTTTTGTCATCTCTGAGACCCCTACCAGGTCTTCTAATTCCTGGTTTCTCCTTTTTCCATTCTTCCTCGACCACACCTCTAGAGTAATTTACTCCAAGTTCTGACTGTCAATGGTTTTCCAGGGTCTACCAAATGAAAATAAACTTGAGCTAGGCATTGTTGTGCACATCCATGATCCTGGTACTTGGGAAGCTGAAACAGGAGGATTACAGTTGGGTCATGACCTGCCTCAGCAACTTAGAGAGATTCTCAGCAACCTAGTGAGACCCTGTTTCAAAAGAAAAAGTAAAAGAGGCTTGGGTTGTAGCTCAGAGGCAGAATGCCCCTGGGTTAAATCCCTATACTAGCCGGGCGTGGTGGCACATGCTTGTAATCTCAGCACTTGGGAGGCTGAGACAGGATTGCACAGGTTTAAAATCAGCCTCAGCTACTTAGTGAGGCTCTCAGCAATCTAGTGAGATCCTGTTTCCAAATAAATTATAAAATAGTAGCCCAGATGTAGAATGCCTCTGGGTTCCATCCCCAGTACTGAAAAAAAAATAATAAATCCCCATACTTAAACACACACACACACAAAAAAAAAAAAAAAAAAAAAAGAAGAAAGAAAAAAGAAACTCCAATACTCTGAATGTTACAGAAACACTTAGGGATTCATATGCACCTATGTTTCAGTTTAAGTTTTACCCCTTACTTGCTTCATGATGTGGGAGGAAGTTACTTAACTTCTCAGAACCTGATTTAAATGAAAGTGGAGAAAACAGTACGGACTCCACAGGGTTATAGCAAAGATAGAAGAGACATTTCCAATGGGAAATGACAAGTTTGGTGCCTCATACACATTAGGTGTTCAATAAATACATTACCTTCTCCTTCCTTTCTATGGAATTAACACAGACCAACAAGCCAGGTCTATACCTATTGCTTTCCTACTAAGCCCACACGTCTACCCTTCAGATATGTCATATGTGGAAGGAAATAAACTTCCTCAAACTGGATTATAGGCCATTTTCTAGAAATATTAGGTTCTGCCTTATCTATTCAGTACTGAAATTTTGCTCATAGTGGTTAAAATTTTCCCCTACTTTATCTCTTGAAATCCTATTCACCTTTCAAGGATGCCTCCAATGGCCATCTCTGCTGTGAAGCCTTGTCCTGGTATCTCTAATCAGCTGTAAGCTCTCTTTGGCCAAATTCCACCTTGCCTTGTTTTGTGAGGTTGTTCCCCCTCAAAGACACAGGCACCTGGAGAACAGAGCTGGAGCCATCCCTGCCTTTAGAACTCTCACGGCCCAGGACTTGTCATCTGTATTTACTGAGTTAGCTTCAAAATTCTGATGCAGGGCTCTTTTAAATGTATTCTTAGATACTTCTTCATTTACAATGCTATGAATACAAAATGATTAAAAGTGTATTCAGGGAATACTCTATTTTTGATTTCCTTTCTTTGTCCAAAAAAGAAAGCAATGGCTTCTGCATGTAAAACACTTAGTAGTTGATCCAGCACCATTACCCACCATTCAGAAACATTTATTATTGTGTCCACTGGGTACACAGGATCTTTTCCTTTATTTCCTAAGGTCTGGCTCAGTCTCTTACTTCCCCTATGTCCCCCAGACTTTTTTCTTTCCAGCATTTCAACAATGAATTTCATATCTGGATTGAGTACCTCTCCTAAAGATGATGGATAGAAGCAAAGCCTTCTGGGACACATTAGGACAGCTGCCAGTGGGCAGGAGGTGCTTAAAAAAGGGAAAGCTCAGGATTCTCGGAACATATGTGTAGCTCTAAGTGAACCACCTAACACAGTGGAAAAGAAACACTGAAGAATACTTTCATCTATTCATTTTAAGCTCTGTGGAAGAGGCAAATCATATTAGACTGCAAATAACTCTCAGAAGAATTCTCTTTCCGTCATGTCAGATGGGCTAGCAGCCTAATCTTTGCCTATCAGGCCAATGTCTTTAAAATTAAAGGAAGCTTGTAAAGTCAAGTTTAAAGTTCCAGAAGTCCAATTTCTAATTTATTGCATAATATCAAGTACAACTATCTGACCTGGAACATTTTTTTACATAAATATGAAAAAGAAAAAAGTTCATACAACTTTAAGAGTTAATGAAGCTTTTGTCTGTGGACAAATGACAGATAAAATGTTATCAGAAATTAAAGACAGTGAAGTCATTGCTAAGCTACAGACATTAAAACAGTACATTGCAAACTCAATTCTTAAAAATAGAAATTATACATAAAATTCATACCTTATCAGAACTGGGAGCATATTGATAGGCTATATAAAGTTGTCAATGTACTATGTAGTAACTTCATTAAAAACAAAGCACTGGCCAAAGATGGGATTGATTTTAAGTGTTTGGGGACAAGAAATTATTCCATGTGTGTCTTATGTGCCTCGTATAGCATCTAACCTTGCCTAACCTACATTTTGGAAGGATGCTAGGGGAGGACAGTAAGAGAATCTGCTTTACTCACATGCAGATAGCCTTTGATGTGCACTACGAAATAGCTTCACAAGATATCTGCAAGTAGAAAAGCTGGACAAAACATAGCAAAGAGAAGTGTGTGTGTGTGTGTGTGTGTGTGTGTGTGTGTGTGCATGTGTGTGTATGTGCTCACAAGCACACATGTGCGTGAAGCACTCTTTCTAGAATCCCTCTGTCTGTGATGATCCTTCCTCCAAAATCATAGACCTTATGTGAAAAGCTTCCCTCTGAGAAGAGCAGAATACTTACTTTAGACCTTCAGAGTCAGTCAGACTCAAAAGCAATGGCTGACCGTGTGTGGTCAGTGCTGGGCACGAGTTTAGCTCATCTGGCTGAGGTGGGATGAGCAAGAAGACAGCTATGACATAGAACAGGTCCTCTGAGGGAGTTTCTACAGAGCTAACAATGACCACTACTTCATAGCCATGTTTCCAAAAAGCCATTGCACCCAATGGCCACACTTGACTGATCTAAGAGTACTGAGCACCAAATTGGGTTCATTAGGAATGTGCATCTGCAAGAAAGGTGAGACTTCTCAATGTGACTTTGGGAGCTCTGGGAACTGTGGGGAAACTAACAGGTGAAAGCCAGTCAATTGAAAAGAAAGCAGATATGGAGGAAAAAAAAACAAAGACAAGTGGTAGTGAATGAATACTCTCTTGAGTTCCTATCATCCATTCCTGGTCCTTTCTTTCCAGAGGCCCTGCTGCCTCTTGCCCCTGGCCTCAAGGATTCTCCACTGTACCTTCATATTAACTCTTCCTGGTTTTTGCTCAAGTTAGGTTCGGTGGGGTTTCTGGTTATATGCAGCCTAGAGAACGGTAACTGACATACTATGGCACAAGCCATGGGCCCCAGAGCTGAGAGAGAGGCAGTGTCTTTGAGAGCAGTCACTCTGTCAGAGAACACATTCCATTCATTAATCATACACAGTCCACATTCCTCAGAATTATTATGACATTAAGAAACTCTAAGTGTAAAATATATCCTTCTTCAAAAACGGATTTCTTGGTCTAACACAGTAGGATCCAGGTTCTTTGGTAACTGAGTGGATGATGATGGCATTGGCAATGGCAATAAAGCTCATGATAAAATCATAAAAACTACCACTGGCTGTCAATAATTTATAAAGCCTTTAAGTTAGGTGTTATTCTAGATGCTTTAATGCATTGTCCTTATTCCTTATAATTCTTAAAGGTAGTAAAGTAGAAGTTTGTTTGGAAAGGTTTGTGGCATACTTAATAGAGATGTCATTTGGGAAAGGCCAACCTACTGGGAAGGCAGGTTGCCACAGACAGAATTTAACATGATAGATTCACCATGATTAAGACCTAGCTGTTGGTCATACAGTCTCAGAAAATGTCAGTGGTGCCCTAGCACCGACTATACTTAGGAATGCTGACTCATGTTACCAAAGTTCACTAGAGACTAATATATAAACCAGATGCCAAGTTATTAATTTACCATGAGATGTGTAACTGCCAAGCAGCCTACATACTGTTGCTGGCTCAACCAGTGTATGATGTTCTCTCTGTAGAGAGACTACACTGGGAGCCAAACTATTAGAAAGCTGTTTAGGAGGTTACATGTTTTGAATGTTAGACACAGAGATTTGACAGCTGCTACATTAATCTCCATAAAAAGGATTTAGCTGCCAGGTGAACAAGACACTTGGGCACCATTTCTTTGGATGCTGCCAGGAGGGCCTCTACCAGTCAATTTGTCCATGACCCTCCCTGGCCATCAGAGTGGGCCAGTCCTTCCTCTGAAGGAAGCATTCTTTCTTTGGATCTCCTAATACCCAACCTATCTCGCAGGTCTGGAAGTCCTTTTATTGACTTAAGGTTGCTTTGGACATCTTTGGGACAACCATTTCATGATTTGATAGTTTAAAATAAAACGTTAATTTTATTTTCTTTCTTTTCACCTGCTCCAATGTGCTGGCTCATTTATTGCTACCCTTGAATATGATCTGCAATATTAACAATACACTTTTTTACACAGAGGAGAAAGAACACATAGAGACAGAAAGAACACAATTTTCAGAGTCAGCAAGACTAGGGATGAAATTCAGGCTACTCACAAATTTATGATTCAAGGCAGTTAGTTAACCTCTCTTAGCCTCAGTTTCCTCATTGTAAAATGGAGATGATCCTTGTCTCATAGAATAAAATGTTTTTGGCTAATTATTCTTCAATGTTGTTTCACTTTGGTTTTTATAATCATGCTAGTATTACTTTAAAAATAATTTTTTTTCTGATTTGGATAAACAAAAATAGGCACAAGTGCACAGATTTCTTTGGCTTACTATTCTACTACACGAGAAATAATCAGCAGATGTGCTTGGTTTTTGTCTTTTTCTCTTATGAAGATATCTTCTAAGAACTCTAGCCATGATTCTTTCATATAAGAATTCTGCACTAATATTGAAAGTTTTTTTTCCAGTATTGGGAATCGAACCCAATCACATTCTATCTCCAAGCTACACCCCAGCCCTATTTTTTATCCTTTATTTTGAAACAGGTTCTCACTAAGTTACAGAGGACCTAAGTAGCAGAGGCTTGCCTTGAATCTGCAATCCTCTTGTCTCAGGCTCCCAAGTACTGGGATGACAAGCATGCACCACCATGCCTGGCTCTGAAAGTTTTATATAGAAGAAATCATGCAGTTTGGGGAAATCTGATGGCTGAAGGACACAGATCATGAATGAGCAGTGGTGGCAGTGGCTATGCAGGGCTCTTAAGGTCATGTTGCAGGTGATAGAGGTACTGAAGGTTTCTTTAGGGAATTATATAATCTATCAGTTCCTATTAGACCTTTACAGGATAGACTGGAAGGAAGAGAGACAGAAGGCTGGAATTCCAGTTAGGAGTCTCTTTTAATGGTCTGGCATTTGGGTATAAATCTGAGCAGAGGGAAAGAAACCTTTATTAAGAGCTCACCAGGTATAAGGCATTTATTTATGTATATTAGCTGTAATATCCCTTTGATATAATTTCCCAAACCAATTATGAAAGGTAGATCAAAGGTCATTCATTTTATTAGCTCTCTACCATTCAGAATCACCTGTCCAGCACTATCACAGTGTTCTAACAAACAAACAAACAAACAAACAAACAAACAAACAAACAGGACTGGGTGTGTGGCTCAGAGGTAGAATGTCCCTTGGTTCCATTCCCAGTACCAGAAACAAAAAAAGAAAAAGAAACAAAAAACCTGTTCAGGTGAATCAAACCTGTGACTTCTGCTGCATATGTTCTGTTTTCAACAGATACTCCACTGAAACAAAACAGACTGCATAGCTCTAAGACAGCAATATAGGGTTATTTCTACTGATGAGACTCATCCTAAGCCCAGCAATGAATTTTGTTCCTAGTTAGGAGAACAAGAGGACTATACCAGCAGCTCAGGGGCTGAGGTCAGCTTCTTCTGCTGCCTGTCTGGCTCTGTTCCTTCATTCAAGTTGTCCATTCTGGATCAAGCTCTGGTTCAATTTCTAGTACCTGTAACACTGTCTTGATGCCTCGGCCAGTCTCCTTGTCTTTGAAGCTGCCCCATCTTGTTTCCTTATTTCTTCAGTGAACTATGAAACATGGCCTGCCTGCCTGATATCAATTCTTTGTCCATTCAGAAGTGCCAGGCTTCCTTCATGCAGTGCTTGTACTTACATGCCAAGGCCACTACCTGGGCCCCTGAGACTGTCCAAGATCTGGACCACTCTAGCTGGTCTACAGCAACATCCATCAGAGCTCTCCCTGTTCTGTCTACACTTCTGCTTGATAAAAAGAGTTTTGACAACACTGGGCGTAGTGGCACGTGCTTGTAATCCTCGCACTTGGGAGGTGGAGACAGGAGGATTACGCAGGCTCGAAGCCAGTCTTCCTGGCTTAAGAGACTCTGTTTCCAAATAAAAATATAAAAGTAGGTCTAGGAGTGTAAAGAAGGGTTTCCAGGAACCCCAGTACCACACACACAAAAAAAGAGTTTTGACAATAATCATCATAATAGTGGTAACACTCATACTTACATAACACTTGTTATGTATCAGATAGTGTTCTATGTGCTTTACATGTATTAAGTCTTATAGTATTATTACTGTCCCTGTTTTATTGTTTAAAACAGCAAAACAGCCAGGCGTGGTGGCGCACGCTTGTAATCCCAGCACTTGGGAGGCGGAGACAGGAGGATCGTGCAGGTTCGAAGCCAGCCGCGCTGGCTTAAGAGACCCTGTTTCCACATAAAAAATATAATAAAAAAATAGGTCTGGGAGTGTAGCCCGGAGGTAGAAGGGCTTCCAGGAACCCCAGTACCACCCCCCCAAAAAAAAACCCCAGCAAAACAAAACTCAAGGTTGAAAGGTTAAGTTGCTTGCCTAATGTGACATTGTTTGCAAGTAGCAGAGGCAGAATGTGAACCTTCTTAACCTTCATTCTCTTATCCTCCAGGATCTCCTGTCTTTCTATCTACTGGTACTGAGAAGAAAGAGAACATGCCACTAGTGAATGTACTCACTACTTTAGATGTTCCATTTAATACAAATGATGTTATAACACTAACATTATTATTGATACTAGTTATAGCTAGTATCAATGAAGGCATTAACATTTAGTCATGAACCTGAACCCAAAAATCATTTGGAAAGAAGCTCTTACATGATGCTGAAACTGACACTTAAGTATTCAAATTCTGATTGGAAATCTACAGATTTTCTGTATTTAGACAAGTATAATAAGACAATAGAATTCATAGATACTGCTATTGCTATTTTTTTAGCAAAATAAGCAAAGAATACTGGCAGAGAATATAATCATAAGTATGACTTTAATAAGAGAAATAAATCTGAGGACTTAAGAATCAAAGAAGAGACTACTGACATCTTAGTAGTCTGGATTGTCTTCCACATTTTAGTGTACTTGACAACATGATGACATGTTTCATTGTTGTTAGTTTAGAAGATGAGCATATGTGTATATTACAACCAAGAATTGAAATAATTATATAAGAACACAGTAATACCTATATAATATAGGTGTCTTGGATTTATCTGATTGTACTATTACTCTGATTTGTACAATACAGAGTAATGACTTAAAAAATTGGTGAGCATTTCTATGTATCAGGAATTGGAGATATGTGATTAAGAAACACAAGCAGCATTTTTTCTAATAGTAGAAAGAGAATGAACATTAAGTAAGCAAATTTGGAACAGTAAAAAGAGCTACAAAGAAAGTAAAGTAAGAGAATGTAGTACAGAATTATGCAGTGATAAGTAGGTTCAACAGGAAATGACATGTGACCCAATATCTGAGTTGAAAGGTCAGGGGTAGTAGTGATGCTTAAAGGTGAGGTAAGAGCAGGAGAAATAACTCAGGTGGTATGCTGAAGGAGAAAAAGGAGGCCAGTGTGGCTGAGCACAGTGAGGAGGACACTGGTAAGAGTTCCAGTGAAAGAGGGGGTCAGAGAAAAACACTGGAATTCTATCTGAGGATTAAAGGAAGCTACCACACAGAGACTGATGTGATATGACCTACACTATAAAGATCTTAAGCTGCTACTTGGAAAATGCATTACAAGTGGTCAGAAATAGAGAAGCACAGAGACTTATCAAGGAGCTCCTGGAATAGGGAGATGATGGTAGCTTAGGTCAAAGTAGTCCCAGCAGAAACAGAGATAAGAAGGTGGAATCCTGTAAAGATAGAACTGACAGGACTTGTTGATAAGCTGGATGTGCAGTTAGGAAAGAGAGCAATCAGGAAATGACTCATAGGTTTTGAGTTGAGGGTTGTAAGATCCAGTAACAGGTGAAAGACTAAGGGAGAAATAACTGTAGGAGAAATTCAGATAAGTAGAATATCAATAAATTTAATAGTAATAATAACAATATCCACAATGATATTTACATTAAAATCAGTGAACTAACAAGCAGCAAGCATTCATAATATCATAGGTAATATGATCACTGTTTAGACAAATTTCCTTGTTAGGAAAATCAGCCTACCTTGAGTCCCAACAGCATTTTTAGCACTGAAAATGAAAACTATAGCCATCGAATTTTGGTCTTACATGGGCATATTTTACCTAACAAGAGCAGTCCTAAAAACTCTGAGGAGTGCAAACACATAGTATGCCCTTGATAAATTTCTGGCAAATTTAATGATATCTGCTTTTTCCATTAAAGTTAAAGACTATTAGATAGGTGTGGGGTGCATGCCTGTAATTCTAGTACTTAGGAGGCTAAGAGGATCTCAGGTTCAAGGATAGCCTCAGGAATGGAGTTATACTCTCAGAAACCTAGCAAGACCCTGTTTCAAAACAAACAAAACAAGACAACAACAACAAAAAAGGTGTGGAGTATATCTCAGAGGCAAAATGCCCTTGAATTCAATTCCTATTAACACACACACACACACACACACACACACACACACACACACACACAAAGAAAAAAGTTAGAGGCTATGTAATTTTACAAATATCAGAGGAAGACTAAGATTGGGAATTCCTGAAATTACTATGTATCAGGAATATGAATTACATCATTCTCTTACAGTAAATTTTCTATTGAGCCAGGTGAGGCAGTGCATGCTTGTAATCTCAGCAGTTGGGATTGTAAGTTAGAGGACAGCCTCAGCAAGTAGTGAGGCTATCATCAACCTAGCAAAGCCCTCTTTCCAAATTAAAAAAAATAGGGTTGGAGGTGTAGCTCAGAGGTAGAATGCCCCTGGGCTCAATCCCCAGGGCTGCAAAAATAAAATAAAATAAAATAAAATAAAATAAAATAAAATAAAATAAAATAAAATAAACTTTCTGTTGTACATATATGTGTATATACATGTATATGTATTTCTCTTTGATACAACTGACAAAAGAAATATGCTCCAAGCATTTTTCATAATGAATAATTAACACTTTCCCACAATGTTTTTGTTTTAAAACAAATAGTCATTACATACCTGGAGCACATCACCCAGGTCTGCTGTGCTGATATCCGGATCCTCTGTAGTATTAAAAGGCACAGGAGTTATTCTTACAAGGGTGAGCACTCTAGGTTCTGGATACCTCCATAACATCATCCCTGGGCTATCTTCTGTTTCATTATAGAACAAGACTTCATAGACACCGGGCTGTTTCAAAGGTTCTGCCAAATGAAAATATAATTAATTATATGCTTTTAAAAGGGACATGCTGAAAACTAGGCATGGTGACATTAGGCATGGTGACATTAGGCATGGTGACATACACCTGTTATCCCAGCACTGGGAAGCTAGGACAGGAGGATTGCATGTTCAAGATCAGCCTCAGCAACTTAGCAAGGCTCTTTGCAACTTAGTGAATCCCTGCTTCAAAATAAAAAAATAGAATAGGGCTGAGGATGTAGTTCAGAAGTAGAATGCCCCTAGGTTCAATTCCCAGTACCACCAAAGAGGAATAAAAGGGGGACATGCTGGTTTCTTTGAGTGGGAAAATATAATGAGACTAAAAAAGAATATAAAGAGACTAGTTGATCATTTTTATATGGCTGGAAACAGAAAGAAGTCAAGAATTCCCTTAAGAGACGGGCGTGGTGGCGCATGCTTGCAATCCCCACATGTGGAAGGCTGAAACAGGAGGATCTCACAGGTTTGAAGCCAACCTCAGCTACTTAGTGAGGCTCTCAGCAACTTAGTGAGAGCCTGTTTCCAAATAAAGTATAAAATAGGTCTGGAGTATAGTCCAGAGGTAGAAAGCCCCTGGGTTTCATCCCTAGTACCACACACACAAAGAATTTCCTTAAGAATGACTGAAATGAGTAATATACTAATGTGGTACTACAAGTATAAATAACTTTTCAATTGATCTTGTTGTGTTTATACACACATGCGCACCTACACAATCATACTGAAGCTGTTGTTACTTACCAGCATCTTGTATATACTGAAAGAGACCAGTCCGTAGGTCATCTGAACTTTGCTCACTTTTAAAGGCCTGATTCTTCTCCACAGGAGTTGGTATTTGAGGCTCTGGTTCAGAAACTTGCACTTCAAAATTTTTCTCCTCATTAAGATATCCACTGAGTAATTCATGTAGGAGAATTAAACAATTCAAATGCTCTTGACCCCAGAAGACCTTTAAAGTAACATAAAAATCTTATAACCTTGAAATACAAACATTTCTTGAGGGTAATTAGGTACAACCATATTTGAATTAATGTAAGATTATAATTATGTTCAATTTAATTACTGATAATAAACTAACTTCTAAGAAGTAATTACTTATAGGATGGTATTCTATTATGTAAATATATATAAAACAAAAGAATCAATTATATCACACATTGTGTGAATAACAAATTTTAAATGTTAGATTAATTCATTGCTGTCAAGTAATGTGAATGAATTCACTTAGCTAAGAAAGCAGAGAACACATTATAATCAAAAAAAGGCAATGAATATCTTCCAGGCCAATATCTTATGTTAATAAGATAAAAATTATATTCTTGTGGAACAGCTTCCAAAATTTTTTTATGAGATTAAATATATATAGTCCTGATTTCTTTGTACTTTCACACTTTAGAGAAGAAGAGAGAGGAGACCTGCTCAATGGGCTTGAACTCCAGAAGCCCCCAGCTTCTGTGTTTAGTGAGTATGTGCCAACAAAATCAAGTGGCAGCTCTCCCTGAGAACCAACTGCTCAGGAGCTACTGGGGAGCTTCAGAGCAAAAGGGTCTAAAGGTTCCCTCTAGTAGAGAAGATTAAGTTTCCTTTTCTGCTTTTTAATAATATGAGTCTATAATATATTGGTCATAGTAATTAATGTCAAAAGATGAAAAATGTCAGCAATGTCAATTTCTCTGAATACACTGGGTAAAGGCAATACAAGTATTAATTTTAAAAGAACCATTAACCCAGAAAAGCAGAAGAACATACAGAGGTAGACAAAAGCAGCCCTGTACCTATGAATAAGGTCTGAATATCAGGCTTAGGCTCTGTTGTTCCCAATCAAGGAATCTCAGAAATGAAAATCATGAGACAAAATGTGAAGTCTACTTTTACTCTCATCAATATTTTTCTCCTTGAGTATAACTTTTATTTCTATTCTTTTACTGGTGAATTATATTTTTACATATATTCTCATCATAACATTACTTTTACTGGATGCTGAGACACAGAGACAGGTGAAAAGTCAAGAAGAATGCCATGCTCCAGGGTTTAAATTGTTAAAAGAGAATCACTGACTGGAATGTAAAAATGGTACATTTTGTTTTTGCCCTTATTGCTGTTTTTAATGTGCAGTTATTTTCCTGCCTTGGGAAAAAGGCAATACAGTTAATATTCTCTATAAAGAAACACAGAACCACATGCTTACTGCAAAAGATGTAAAGATTTCTGATGGATACTGAAATTTTTCAAAGCAACACAAAGCACTAAGTCATGGGTATTTCCCCAAATCTTGTTCTGTGTTGTTAGATGAAAGCAAGAAATCCATGCTTAATATGCCTCCCTTACTGACAAATTAGTCATTTCAACTTTTCATTATTCTGAGGTTTGCAAATTTTTTAAATTCTTGACAAGTGTGGGTGATATCACATAAAGTTCAGACTAAAATCCAACCAAATACTATCAAGGAATAAGGTAGATATTCTTACACATTTCATACTTGGCTATAATGTAAATACATAAGATGTTTCAATGTGACTTTTATCAAGTATTACTAATCAGACATCAAAATATCTAGGAAATTTGCTATTAGAAAATGATTCTTATATATTATCACTGACATTGTGCTTGAGATGTTTGACTTCTTTGTAATTAGAAAAGTGTACACACTAAAATAAATTGACTCAGAAATTCTATTCCTAGTTAGATACCCAAGGGAAATCAAAATATATGCCCACACAAAAAGTTGTATGCAAATTTTCACAACAGCATTATTCACAGCAGCCCAAGGCTCAAATGTTCCTCAAACGATGAAGGAATGGTAAAAATAAAAATGTTCTAAAATTGACCACTGTAATAATCACACAGCTCTGTGACTACACTAAAAACGATTGAATTGTACTCTTTAAATGGGTGAATAATATGGTATATGAATTATACCTTAATAAAGCTATTAAAATTTTAATAAGATAGTAATCTAACAATGTCCTTTCTTACCAAAGGTTTAAATACAGTGAAACAATGCAAAAAATAAAGAAAGGCTACTGTAAAACTTATGGGAGAAAGAGGGTCAATCTGCACAGACCTGCAATAGACCACCTCTGACATCCATGGATGTTTTGGGTATGGATTGTTCTGGGCCTGGATTGCCACTGTGTTTACACCACCTAGCTTCCAGATTGGCAGTAGCACAAAATGGTCCTATCAGAATCCGACTTCTTTCTTTGAGACTTGTTTTAAGGAGAAAATCATTTATGCCGAGTAGAAATGATGATCCAAGAATAATGCCTTAAAAAAAGGAGAAGAAATGGAGAAGAATATAATTTTTCTTGACAAAAAAAATTAGGAAAGGGCTATCTGCATTCTTAAAGAATGTTAATATACCCTTTGTCAGAGTCTTTTTTTCAGCTGGCTGTCTACCAGTTTCATGCCATTCTTATAGAATTCTAGTTATGGAGCAGGTACACCTCATTCACATTCCTAACAAAGCAATATTTGCCAAAACATTATGACTTTTTCCACGTGTATTTTAAGTTTTATGAGTAGAGACATTTTCATTAAATTGTGCAAGTTTTTCAAACAACTACATTAAGAATAATAACAGCTGCTTCATTTGTCTATAGTTAACATGATGGGGAAGGGCAATTTTCTGTGATTTCTTACAGCAACAGAGTACATTAAATTATTTTGCTAGACACTCAAGTTTTTGACTGGCCCATGTGAAAATTCAAAACAATCAAAATATATAACATGTGTTTTCCAAAAACTTAGTTTAATCCAAACTTCACACATCATAACCACTTCAAGTTTACAAAGTCTTAAAAACAGATAGTGGCAGGTTAGATTTATGAGAAAAACTAAATGCTGTAGTTCAAAGTAAATACACCCAGAAAAAGAATACACTTTAAAATGCAGGTTTTCTTTTGAACTTAAAAGTAGGAGTGTGGATCAAAACCTTTTCATAAAACCAACGACACACTCTTAAGATATTTAGATGCAAACTTAGAGTGGTGAGTTCACTTTCTCCCAAGGAGCTCATATTCTAAATTGTCATTGCAAATATTGAATTTCACCAGACTACATTTGTAATGCTCAGGGCTTATTTTTCTAGTGCTATTTGATACTTAAAAAAGATGAAAGATTACAAAACACCTTAGGTCTGCAGTATTCACATTTCAAAGTACAGTACCCATACTGAATTTTCAATTCTGTGGAGATTTGCAAACATCATATATGTTATATGTTCTTACTACAAAAATAAGATACACAGCTTCTAATCCTCCACAGAGGGCATCACATCCACAGAAATGTTAGTGTTAAGATTTTTGTTAAAACATTATCATGTTGAAAATAAATTTCTCAATGGTTTCATCAAATGTATTGTGCTACTGAAACTTATTTAATTTACACAATTATTTTTATTCAAAGCTATAATTATTTCACTTAGAACAACAACAGAAGCAACCTAAAATTAAAAAATGGAAATAGGCTAAAAAACACCCAAGGATCAAAACTATCTTAATTAATAAAGTTTATAACAAGTATAAGTTAACAATTGCTTTACGTTTCTTGACTTCTCAACAGTAAATATCTCCTAATAAAACACACCAATTTATCATACAGCAATTGGTATAATGGGATTATAAAAGTTAGGCTTGTTAGGCATAGTGACGCACACCTATAATCTCAGGTATTCAAAAAAGCGCAGTAGTACTTGGGAGTCTTATGAAGGAGGCTCACAGGTTCCCACCAGCCTCAGCGACTTAGTGAGACCCTCCACAACTTAGTGAGACCCTGTTTCAAAATAAAAAATAAAGTGGGCTGGGGGTATAGCTCAGAGGCAGAATACCCTAGGTTCAATTCCCAACAACACACACACACACACACACACACACACACACACACACACACACACACACACACTTAGTAGGAGGATCACAAACTCTTGGTCATCCTAGGCAACTTAGTGAGACCTTGTAGAATGCCCTTGTGTTAAATCCCCAATACCACAAAATAAATAAGTAAAATTTAAAAAGTAAAAAGAGCTTGGGATGTAGCTCAGCAGTAGTGTGTCTTCAATCCCCAGTAATGAAAACAAAGTACAAATTTAAGTACAATTATCTAGAATATAAGCATTAGATGAACATCATGATTATATTACTCTTTTTTCTAAAGCACATGGTTCTTAGTACTACCTTATACTGACATACCTAATTATATGGTGGTAATCTTAATGTGAATATCCAACTGGTCCCTAATACACAGTGTTTAACTTCTTATTATATTTCATAGTTGTCATCATTTCTTCAGAGACCCAGATTAAAAACTCTTGGGCCCTTTTTGAGAGCTTTTACGTCCATGGGTAAGTTTCTAAGCTATCAGTATCTACTCATTCTTTCCATTTCTATTCTCTTATTTCATTATTTTAAATTATCAAGGAGGAGAGACCTTAGAGCTATAAGTAATTGACAGGGAAGAACACATCATCTCCTCTGCAAAAGGTCCACACTGTCTTCCTGTAGACTGAACATCCTGGAGCCAAGTGTACCTCACTCATTGAAGTTCTGGGCCTACTAGTTGGCTACTCATGATGTATTCTACTGCTCCCAACTGAGTTTAGAAATGGATCCTATTTTCAGCTGCCTCAATATATTTCTTAATTGGCAGACATAAAGTTTTTGACATTAAGTCTTTGACATTCTTTATTTTGCATCACTGTAAGATAGAATAAGAAGACTGGATGGAAGAGGCCTGCCTGAGAAGCCATCTTCTCTAAGTTACCATCCTTTGAATATAAAACACAAACACTTTTCTGTTTTAAAATAATTCTAGGCCTAAGCTGCAAGAACATAAAGAGTTCCCATATACCCTTTATCTAGCTATGTACCTATAGTGTAAATACTGGTGTCAGGAAATATATCAGGCATTGATATAATACTACTGAGTAATCTATAGATCTTATTTAATTTTTTCCAAGTTGCAAACTAGTGGTCTACAGATAGATTTTATTTGGCTTATGTGTTATTTGGTGCATTATAATTATATATCATACTGGCGCACTTTCCTCCGAGTCCTGCCCCCTCTTTCCCCCTCCCCATATATATCACTGAGTTTGGGATTGGTAACTTTTTATTTAAAATGTTGCCATTTTCTCCATGAATGTTATTTTTGTGGTCCAGAATCTAACCTAAAATTCCCAGTGGATTTAGGTATCAAGTCTTCTTAGACTTTAATGGGAGACAGATCCTCTATCTTTGTCTTCCACTACCTTGAGACGGGATAGTCCAAGCCAACTATTGTATGGAACAACCGTCAATCTGGGTTTATCTGATATTTTCTCATGAGCAGAATGAGGCTATGCATTTTTGGCAAGAATACTAAAGGAGTGATGGTCTTAGCACATCGTTTTTGGGGAATACGATACAGCTGTCTTATTAATGGTAATATTAACTATGACCACATGGTTAAAGATTTTGCCACTGCAATGTTACTGTTCTCCTCTTTACAAATATTAAATATCTTGGGGTAAGATTCTTGGTACTTTCATAAATATCTTCTTTTTCATCAATTTTTACCCACTACTATTACCCTGCATCAATGGTACTCACCCATAATGAATGTTACTGTGGTATGTGATTATGCAGCTTTCTACTTCCCTTGTTTAGAGTTGTTCCTTCTACCTCATTTACTAGCCCAATTATTTATTTATATTAGTACAGAATGCTGAATATTTGTTTTATGAGGTACAATCCATACTATATTACTTTGCTGTTTAAATGGCAATAGCCATTGGGCCATTAAACTGACATTCAAATTATAGCAGTTAGAAACTGAAATCTCAGGAAAATGGCACAGAATTAGGAAGCCAGTGGTTAGCCTATGTCCTTTTGGTGTATTTCCATATGTTTTTGAGAATTTCTTTACTTTCTGATCACAAGACATTTTAGGTTCATCTTTTGTCTTACCTTTGAAATCAACCATTTCTCCAAGGAGGTTTTTTTTTTTTTTTTTTTTTTGCTGTTGTTGAAAAATGTTATCTAGAAAAAATGGTATCACAGCTCTGGATGGTAGGTATGCTCATTGCTACCATTGTGTTGCTACTTCTAAGCCCTCTCTGTAGATAGAGCTAAGAAATATATGTACACAAACACATATAACACACACATCTATATATTTTTTTTACTCATAAGTACATATATTAAAAACCATGTACTTATACTGATATCTTTTTTTAATTCACTACCACACTGCAGTTTATAGGCTTCTCCTTTTATTTTTAACTTTATATGATTATGAAAAACTTGCTGAGTACCCCCTTCTGATGTGTTTGTTTCAAATCCATCCTAAAGCATAACTTGGAGTCAGTGGTCAAAATTAAGGCAAAAGAATTAAGACAAAAATGGGCTGGTTTATCTCTGAGTCTCTTTAAGAATGGGCTTAATGATTTATCTAAAGCACACAGATGAATAAGATTATCTCTCTTGATACATAGCAGATTCTGTTCATAACAGAATGCTTATAAGCATATGATAAAAGCTTACCTTCGTAGAAATAACATAACATATAGATTAGGTCTCACTAGATATCTACCATGCAGCAACTACTTCAAAAATATTATACTAGTTTCTGAGGTTCTGTCTAAAAAAACTCAAGTACTAGAATGATAAAATTTGTATCATTAAGCCTAATGTATACTCACAAAGTTGTGCATCTCTTCTCAGAGAACTTAAGTAGGGTTGGAGAAAGCTGTTTTGATCTCAAAAGGTAATAAAATTATAAGTATTTATTGACTGAGGAGAGGAGAGAATAAAAAATTCTAGACTTGAATTATTATAAAAACAAATATGAAAATGTTGATAGCTTTTGTGTCATTATGAGTTCTGTTAAATCCATGAATACATGAGTTTCCTGTGTGTTCCTGTCATACAAATCCTATTCTCTTTTGCTTAGGCAGAGAAAAATAGATAGATGGAATTCTCAAGAGAGAACAATGTAAAGATAATATGGTAGCTTCACATGACCATATTGGAATATCTGAGATAATTAACTTATAAAGAGAAAAGGTTTATCTTCAGCTCATAGTTTTGAGGTTCTAATCTATGACTGCTTGGTTCCATTCTTTTGAGCCTAAGGCAAGGCATCATTGTGGGTGCACATGGCAGAATCAAAGTACTCTTCTCATGGCCAAAAAAACAAAGAAAAAGAGGAAGGGACTGAAGTCCCATGATATCCTTTGAGGGCATGCCCCAATGACTTAAATACCTCCTATAAGGCCCCATCTCTTAAATATCCACAACATCTTCCAATAGAGTCATACTGGAGACCAAGCCTTTAGCACATGGACCTTTGGGGGCACTCAGCATTCAAATTATAGCAGACAGAAACTGAAATATCAGGAAAATGGTACAGAATTAGGAAACGAATAGCCAAACCTTTGGGAGACTGGAACAAGAAAAAGAAAGTAGGCTTGACTTCATTGAGCACTGAACAGGGCAGGCTGAAGCACAATGTGCCTGAGATACAGAAACCTTGTAAGTGAGTCAGGCAGTGACCCAGCTATCTCCATATTCTACTGATAGCTGAATTTGATGACTGGTTTTCTTGAGCAGAAAACTTGCCACATTTAAAGATTTTCATGGTTGATATTCACAGGAGTTTGATTTGGTTTGGGGTTGAGCATAAGAACCAACAGTGAGGTATAAAACCACTTTTTGGATAGTAACCCTTCTTCTTATGACTTAGGAAAAGGAAGATTCTAGGGCTCTAGAAGCCAGAATTGAGAGCCCAAGGTTAGAGCTGGGTAATGCAGAAGGTAGAAAACTAATGAATTCTGCCATGCCTAAGAACAGTGTTCCTTTGGAACTTTTCAACTTCATGACACTAAAATGAGTTCAGTTAGATCCCCTCCCCCATCACCACTTGCAATCCAAACTGTCCCAACTGACAGACATCTTCTAACCAATGGGATTTTGAAGAGTAATCCTCTGTCTGTTATTCAACTCCCCACCCCGATCTATTTCCATAAACTTCTCTATTCTCAGCTTGCTTTTATGATGTCTTTTTTGAAATAGTATGCATAACCAGTCTAATTTCTTAAATAAGTATTCCTCCCATATTTCTAATTACCTATTAAGGGTTTGGACATTCTAGACCACCTTGATTTAATATTTATGACTGCATGTACCCATTACTGAACAACATTCACTAGGTACCTACCATACACTGGGAATACAAAGATAAACAACTTACAGTTTTCTTTTACATTAGATTCTCTCCCAAGTTCTGACATCTCAGTGCTCAGGGTGAAAAGCCAATCAATGACATTTATGATACTGACTGCTGAGCATGTGAACTGTTAAGAACATGAATACTCTGCTGCTATTACATAAACTATTATTTTTGGCTTTATTTTTATTCAGCTATTTCTTATTTGCTAATGTACTATCCATTCTTTAATTTTAAGTAAGAAATTATTTGAATTACTATTTATTTTTTCTTTCTGTCTCTTTGACCATTTTCCTCCCCTCACTCAACTTACATCTTCTTAGCATTTAGTTCGTACTTGCCTGTACCTCAGGCTTACCTGCCCTGGCCATGAGCTTGTTTGAACATACTGCATTTAACATGGTCATGTTTCCAATGAGTACACAGAAAATGTATCAAGGAAAGTGATGACCTACAGATACAAATGTGCCCTGCTTGGTCTCTTCTGTCCCCTTTCTTTTCTTTCTTTTCATATACCCAACAAGGAAGGCAGGCATGGCTCACTTTTGAGACCTACTCAACTAATTCTACTCTTCTCCATGTGTCTTCTGTGCCTGCTTCACTTACTACACACAGACATACTGTGAACTGTACTACTCACTAGGGGTTTGCGGCACCACAAATGGGTTTGCCTGCAATGGTGAAAGTTGTCTTAGCTCTTTTTTGAAAATTTCCGGTACATTTTTAAAGGGCACAGCATAACAACAGAAAATCATGTTAGTTCAAGTTTTTTTAATGTTGGTGAAAGCAACCGGTAATAAGAGATTGTGGTGGTCAAGGAATAACAAAGAGTGGCAACAAATTTCACAAGGGGTCATTTATAGATAGCAGACCAACTTTATACCACAAAATACAAACATAGTCTCTGGGTCTTGTGAGGTGTTACTGAGGGTCTTGTGAGGTGTTACTGAATCTCTTTTCCCTCTTCTTTTGCTCTGAGAAGTTAGCCCTTGAGACATAAGTCCTTCCTTTTCACCTTCTATATCAAGAAATATACTAAAATTTTTCCTTGGGATAAAACAAATCTTATATATCACCACACACATTCAAAGCAGAGATACAGAGAATAATGAGTTCATTTAAACTGGATACTTGCACATTTAAAATCTGGCATAAATGGTAAGAGAAAGTGAATTAAGATATGTGTTATTCTTCCTACTAGATGAATATCCCACAAGTAAAAATTAGAGGGCTATCTTGGCAATGGGACACTGGAACAAACTGCATAATTTTGTGAAGTTCTGTGTGTGTGTGTGTGTGAATGTGTGTGTATAAGAGAGAGATAGGGGAAGGAGAAGGAGAGAATGAATTTGAATGAGAATGTCTACATTTGTTCTGGCTGGTAAGTATAAAGGCATCCAATTCTTTATGTTTTCTTTTTTAATTTTACCGTCTAAATCCAGAAATTTATAAGGAGGTATGGAAAAATCAAGAAATGCTACAAAAATTTAGGATATAAAATTATCACTTAATCTTGAGAAGCATGAATATTATTAAAGTTATTTATATAACTAATTACTGACCAAGTTATTTTTAAACTTCTCTTAATGTGAATAGCTTACATTAAGCTAGAGTGTAATTCGCAAAACTAGGAAATTAGTAGTGGTACAATATTACATATATATATATTTGGTGATGAGGATTGAACCCAGGGATCTCAAAGCTACACTTCCAGCCATTTTTTTTATTATTTTGAAATGGGTTCTTGCTAAATTGCTGAGGCTGGCCTCAACCTGAGATCCTACTGTCTCCCAAGTACTGTTATTACAGGCTTGTGCCACTATGCCTAGCCATTCAAAGATGTTCAAGTCACATCAGATTTTTCTCTAATATCCTTTTGTTGTTGTTGCAGGATCCCATGTTTCACTTAGCAATTGTGTGACCAGGTCACTCTAACCTCTTTTCTCTACCTCCTTCTCAACAGAATGCTCTCCTGCTGAATTTTTCCATTGACCTCTTTCAAAAATCTGTGTTTATATTTTAAATTTCAGTTTTAGTGAACTAATGGCAGATATTTAATTAAACTAAATGAGGTGTAGCAACATTGAGAAGTGATTTCAGAATCAACTGGTGTGATAAACAGAATCTTGATTTTGTTTGCATACTAACATTTTTATTGAGTATAAAAATTTAGTTTAAGGAACAAATAGTTTAAATGACCTTTAAAATACTAATAAATGCAAACCATTTGTTTTGGAAAATATTTACAAAGCACTGCAGTTCTATAGCATCAGTATACAGTAGACTCTAAATAAGGCTCCTACTTTCTACATGCTGACTCAACAAAATATAGTCTGGATCAAGCTTCAGTACATCATTAGAAAGAGTATTTAGTGACAACACAGGCTAGCAAACAGACCCAAGTACTATTTTTTACTCCAGCAGGAATTAATCTTAGGGCACTAGAAAATCAGCAAGCATGTGTTAGAAATATCCAGAAGCTGATTTACCTAATGGTGAAGCATCAAGATGCCTCAAAAAGCAAAGAGAAATCTTTTTTCTGTAAGCACAGGCCAAAAATATGACCTGTCTCTCAAAAATAAAAATCTTTCCATTTCTAGTTTTTTTTAAATCAATTACTCTGAAGTATATAAGATGTTCTAGCCACACTCCCCATCAGAATATATAAATGGAGCTGATTCTATTTAGTTATACTTGATTTTATAATAGGTCTATACTCCTGTATTGTATTATCTATAGATATAGTAAATTAAAATACAGAATAAAATTGATACTATAGAAAAAAACCATAACAGTCAGAAAACTACATGGATCCTGATGTTTAAGCTATAAGGGATGACAGTGTTTACCAACAAAGTAACCTAGAAGTCTAATCATAAAATGAGAGCCAAATTGGGTGGTCTGCTTACTAGTGTGGATCCCTTCTCCAAAGTGCCTAATGACTTCTCATATTCAGGAAGTCCAATGTCCAATGGGATGCTCACCCAGTTCTCCCACTAAGTAAAAGCTAGAGTTCCTAGTCTAAGCCAAACTTTTTCATTTGGACATACAAAAATGTAAAAAAACTACTACTAGAAGCCAGAAAAGGAATATTTGCTTTTACATAAAGAAAGAATTTCTTAGGAAAGATGTATTTACTCAGTTGACTAGGTCTATTTGGCCTTTGTCTAGTAAAGGTATCTTGTAATGTCTTAAAACACTAGAAGGCTGGGGAATTAAAAACTAATAACAAAAAAACAACAAAAAAATCAAGAGGTGATGAAGTATATGCGTTGCTACTTTTCCTCTCTCCATCTCCTAGTATTTATTGAGTACTTAGTTTGTGCCAAGCAATATGTAGGGTTCTCTGCAAAGCCACCTTATTCTCTGAACTACTGTGAACTACTCTTGCCCTCATTTGAAACATGAGCTGCGGAGTAGCTTCTGCCATAATCACCTGGCCAATAGCTCCAAGGCTGGGATTGGATTCTGTGGGTCTCCTTCAAGTACTGTGTTGCTTTATAAAAGCTACTGCTATTAGTCAGCTCTTGGTAAGTTCATTTTTTAAGTGGTAACAGGGTTTAAATAAATGCTTTTTGCTGTCTGCAACTCTTTTGCACAGCCTTCATTTTTTAAAATGCCAATTTAGGCAACAGGTCTATGGGATTAGCCAGGGTGCAAAGAACATCTCAGAAGTGTTTTCAGCTACTCATTACTGCCAGGGTAACTTTGCCAGCAACTTTCTTAGCAAATGGCCTACTGATTTTTGTGGACAAGAGGGTAATTTGCTATGACTGCAGGCAAATCTAAATATTGCCACAAATTCAGCAGAGTGAAGAACACAGATTTACTTCTAATCTCTTTTTTCATACTTCCAGGGCTGGGGCCATGACAATACATATCCATTTCATTGAATACTAACCTAATAGGTGCTATCATTAATATGCAGAGAAGCAAGTACTAAGAAAAAAGTCTCTCTAGTGATTAATTACTAGGGCTGGAAACTTTCTTCTTCAATAACATTTTAACAGGGTGACACCTTCACATTAATCAATGGCATTTTTTGTTGTCCCAAAGGCCCCTGTTTCTCCTGTCCAAGAAAATTTCAATCTTCATATATGTATGAGATTTATAGCCCTTGTCTTTCTCTTAATTTATATAAATCTAGGAAAAGATATTGTTCTTTACCATATTTTTGTTAAAAATAAGAGGAGGAGGGGGAAACATTGCTTTCCTTTATGCCATACACAGGACACACAGGACCAATGTAATGGGATATGGTTCTAAACTATATATGAGCCAAGGCCAACAGTTTCCTACAGAGTCTACTAGATCAAGCTTGGGACTTGATAACTAAAAGTGATAGCAAGAATTAGACTAATTTGGGGAGAGACCAAATTTGAAGGTGGCTTTCCATGGAACGGAGTAATAACTACCCTGGAGTTCTCATTAGAAGGGAGCAGAACCTTCTGAAGACTTCATACTCCCCAAGAGAACCATATTTATACAATTAACAATTCTTTTGTTGAAAAGAAAGCTTTTCATTATTGCGTGTGGACACATGTGGGCTGTGTAAAAATACAAGAGATGTGTAACACACGGTAAACAGAAAGTAATGATCTTAAACAGGCCAAATCCTTGAACTCGTCATTAATAAATGTCTCTCCTACATTCAGCTACCCGGGCTGCTGGGAGCCTGTTTTCTTCAAGTACTTCAAACACTGAAATCCAGGAACATTTATTATTTTAATCCATTACAGGCAGTGCTTGATTTAACTTTATTGGTTGTGGTGGTAGTAGTGGTTATAAGTGGGGGTACAGCAACGTTCTTTTACACATCATTTCAAAAGGGCTTAATTATATTTTATAGTTTGGGCCAGGAATTCTGCTTGTTTTTTGTCTAGCAAGGTTCAAATGGAGTTCAGGTCAGTGATTAATCAGAAGAAGAAGACGGAGATGGTTATCTCTCTGCAGTGAGCTCATCTCTCTCCAGAAAGGCTGGGCAGGTACATCATGTTCACCACGCCAAAGCTCAGGAGGTCACTGCGATAACCTAAGCTTGTTGCTTATTAGAAAGTTTTCATTTTTCATGAAGCCTTGAAATTAATGCATTAGGGATTTAAGCCAGTGGTTACCTTCTCTATCTCTGAGGTTACTATTCTATGTATTTTAAAGGCTTCCTGGGGAATCCACAGAAAAATGAGTATGTCACAAAATAAAAGATATGCGTGCATGAATATGATTTGCTTAATCAAAAGAATAACTGGCTAAATACACATGCACAAATAGCAAAAATCTACTCGTTTTTTTAAAGTTAGACATTCATAATTTTATTTCTTTTTTGAGGGTGTGAAAAGACCTTTTATAAATTTGTTGTAGTAATATTGATTATTACTATCCAAAAGTATATTTACTCATAACAATCAGCAAACTTGTATGCTGAGATTCTTCTCCACTGTATGTGATTTCAAAGACAGGAGTATTACAGTAACTCACAAATTTATGGATTTCATTTTCCATCATATTAGATAAGTAATGCAAGCCATTATCTTTAAGGGAGAAAACTGTAGTAATTTTACTAGTTTTACTTATTTCCTATTCAATTTTTAGCACTTTCTGATCTACTTTTTTAATACCTAAATAATTCACATTAATGTAGAGAAAAACATCATCATTGAAAAACCTAAGTAATCTACAGGCAATTTAAAGGTAAAAAAAGAGGCACATACCAGATCATCAGTAGCCACTTTGAGCCTTGTTATAAAGTAATAGGAGGGACTCTGACCAGGATTAATAGTGGTACTCAGTCTTAGGATACGGGAGTGTCATGTTTCACGAACTCTAGGCCATCTGTTCTGGCTGCCTACATTTTACTTCTGCAAGACCATAAACACACCTCTACCTTAGGGACTATAGAAAGGCATTAGAATTCTTCTGCTTTTCATTATCACGAGATTCAGTAACTCATTTCATTGTCAAGATAATCCCCCTTTACTCTCTCTTTTGCGCTTGCGGGGTATGCCAAAATGACAAATAAAATCCCAGATGTTACAGACCCAATGAGGTCTCCACCTTTCTGCGAGTGTGGGCTTTAAGCTACTTGGGACACAGTGTCAAAAATGACAGGACCCTGATGCCCACACCCAATATTCATTAAGTTTGTTAGTAATTTGTATAGCTGTCTACAGGCTGTACTTCCACTCCAATCCTCAGTGGCTGCTTAAAAGTTAAGTTTGTCCTCTGGCTTTTACTGTCAAAGAAGTCATTTCCTATTGTTCAGGCACTGGAAAGAGATGCTATTTCTTTCTAAAAGTAACAATGTCTTTAGGGTGTTGTAAGTGGCTTATGATTTCAACATATTATTGTAGGTAGTAATATCTAACTTAATGTTTTATTTCCCCTTAGGCTAGCTTGTGTCTCTGCAGCATCCAGAGGCCTTGGTGACATCTTAGGGGATTTTTCTCAGACCTAATTAACTACAGAATGAAAAGCTGGAGCTCCGCTTTCTATCAATTAATAACTGGCTTTCACTTTTCAGTTCATGAAAAGGAACTTTAGGTTCTTCATACTTTATTGCTCCTAAATTTAGTGAACAAGAGAAGAGGCATTTTATATAAATGAAAAATAATGTGGCTACGCTTTCTTCCTCTTGTTTGGTTTCTATGCAAAGATAAGTACATCTGGATGGCAGCGGCAGGGGTAGTGAAAGTTATTTAAGCCACGGCTCTCTGACTAGTCGCTCAACTCATGTTTTCCACCTGGGTGAAAAGCCACCAGCATTGCTATGGGCAGGGGGCTCCTAATTCTGAGTAAAATGCCAACCAAAATGGCCTCACTCAGGCTCTTCCCCTTGGTGTCATCTACCGTGTTCACATGCTAGTTTCCTCTCCTTGTCTGCTGGAGGTTGCTAGTATCGGTGCCCTGCGAAAGAGTAAGACAGCCTCTAGCACGGCGATTTCACAGCTCTCAACTGTGTACTCCTTTGCTGAAATCTAAGGAGTGCCGCCCTAATAGAGCCATAATTTACTTTGACAACAGGAGCTAAAGTGTGTGGTTCGCTCCCCACCTTGAATGTGAAAAGCGCTGTGCAGCCTGGCCAGAATTTATAACTACAGACTTACGGTTTCTCCACAACAATATATTTCAAATGGCAAAAAAAAAAAAAAAAAAAAGACTGGGTTGTATGTTTACGTGGGAAAGGGTTTTTTCTTTTTTAACAGAACATACTACTAATGGATTTAATGGACAGTGAATACCATCTGCCTGCCTTAAAATATTTCAGAATATAAGATTTAATTTTTAAGTGAGATTCATTTTGTTACTGATGATAAAATCATAGAATTTTCTGCAATATTATATAACGGCTTAAAATATACAAGCATTACACTTACTAAAATCAGAACTTTAGGGACACTTTACAAAAGACACTTGGGAAAACATAAGTGCTCTAGCAGAAATACGAGTTAGGTTATTATAAGTCACTGCTACACAAGCATCTGCGAGTGAAATTTAAAAAAAGAAAATCAAGTCCCTGGAAACTCCCATAGTTTAGGGTTGCAGAACAGTACAAGAGGCTAAGAACTGGTGAATTTTGTTTGCAAAGTGGAAAATATTTAACCATTTCATTTTGTTTCACATGAATTGCTTTAACCACTTAAGTGAATAGTTTGTAAATATTTAGTTTTAAAATTAATATGAAAGTATTTAAGATTATTTAAATGTACTGACAATGTTTTGAGAAAAGCATTAACTTTCTTGTTCCATGCTTTTATTACTCCCTTTCCCATATACTTCCCATTAGCTTACGACAGTTGAGATGATTAAAAAATAAAATCATTAGGTGAACTCAAATGTTTTCTGTACCTTTGATGAGTGAGGGTACATGCCTATAACACATTCCCAGTGGTGTTTCTCTAAATATTACTTAACACATAAGATTCCTCTTGCATTACAAATCTATTTCAGCTCCTAAATTAAAATTCATCTGGAAAAGACCATTTTTTCTCTGTTTATATAACATTGTCACATAAAGAGTGTTAAAAAAATATTTCACTAAAAATAGCCTGCGTAAGTTAGGGATTAGAGTAGTTTCTGCTGCTATAATTGTTCCTTTGTAGTTTTTTCCATGATGTTTTTGCACAGTGTTTTTGACTGTGTTTATTAAAGTCAGCACATCAAAAAGGATCAAAGAGAAAGTGAGTGAGAACCAAAGAAACCCCAAGTGTGCTGTCTCATTGGGGAGTTATGCAGATTTGAATAAACAAGTGCAAATTGTTGAGGTTTTAATGAAAATTTTCTACAATTATTTTATCTTAAGTCATTCTATACAATAACATCTGTACAGCAGATGGCCATACTGTACCAAGGCAAGGTTCCTTGTTCTTTCTCTGTTTAATAGTACATCTGAGATGACTACTTTTGTCACTGTGCTCAATTTGGTTCGGCAAATAATTTGAAAAGTGCAGCTGCTGCAGATGGTCACAATAGTTATATAAACTGTAAAATCAAAGACACAGTTAAGTATTTC
The DNA here is from genome assembly GCF_963383645.1 of Muscardinus avellanarius. Classification (NCBI taxonomy): domain Eukaryota; kingdom Metazoa; phylum Chordata; class Mammalia; order Rodentia; family Gliridae; genus Muscardinus; species Muscardinus avellanarius. Next base: position 40,233,762 of record NC_137789.1, read on the forward strand.
TGTATTAGATTCAAACTATAAAAATCAGACATTAACCCCATTGAGTTAGAAGATATATTACATGGAATTTTGGGTGAATGTAGAATGATGTTGCTTGAAAACTACAAAAAGAAATATGACTACTGGTAGGAGGTTTGTTTGTGTGTGTGTTGTGGTGGTGGATAACTTTTAGCACTTATCAAAACTATACATTGAAAACAAATATATATATATGCACGCATCCCATGCATATATTCACTGCAAAGCATGGAATTTTAATATGTTCAACTATACAATGAAACTAATGTTCAAAGCTTAAGTTACTATTTATTTTAAAAAACAGCTAAAAATATTTAATTACATAATTTTTAAAAATTATATAATATTCTTATAATTTTTTAGAAATCAGTCTTTAGCAATAGCTAGAACTTAATATAATATCATTTCTTCTAATTATAATAGATTATTTTGCTAACTTGTTATCTTATTTGAGCATGCTGTCATTTAAGGCTGAAATGCAGAAAAAGTAGATTTTGGTGTTTGCTATGGTCTCAAAATAAAATTTTTCCTATTAAATGGCTAACTTCAATTTTGATTTAATTTGACAAAAAGATCTATTTTAGAATGTTTGCTGGATACCATCCAGTAGGGCTGTATAAAGTATGTCTTAGTCAAAGCTACAGTAACTATTTCTGTGTTTAACTAGATTTAAGAAAATACGTGTAAAAGGAGTGTGTAGTTTCTCTAGTAAAATAGAGAAAAAAATCAAGTTATAAAAAGAGATGAAGTACTAATTTGTATGGTTCAGTGAGAGAATTTTAATTATATTTTAGAGACTAATGCTCACTAAGAATGGACACCATAAAAAGTGGGTAAAATAGAAGTAGCAAATGAATTTAAATGCAAAGAGGATGAAAAAAGAAAAGGACCCAGATTTGAGTACAACATGTCTCTGAGTCCTAACTTTTCCTTGCTGGGACCAGGTACAACTGAAGAGGCATGGGCATGGCTCCAGTGTTGTCTGGGTTGCAATTTATTTGCAGATAAATTGGATATTGGAGTGTGCAGTGTTTCATAGTCTTTCATGTCCCATGAACCTCACATTTTTCATTTTTAACTTTAAAGACAATAAAAAAAAATACAGGGCTTTTAGCTGGCTTGGTCACAAATATTTCTGGTGAGAAAGAAATAAATCATCCATGTTTTGGCCTAAAATTCATACTTCTAAACTGTAAAACTTTTTCTTTATCTCTTAAACTACTGTGCCCAAACTAGCTCCGTGGAACCAAGTTATGATATCCAGCTGCCACTTAAGTTACTTCTTGGTAAGCAATCGAATTGCACTGAGTTTAAGGATTTACTTTTATACCAGGCATTGTCCTATAGCCCCAGTGTTCCCCATCCTCCTAGAAATTAAAGTTGAGAAAAAGGTGGTTTCTTCTTGGTACTTTTACTTTCGGAGCAACATTTCTGGCACTGTGTCCTTGACTTTTACAGTAGCCATTTCTGAAAACTGTTATTTCCCACCTGTGAGTTGCCTTTTCTCTTCCCCTCCTCACATTCCTTCTCCTCACCTTTTTAATTCAGTGTGAAAAAGCACGTACCAACTTACTCTTTTAACAGAAGAGGAAAATGTGGATGTCACTGCCAGTTAACTTCTCACCTCTCTGCCCATCAAGACATTGGGCTGTGGGACCCAGGCCTCTGTGCTGGGCTAGGCACCGGAACGCAGCCTTTCCTTGCCAGGTGTTGCTGCTGGATAAAATGCCCCCACCACATTCTTGCAAAGCTGAACCTTGGCTTCTGTTGCCCTTTCTGTAGTATATCTGCCACCGCAGCAATTTTTCTTTTTTAAATAAATTGTTACCAGGGATTTAATGCATGCATCAGAATCACCCCTAGGGCTCACTGAAACACAGATCGCTGGGCTCCATGCCCAGAGTGTCTGACCTGGTAGGTCAGGGTGGGGTCTGAGAACCTGCATTCCTAGCAAGGTCCCAGGTGTTGCTGATGCCGCTGTTCCTGATGTCACACTTTGAGAAACACCCTTCTAGTGGGTCACAAAACTTGATACTCGCTGGTTCCCTTACATCTATTTTAGGTAAAAAGAAATTAGGAATTAATGGTTTTAAAACATCTGTAGAAATGTGCCTGAAGAGGTGGAAAGGAACAATGTAGGGCATTAAAATATCTAGGCTCAAAGGATTTGTTATAAAACTATCTCTGCAATAAGGTCACAAAGCAGAAATGTTCCCATCTCTAATGGCCTTTAAAACTCTTCTACATAATAAAAATCTTCAAAATGATGCATTTTTCAGATGTTAACAAGCCATGTTGCTTGCTCTCTCTCCCTCTACTTCCATCCCCACCCCTTCTGTGACTTACCAGGTACTTTCTGTGCTGCTTTGACACTAAGGCTTCCATCGAGGTTTGACAGAGATGCTAACAGGCATGGTTTACTAGGATGGGGGACAGTTTCCATGGAGAACACAATCTGAGTAGTATGGACAGAAACTTTTTGAAAGCAGGAAATGGCTCTCCATATGTTTTCTTGAAATGAAGTTTTCTGCACTCCATCACCATGAACGTTGGGTTTAGATGACTTTCCACGGTAACATTTAGAGACTGGAGGCTCATCTCTATTCAGTGTGGCATCTGATAAAGCTGAGGTTTCTTTGCTCTGTATGAAGGTATGTACATTTTTTATCTTCTTTAAAAAATGTTTTATCTGATCCAGTTTGGTAAAACTCAGGTTTGCTTTCAAAGGTTTTGATATATCCAAGTTGGCATCTGCTACAGAATTGAAAAAGACAAGAAAATTACTGAAGTTCAATTATTAAATACTCACTAGGATACCAGGATGTTCCATTTCTCTTACTCATAGTTACTTGAAGGGACATTTTCTTTAAACCACTTAACTGGTTGTACTTCTGATACAGCAAGGGCTGCAGATGGACATCAGGCCATCCACTTCCACTCCCTCCCTCAGGCCAAAATGAAGCCAGTTTCCCCCTTGGCTATTTACCTGAAACTGGCATCCTTTCTCTCAAGGAGAAAGGACTTCATTACAACTAAAAACATGTTTGACATTAATATTGGTAGTAATCAGCACTGATCCAGCAAACTGACAGCAGTAGCCTCCCTTGCCATTCTTTAATCACATCTGCATTGACAATGTTTGTTTCTCCTTTGTGACCTGCTACAAACCAGGAGTCTCTGCACCTCTCCCTATACTCTGCATTGATAAAAGTTGAAATATCTCACCCAATTTAACATATGTACCACACAGTAGGTACTGTCCTTGTCACTCAGTTGCCTAACCTAATGAACTGGCTTTATTATTTCTGTTTTTAACTTCTTGCTTCATGTATCATCTTTTTTTCCTGTTTTTCTTATCAGGAGCACATAAGACCATAAGGGTCCTGAAGGCAGAACATGTCATATACCTTGCCTAGTGCAGTATACATCACATGCATGTATGTTTAATAAATGTTGGAGCTTAACTGAACCTCACAATTGTTCATTGCATTGGAGTCTGAGGATGTGGCAGAAGACATAATCCTTGATGAAGGTAGTAACAGAAAAATGGATAAGCAGGTCAAGTTATTACTCCTCATCTGTCTTCCTAAGGAGAGCCCTTCTCACCTTTCCAAGATTTTGTCGTATTTGGGTCTCTAAGTATATGCTCAGACTCCTTTAGGCTACTATCCCTTTTAAGTGTGCCCTCCCTCATGCTTGTCCTATCAGCTTCCAGATATTCAATGGAAAGGATCAGACAACTGAGTCACTCTTACACAATACTAAATTACTAAAATATACTCTGCTCCCCATCTATTAAAAAACAGTTTAAAGGAACGGCTTTAAAAATATATTGCCATATAATATATATACCACAAAATTTCCCAGCTAAATTATACAATTAAATGGGTTTTCACATGCTCACAAGGTTGCAACCATCACCACTATTTCCAGAATATTATCACTGCACACGCATGCACACACACATGCACATAACCCCCTAAAGTTCAGCAGTTTCTCCTCAGTGTGCCTTCACCTCCAGCCCCAGCCAGTTACTTCTCTCATATCTGTCTCTACAGATTTGCTTTTATGGACTATCAATGATAAATGGAGCCATATAAAATGCTCTTTTGAGCTATTTTCCTGTGTGTGTGTGTGTGTGTGTGTGTGTGTTTTGCTGGGGATTGAGCCCAGGGGCATTCTACCTCTGAGCTATACCTAGCCCGATTTTTTTGTTCTTTATTTTAAAAGAGGGTCTCACTGAGTTGCAAAGAGCCTCACTAAGTAGCTGAGGCTGGCTGCGAACCCAGATTCTCCTGACTCAGCCTCCCCAGTGCTGGGATTACAAGCGTGCGCAACCACACCCAGAGCCTATTTTCCTTTATATAAAATGTTTTCAAGGTTCATCGATGTTGAAACATAGGTTGGTATGTCATTCCTTTTTGTGGCCGAATAACTTCAACATATGGATGTACTACATTTTGTTTATCCATTATCGGTTGATGGATGATATCAGCTGTTTTCATTTTTCAGTCATTGTGAATAAGGATGCTTTGGACATCTATGTGCAAATTTTTGTGAGAAAATGTCTTCAGTTTTCTTAAATATCTACCTAGGAGTGGGACTGCTTTTAGTCATATTTGATCAGAGCTATTCTTGTGGATGAGAAATGGCTGCCAATGGTTTTTATTTTTATCAGGTGGTAGTAAGGATTGAGCCCAGAGACATTCTAACTCTAAGACACACTCCTCCAAGCCCTATTGTGTTTTATTTTGAAACAGGGTCTCATTAAGTTGTTGAAACTGCCTCCAACTAGTCACCCTTCAGCCTCAGCCTCCCGAATACTGGGATTATAGGTGAGTGCCATCATATCAACCTGCCAGTTGGGTTTTGATTTGCATTCTCTAATGACAAAATATGTTGAACATTTTCTTATGTGCTTATTTGTATATATTCCTGGGGAAATGTGTATTCAAATTCTTTGCTCATTTTAAAATTGGATTATTTATCTTTTTATTATTGAAGCAGTTGTTTATATATTCTTTTTTTTTTTGTGGTACTGGGGTTCCTGGAAGCCCTTCTACCTCCGGGCTACACTCCCAGACCTATTTTTTATACTTTTTTATTTGGAAACAGGGTCTCATAAGCCAGCGGCGCGCGCGGCTGGCTTCGAACCTGCGCGATCCTCCTGTCTCTGCCTCCCAAGTGCGGGGATTACAAGCGTGCGCCACCACGCCCGGCAATATATATTCTTGATATGTGTCAGATATGTGATTTGCAAATATTTTCTTTCATTCCATGGGTTGTATTTTTAATTTTATTTTTATTTTATTTTCATGTTTTTTTTCAGCACAGAATATTTTGATTTTTGTGAAGTCCAATAGGTCTCTTATTTTCTTTGCATTGTATAATTTGTAGTACTGAAAGAAACTGGTGGAAAAACTTTTAGGGAAGTTTGATGATTCAAATGACTCACATATTCACCTGCTGTGTCTACATATTCCCTTATGTGAGCTTTCAAATTCTGTGGCTCACAGAAAATAATACCCGCCTTTTACCAAATGAAAAAGAACAATGTTAGAGGAGGATAGCAACAACAGAAGAACCAAACAAAGCACAAACATTCTGATGTTGGGGCTTGAGGCGATGTGCTTTTTTCTTAATTCATAACATGGGAATTTAAACTCAGGGTCAGATGTGTTCATCCTGTGGCCATAGAAACAACTTAGTGACTTGCCTAGGGAATCCATTCTGACTGCAAACCGGCATGGCATCCATGGAATGGAACACCTGGGAGTTGCTCACTACTAGCTCAGTATGTGTTCTCATCTCTCAGGTACCATCTGGTCTCTGGAACACAGATGAAAACTGTTTACAGCTCTGGCTACTCATCTAACTTTATTCTGAGACTCAATCTTGAGTTACTACAAAGAAATCTTTCTTGATTTCGATTGCTGAGTGAGGAGCCGCTCGCTTGCTTCCAGAATATCCTGTGCATTGGTATGACTGGACATTTATATTATTTTTAAAATTATTTTCCTATTTGTCATAGTACAGTGAAATGTCAACTCCTAGATGGTAGACACTGTCCTCCTTATTAATATTCTGAACACCTAATCTACTGTTTGGTCTACTGTTACTAAATGAATGTTGTATCACTAAACAATGAGGAAAATGAATGACTACAAAAACCTGATGCTCCTTTCTTCAGAGCTCCACAGGCTCATCAAATTAATCCATTCCAAACAATCCATTAACTCCTCTTAGACATGCTATTTTCCCTGTCTCAGCTAATGACTCTATAATCTACCATGTGGCCCAAGTCAGAAATCTGACTTCTTAATCTTTCATTTCAGTTCCTCTTTCTTCCCCTGGTCCCAATCCAATCACTGAATAAGTTCTGTCAACTGTATTTCCAAAATGTTGCTGAATCCACTTCCCTCCAGCATTCCAGCCACTCCCTTTCCTCCACTATGCCTCTGACATTATTCAGCTATTATAAAGCCTCCAAAATGATTTCTTTGCCCATACCCATTCCGTGTAATTCAATCTCCACAAGTAACTTATAAATGATTTGATTTTTTTTAAGTACTGGGGATGGAACCCAGGAGAATTCTACCTCATAGCTACATCCCCACCCCTATTTTTTATTCTTTATTTTGAAACAGGGTCTCACTGAGTTGCCAAGGGCCTCGCTAAGTAGCTGAGGCTGACTGCGAACCGCGATCCTCCTGACTCAGCCTCCCAAATACCGGGATTACAAGCATGCGCCACCACACCTGGCTACAAATGATTTGATTTAAATGTGGTCCACCTGGCACTGCAAGAGAAGGAACATACGTTTTCTCTAATATGCCCAAACTAGAGAGTATTAGGAATACCAGAGAGTCTAGGTAATGGAGGGGAAACTTCAGCAAAGCTAGAATGGAAGGATAGGAGAAGAAAAAGGCTGAGGTTGATTAATGGAGGAGCTATATCAGAATATGTGTAAAAGTATGAATATAGCATGGTTAACCTGGACACTCATTGTTGGGAAGGGGGAAGGGGAAACAGAGGTGGGGAGAGGACACAAAGAACAGTCTGAATGTATGCCATTTTTAGTATGTTCCACATAAAATTAAAACAAAGAAATAAAATAAACTTAATGTTCATAAAACAAAAAAATGTGGTTTTAATTGATTTACTATAGCTTAAAACTCTTAACTGGCTCATTCTAATCTAGGAAATAAAAGACCAACTCCCTCAGGATGGAAGAAAAGGTCTTACCTTTTTTTATCTGCAGCCATTGCCTGCCTCCTTTCTTGAGAATGAAATATTTTTAATGAAAATACACAGACATTTACATTAATTACTATTTTTACAGTCTTCATTTTATCAATTGTGTAGCCTAAAACTGCCATTATGCTATTTAACCAATTCTGATACATAATTCACATCTTAGTACTCCTGAAGTTGGGAAATCCTGCCTCTCCTTTTAAGTTCCAAAAATATCAGTTTATAGAACTCACTTCGTCCAACCCATGCATACTCTGCCATACCACAATGCCTTTGCTTTTGTATTTAATGGGCCCCCCCCCTTTTTTTCCCCTAAATACTCATCTTTAGGATATTGCTCAGCATTTGCTCCAAGAAGTTAATACACAAGGCTAGGTCAAGTACCCTACTTAGAATGCTATAGCAATCCAGCAAGTATTTTTATGAGATGTGATGTTTCACCATTAAGATCTTAAGTGCATCCTCAATTCTTAATTGAGACTCACACTCAGCATGAAGAACGCGTTCAGTAGCTTTGTGTGGAAATACGTAATATTCTAATCTAGTTCTGTGGTAGACAAAGGTCTAACCACAACCCTTCTCCCCAAAATTTGTGTGATTCAGTGACTAATCTAGGTACTGCTGTACAATAAGTAGGTTTTTGGTAGTGATGCAGAGATTATCTGGTTGACCTAATTTAATTATATAGCCCTTTAACAAAGGGGAAGTCAGAGAGATGGGGAGTACCAGAAGGGCTACATGGCATGCTGTTGCTTTGAGGATAGCAGGAGTCATGTGAGAAGGGATGGGTTGTTCCTAGAGGTAAAAGTTACTCCTGATGCCGGGCGTGGTGGCGCACGCCTGTAATCCCCGCGCTTGGGAGGCGGAAACAGGAGGATCGCGCAGGTTCGAAGCCAGCCGCGCTGGCGTAAGAGACCCTGTTTCAAAAATATAAAATAGGTCTGGGAGTGTAGCCCGGAGGTAGAAGGGCTTCCAGGAACCCCAGTACCACCAAAAAAAAAAAAAAAAAAAGTTACTCCTGGACAACAGCTAACACATCACTGGGGACTTTGGTCCTACAATCACAAGGAACTCCATTAGGCACACAACTGGAAGGAGTTTAGAAGTAGATTCTTTCTAGGAGTCTCCATATTAGTGCCTATCCCAAATGAAATACTGATTTTGGCTTTGTGAAAGACCTGAGCACAGAACCAAGCTGAACCCAGCGGGGTCCTAAGAAAGATGAAACCTTGTGCTTCCTACTCTAGAGAATATAGTCAGAAAATACAGAGCAGATACTTGAGGATTCTGAAAAGTAAAGATAACAGGTAGATTGGGGAAAAAGAATAAAACTCCAGCTGGGCATGATGACACACATCTATAATCCTAGTACTTGGAAGACTGAGAAAGGAGGATTGCAAGTTTGAGAACAGACTCAGCAACTTAGCAAGACCCTGTTTTAAAATAAATATAAAAATAGGGCTGGGAGTACTGATCAGAGTAGAGTGCCTCTGTGTATAGTCTTCAGTAAATGTAAACACACACATATACGTGAAAACACACACACACACACACACACACACACACACACACTCTAAATACCACAGTCCTGGTAATTTTCTCCTTATCCGGCCCTCACTTTGCCCCTAGTCTGAATCAATGGCAGCCCAAAATACAGAGGTGGGCACCATGTACAGATGTAGGAAGTGCAAGGAGAAAAACTGTTTCTGGCTTCAAAGACTCTGAAGAGAATTCTTAATGCTCAGAGGGACTACAGAAATTCATTTTTTCTCCCTTCTCTTGTGCCTCAGAAAATAGAAGAGATTATTTCTTAACTCATTTTACGAGGCCATCCAATTACTGATAGCAAAACCCAAGGCAGTATAAGAAAACTACATATTAGTATCCTTCAAGAACAGAGACATAAAAATTCTTAAATAATTCAAAAGTCAAATCCAGAAACATATAAAACAAATAATATGCCACAACCAAGCAAAGTTAACTAGGTTGGTTCAACCAATGTAACAATATTGACAGCTTAAAGGTGGGAAATATTAATTGATGCAGAAAAATATTTGAAAAATTCAATATCCATTCAGTATGAGAAGCCTTAGCAAACTATCAATATAGGAGCACTTTAATCTGATAAAGAACATGTATGCCAAACCTACAACTAACATTATAGTTATGAAAGATTAAATGTTTTTTTCTAAAATCAGGAACAAAGTAGGGATGTCCATTCTCATTACTCATATTCAATATAATACTGGACACCACAGCCAGTGAAATAAGGCAAAGAAAAGAAAGGCATATAGAATGGAAAGGGAAAAAATAAGACAATGCTTATTTGTAGATGACAGATTTGTATATGTAGAAAAGTAAACAGAAGCCCAGTGTGGCATACATCTATGATCCTAGTACGTGGGATGCTGAGACTAGATGGTTATAGGTTCAAGGTCAGACTTAGCAACTTAGGTTCTCAGCAAGACCCTATTTCAAAAACATAAAATAAAAAGGTCTTGGGGTATATCTCAGAGGTAGAATGTTCCTGGGCTTAGTTCTAGTAGGACACACACACCAAAACAACAACAACAACAATAATAAATAAATAAATAAATAAATAAATAAATAAATACAAAAAACAAGTCAACAGAAACCTACAGAAGAATTTCTAGAATTTAATCAAGGAATTTGATAAAGCGTTAGAATATAATGCTACCACACAGGCTGGGCACGGTGGCGCAATCTTGTAGTCCCAGTACAAGCATAAAAGGCTACCACACATAAATCAATTGAGTATCCTAACAATATGCATGAAATAAAAATTTTTAAAAAATAACATTTACAATATACCAAAATATAAGAAATACTTAGGTATAAATCTAATACTTAGGTATAAATGGAACACATATTGAATCTGTATACTGAAAACTATAAAATGTCTATTTAAAAAAATTAGGGAATGGGGGTAGAAAGCATGTTTAGCATGCAAAAATGCCAGGGTTCAATCTCTAGAACTAAAACAATAAATCCCAGACATCACATAATGGACAGACATATCATACACATACAGTAGTCATAAACTGGGAAATTAAATGTAATAAAGCTACCAATTCTTCCCCAATTGATGTATAGTTTTAACATAATGGCAAAAAATCCAGCAATATTTATCTTAGATATAGGAAAACAAATTCTAAAATTTATATACTAAAAGAGAACAAGAATGGCCAAAATAGCTTGGTAAAATAGACAAAACAGAAAAGAGTCCAAACAAATATTTCCAACTTATTTTTTGAAAAAGGTGGAAAGGCAATTAAATGGAGAAAAGATACATTATCAACAAATGTATTAGAGATGTGTACAAAAGGAAAAAATATAACTTGAACTCTACTTCATACCTTCCACAATAATGAACTCAAAATGGATAATGGCTTTAAACATAAAAAGTAAAAGATTTTACAAAAAACGTTTTTCACAAAACAGTCTTAGAATAGATTTTCATATCCTTGAATAAGCCAGGCAAATTTTAGCTGAAAATTAATGCATTCACTGTGAATATTTTCAGTCTCAAAATAACAGGAAGATTATTTTTAGAAATGAGATAAATTATGCAATAAAAAAGTTGAACATGCTTTAAACATAAAAAGTTGAGCAATCCACTATTTCTGGTCTTTAACACTTTAAAAAATGGATGAAACAGTACCCTTATGATTAAGATAAAAACACTAAAGAAATAGACTAAAGAAATTTTTCAATAGAGACACAGTCAGAATTATGTAAAATATGTTTTATAAAGAACAAGGAATGGATTATTAATGTGGGTTTTATTCCAATTATTATCAGATACTTGCATTTAAGAGTTCCAAATTTCTAAATAATCCTCCTTGAACTTTAATAAACGGGTTATTTTCAAAGTTTAGATTTTAGGAATATGCAGTAATAGAGAATCTCCCAGCTGAGTCATCTACTTCTCTGCCAGATCTAATTTCTCATCATCCCTGGAACATATTCTGTATCATTAAGTTACCAAGTAAACCCATGCCTGTCAATTATTAGATTCTAATTACCCTTCAAAACTTTCTGAACAGCTACCAGGAAACAGAATAATGGAATGACTATTGCGTTAAAAGGAGATTAGATAAATACAAATAAATTACAGTGATTTTGTGCTTCCACCACCCTAGAAGGTGACTTAATAGTGAAAGGAAAAGAATCATATTGCAATAATGAAATCAGAGAGGGAATTCAAGCCCCAGATGTGATTCCCCTAAGTTTATGTTAATGCACACCTTGTGGGGGACCAAACATCAACTGGAAAAGTTTCCTGAAAACTGTTCCAGCTATTTTCTCATTTAAAATGTTCCAACTTTACTTGACCCATTAGTCATCATATTACTTACATTTATGATGTATTATGAAATCTATTACCAAAAACCCAATGGGTTCAATATGGCTTGTTATGCTCAAATCACAACATTTATGAAAGAAAACTTCTTTGTTAAGTGTTTCTTCCTTTGGAATTTTATTTGCAAAAGACTTTTTTTTTTTTTTAAAGACAAGTAAGGCTCCCTAGGAAAATCACCAATGCATACAGGGCTGTGTACAGACATGGGAATGGTGGTTTTTTTTACTGACCACCTTAGAGTGGTAAATGTGAAACACAGAACAAACACATCTAAAATACAGCCTGACTTTATAGATTACAATAACTTTACTACAAACATTTTTTTATCATCAGGTCATAGGACATTTTTTCTCTTATTCAGCAATTCAAATTTATATTTTTGTAGCTGGGTGTGGTGGCGCATGCTTGTAATCCTAGCATTCGGGAGGCTGAGACCAGAGGACTGTGGTTCAAGGATAGTCTCAGCTACTTAGTGAGGCCCTCCACAACTTAGTGAGACCCTGTTTCAAAATAAAAAATAAAAAAAATAGGGCAGGGGGTGTAGCTCGGAGGTTGAATGCCCCTGGGTTCCATCCCGAACCCGCAAAATATATATACATACATATATATATATATTTATATTTATATATATATTTATATTGTAATAGTGTCCAAATAAAGGTATTCATGATGACAGTGGACAGTAGAGACTGAATACTCTCAAGTATGAGAGCTAGAAAACCTGGAAGCCGGGTGTGGTGACACATGCTTGTAATCCCAGTATTTGGGAGGCTGAAACAGGAGGATAGCAATTCACGGACAGCCTCAGTTTCTACTTAGTGAGGCCCTTTGCAACTCAGTGAGACCCTGTTTCAAAATAAAGAATAAAAAATAGGGCAGGGGTATAGCTTGGAAGTAGAATGCTCCTGTGTTCCACCCCCAGAAACGCAAAAAACAAAAAACAAAAACAACAACAATAAAACCCCACAAAACCTGGAAAGCTGCCCAAGACAGGGAGAAAAATGTGTGTGCATGGAATGTGTGATGTGTGAAGACCTCAGTGGCCCCTGGCTTGAGTCCTTTAACTAGTGATGGTATAACAAGTGGCACTGGCCATTCCATGTGCTGTGCAGAGACTCTGAGACATGGACTGACATAAGTCCTAACCTGAGTCTGACAGCAGTACTTCATGGGGCTTATCATGGTGTCTGGTGATCATCACTACTATAAAAATTACTCAGGTATGTATTTTCTGATCAAGCATTGACTTTTTTGTGTGTGGGTCTGGGAATGGAACCCAGGGGCATTCGACCTCCAAGCTACACCCCCTGTTCTATTTTTATTCTTTATTTTGAAACAGGGTCTCACTAAGTTACGGAGGGCCTCACTAAGTAGCTGAGGCTGTGGGCAAACTAAGTCTCCGTTCTCAACCTCCCAAATGCTGGGATTACAAGCTTGTGCCACCATGCCTGGCTAAGCATTGACTTTTTGACTTTATTGTCCTCCCTTCCCCAAACTACAACATAAATGTTATCCTTATAGAACAATTATACTGGACTCGTCTAAATGAGCTTCTTGTCTTTAAGTCGCAGCCATGCAATGCTAACAACATCCCATGCTTCAATAATTCAGGCAACTCTTTTGGTGTTTATGTCTTTGTTAACAATGATGGGATACTTTGAATATCATTAAAAATAATAAGTTGATGAGATGGGCATGGTGGCGCAGCCTGTAATCCCTGTGCATGGGAGGCTGAGACAGGAGGATGGCACAGGTTCGAAGCTGGCTTAAGAGACCCTGTTTCCAAAATAAAAAAAAAAAAATAAATAAAAATTAGTCTGGGAGTGTAGCCCAGAGGTAGAAGGGTTTCCAAGAACCCCAGTATCACCAAATAAATACATAAATAAATACATAAATAAATAAATAAAATAAATGAAAATGAGTTGAAAATAATATAAAAGGATAGCAATTAGTAGGCCACCATTGGGAAATGCTAAAAAACCAATTCAGTTTTGAAAATGGGTACATAAAAAGCAAGCATTTAGCATTTATCCTGCCTTTTTTGAATGAGTAATTGTCTGAGTAACCAAACAAATGACAGAGGAATGTCTTCTTTTACAGAATTACAGCAGCTAATATATGAAAAAAGAATGCTAGAAATAGAACATTACTGTTTATAACCTCCAAAGAGTTTAAATTTAGGCACTGAGCACCAATGGTTGCTAATGTCACAAAAGGACACCTTCCAGATGCTATGTGCCTCCTGACGGAACAACACAAAATCTCTTACAAAATAGTCTTGCTTAAAACAAAAACAAGCTAGGCGTGGTAGCCCATGCTTGTAATCCCTGCACTTGGGAGGTGGAGACAGTAGGATCAGACAGGTTTGAAGTCAGCCTCAGCTACTTAGTGAGGCTCTCAGCAAGTTAGTGAGACCCTGTTTCCAAATAAAATATAAAATAGGCCTGGGAGTATAGCCCAGAGGTAGAAAGTCTCTGGGTTCTACCCCCCAGTACCACCAAACAAAAAAACAAATAACCCTGAATCAAATACCAATTTATATGTAGGAAATACACAGGACAGGGCACCAAGGCAGGGTCTGATGAGTTTTTTTACTTGATGAACTGTGGTGAGTGGGAGCTGGGGATCCACATGAATTTGGAATGAGAAGTTACTCTTGTAAGGACAGAGGAGGTGAAGTGAGAGGTGAATGTGAATTAGGGCTACTGGTAATCAGAATGAAGAAGTGATCAGGACATATAACAAACAGCACCAGGGAGGTAGGAAGCATAATAGAGGACCTGGAGTAAAAAGAAAGGCAATAGTACAACTGTGAGAGGATGTGACTGGAGCAATGCTGTCATCACTAGCAGGGTATGTGTGTGTGTGTTGTTTTTACTGGGGATTGAACCCAGGGGCATTCCACCTCTGAGGTATACCCTCAGTCCTATTTTCATTTTTTATTTGGAAACAAGGTCTCATAGAGTTGTAGAGGGCCTCTGCTAAGTTCCTGAGGCTGTCCTAAAACCTGCAATCCTCCTATCTCAGTTTCCCAAGTATAGATGTGTACCACTATACCCAGCAATTGCTAGTAGTTTAAAAAAATTGGAACAGTATGAATTTGACCCCTTTGTCAAAAATCAGTTGACTATAGATGTGTGGGTTTGTTTCTGTATCTTCTATTCTGTTCCACTGGTCAGTCTGCCTATTGTTGTGCCAATACCATGCTGTTTTTACTACTATTGCTCTATAGTATAATTTGAAGTCTGGGATTGTGGTGCTTCCTGCCTGGTTCTTGTTGTTGAGAACTGCTTTGGCTATTCTGGGTCTTTTCTTTCTCCATACAAAATTCATAACTGATATTTTTCAAGGCCTATGAGAAATGTTGGTATTTTAATGGGAATTGCATTGAATCTATGTCGGGGCCCACTCGGCAGGACCGAGGTGGCACCCAGGCTTGTTGCCAGCGTGGACTCAAGATGGCGCCTGGGCTTGCAGCCAAGTCACGAGGCTCACGAGGCTGGCGGTGCCCTGAGCCTGCGCAGTGAGCCCTATCAGGCGCCTTACGGATAATTAGTGACGCAACGCCTCGTGCTACCACCTGCCCGCCCAGGAGAAGGTTAAAAAGCGCGCATGCCCTAGCGGGAGGAAGGAAAAAGAGAAGAGGGTTGGTGGACAGGAAGAGCAGTTTCTTGGCGGACTGCTCTGGGCTCCGAGCTGCGACGGACATGTTCACAAAGCCACCACTGTGACCGGTGTGTGCTGCAGCAGAGACATAGAGTGCCAGAAGGAGGGTTGGTGGAGTGATGAGGGAGAGGATAGAAGACTGATGTTGTTTTTACCTGAGAGGGCGTTGAGAGAGCATTAAAGAGGAATGGTAACTGTACAAGAACCTGGGGTAATAAAACTGCTTGAGGAAGATCGTGTAAGAGTCGTCACTGCGCGCGACAAATGGTGGCCCGTACGGGGAACTTCGCTTTGATCAGAACCTCGGCAGTCCCGGGCAGCCGGCTGGTAAGTACTCCTTTGACTCCGAAAAGGGAGGAGGAGGCTCCATTAAGGAGGATATTTTTTAGTGTTTTCCCCGATCAAAGGGGGCTCCATTAAGGAGGATATTTTCCCCGATCAAAGGGGGCTCCATTAAGGAGGATATTTTCCCCGATCAAAGGGGGCTCCATTAAGGAGGATATTTTTTAGTGTAAGCAAGTTAGAGAATCGGGCTGGTCCTGATTCGACTTCCTCTCCTAATCCGCCACCATAGATGGAAGACACCTGAGGTTAGTTGGAAAAGGCGCCTAATGTGTAAAGGATAGGTCAGAAGATTAGTTCCTAACGTAAGAGTTGTAAACTGCTGCTCGGTACCGTAGAGATGAGTTGTTTTCTTTAAGATCTTTGGGGAATTATTTCTACTTTCCCTCTTCCTTTACCTTGGTTAATGATAGTTTAGGTTGTTTTATTGATACCTGTTTTCTGACTTTCTGCTATGCTTCTATGCATCCTTGGAGACTTTGGAATTTCTGCTCTTATTGCTGTAATTGTGGCCTCTGTGGCCGTGGCAGTTATTGCAGCCACTATGAATGCTCTATCCTCACATGTGGCTGCTGGCATGGCTCAGCAAGCTCAATTATCTGGACTATATGTATAACGTATGTGCAGTATCAGAATTTCTCCCATGCAGGCAATTTGTTTCGTCAATTAAGCAAGACGCTTCTAGGAACTTGGAGCCGTGAATTTGAACACACCATGATTGAGCTATGAGCATCCATCGCTGCAATTAATTCTACCCGCGTGGAAGTCGCCGCAGTACAACAATGAATGGACTTAATACACGGAACATTGGGTTTTTTAAAAGACTGGGGTGGCATGGCGTTCTGGGCATTCTTGCTGGTGGTAGCATGATGTTTCATGGTTGGATATATCAGGCGAACTCGACAACGCACACTGCAACAACAGCGCATATTGGTGCAAGCTATGGCAGCCCTTGAAGCTGGCTTATCTCCCCATGTACGGCTCAGTATGCTGGATCGGTAGTCAGTGACGGGTAAGATCGTCCCCGGGACCTTTCAACCTAAGACAGGGAAACAATCATGCTATTGTTCTCCCAATGACGGGTAAGAATGGTCCTTGAGGGTCGGCAACCTAAGACAGGCACGATCCCGAGCCTTATTTTAATAAAACAAAAAGGGAGATATGTCGGGGCCCACTCGGCAGGACCGAGGTGGCACCCAGGCTTGTTGCCAGCGTGGACTCAAGATGGCGCCTGGGCTTGCAGCCAAGTCACGAGGCTCACGAGGCTGGCGGTGCCCTGAGCCTGCGCAGTGAGCCCTATCAGGCGCCTTACGGATAATTAGTGACGCAACGCCTCGTGCTACCACCTGCCCGCCCAGGAGAAGGTTAAAAAGCGCGCATGCCCTAGCGGGAGGAAGGAAAAAGAGAAGAGGGTTGGTGGACAGGAAGAGCAGTTTCTTGGCGGACTGCTCTGGGCTCCGAGCTGCGACGGACATGTTCACAAAGCCACCACTGTGACCGGTGTGTGCTGCAGCAGAGACATAGAGTGCCAGAAGGAGGGTTGGTGGAGTGATGAGGGAGAGGATAGAAGACTGATGTTGTTTTTACCTGAGAGGGCGTTGAGAGAGCATTAAAGAGGAATGGTAACTGTACAAGAACCTGGGGTAATAAAACTGCTTGAGGAAGATCGTGTAAGAGTCGTCACTGCGCGCGACAAATCTATATATCACTTTTGGCAGAATGGCCATTTTGATGATATTTATTCTGCCTATCCATGAGCAAGGGAGATCTTTCCATCTTTCAAGGTCTTCTTTAATTTCTTTCTTTAATTTTTTGTAGTTTTCTCTGTAGAGGTCTTTTACATCTTTGGTTATGTTTATTCCTAGGTATTTTATTGGTTTAGAGGTTATAGTAAATGGAATACGTTTCTTTATTTCTTTCATTGTGGATTCATTGTTGGCATAAAGAAAAGCAACTGATTTCTTTAGGTTGATTTTGTATCCTGCAACTTTGCTGAATTAGTTAATCAGCTCCAGAAGTCTTTTGGATGAGTTCATTGGATCTTCTAGATAAAGAATCATATCATCTGCAAATAAGGAGAGTTCTAATTCCTCTCTTCCTATTTGAATTCCTTTGATTTCCTTCTCTTGTATTATTGCCGTGGCAGGAGAACTAGCTATCCATTTGTAGAAAGTTGGATCTAAATCCTTACTTCTCACTATGCACACGAATCAACTCGAGATGGATCAAAGACTTAGAAATTAGACCATAGACTGTGAAGTTATTAGAGAGACTGTGAAGTTATTTAGGCACAGGCAGTAACTTTCTCAATATGACTTCCAAAATGCAGGAAATTAAAGCAAGAATTAATAAGTGGGATCTCATCAAACTAAAAAGTTTCTTCTCATCAAAGGAAACCATCAAGAACCTAAAGAGGAAGCCTACATAATGGGAGAAGATCTTTACCAGCCACCACTCTGATAGGGGACTAATATCCAGAATATACAAAGAGCTCAAAAGACTCTACACTAGCAAAACAAACAACCCAATCAAGAAATGGGCAACTGAACTGAATAGACACTTCACAAAAGAAGAGCTACAAATGGCCAATAGATACATGAAAAGAAGCTCAACATCACTAGATACCAGGGAGATGCAAATCAAAACTACGCTGAGATTCCATCTAACCCCAATCAGAGTGGCAAGCATAAAGAAATCAAACAACAACAATTGCTGGTGAGGATGTGGGGAAAGAGGAACTCTTTTACACTGTTGGTGGGAGTGCAAAGTAGTTCAGCTGCTTTGGAGATCAGTGTGGAGATTCCTTTGAAAATTGGGAATAGCTCCACCATTTGATCCGGCTATACCACTCCTGGGTATCTTTCCAAAGGGCTTGAAATAAGAGAACTACATTAACATATGCATACCCATGTTCATAGCAGCACAGTTTGTAATAGCCAAAATATGGAACCAATCTAGATCTCCATCAATAGATGAATGGATTGCAAAATTATGGGAAATACACACAATGGAATTCTATTCAGCTATAAAGAATAAAATAATAACATTTGCAAAAAGATGGAAGGAACTTGAGAACATTATGTTAAGTGAGATTAGTCAAGCACAGAAAGAGAAGGGACATATGTTTTCTCTAATATGCCCAAGCTAGGGAGTAGTGGTCATACCAGAGGGACTCCAGAGGATGGAGGGGAAATCTCAGCAAAGCTTGAATGGAAGGATAGGAGAGGAAGAAGGCTGAGGTTGTTCAATGGAGGAGCTACATACAAATATGTGTAATAGTATAAATATAACATGGTAACCTGGGAGGGGGGAAGGGAAATGGAGGGGGAGGGGCACGAAGCACAATCTAAATGTACACCATTTTCAATATCTTCCACTTATAAATAAAATAAAATATGGGAAAAAATAAAAAATTGTAACAGTATACTAAAGGAAGTGTTGAACAAGCTGAGAGAATAAGTGGTTTAACTTGATGTGAATTTGTTTAAATAACAAAAGATACCTACTAAGCAGATGGAGAAACAGCCCTGGAACTGGAATAGCCAAACCTTGAGTTAGGCATTTTTATAGAGATAAGAACAGGAGCTCAGGACTGTGTCCTTGGGAAGGCGCAGGGTTAGTAAGTTAGGGGGAAACATCTATATGCAAGCAGAAGTTAGAAAAGCCAGGTAGTGTTCTTTTTCTCTTTCACTTTAGTTCATCTATGTCCTAGAAAGCTATAGCTATTCCCCAATTATCCTCATTCTCTTTTATAGTGGAAAGAATTCTTCTTCTTTTTTTTTTTTTTGGTGGTACTGGGGTTCCTGGAAGCCCTTCTACCTCCGGGCTACATGCCCAGACCTATTTTATATTATTTTTATTTGGAAATAGGGTCTCTTAAGCCAGCACGGCTGGCTTTGAACCTGTGCGATCCTCCTGTCTCCACCTCCCAAGCACAGGGATTACAAGTGTGCACCACCATGGCCGGCATAGTGGAAAGAATTCTGACAGAACTAGGCTCCATAAAAAAATAAATCTAACTGCCACTCCATGGACTTTACTGAGTGAGACCTCGTGCTGGCTCTATCATCTGGCCACCTCCATGACCAACTACTGCGACTTTTACCATCCCACTAAGCCAAGTAGCAAAGGGGTGTGGTACCAGGTGCTACACCATCAGCTAGACCTTAAAAGGTTGTTCCATTTAAGTCCCTCTCTTCCATAGTGTGGGAAAGTAGTGAAAAAGGCTTAGTGATTCTATGGGAGAAAATTTGATACTACAATAGGGTCATTTTCTGAGTAAAATAAAAATGCATATTGAAAAATCATTCTGCTTACAATCACCTATTTTTCTCATTTGTTCCTAAAATACAAGTTGAAAAACTAACATTGAAATAAGAGAAGCCGTTTCTGCATTTTAAATTCTTGGTCCATTCCCTATTTGACCTCTTGACATCAAGTTTGCTTTTTCATTTTGATAAACCAGGGAAAAATAAACTATGATAGTATTATATTCATGCTGCAAAGTAGAACTCATAAAATTCAGAGAATGTAAAAGTCAGGGTTCTTATGGTTCTATAAATGAGTTTACATTTATTAAATGTAGAAGATAGCTAGCTTGTAGGACTCTTAAACCTAACTGACCTGGAGGCGGAACTCTACTGATTAGAAGCCTTATCCCTGTTTCTAGAAAGAGAAAAAGGGCAAAAAGCCAAATATTAGGATAATATTGAGAATTAAGATGATTAAAATTAGCTCCTTAAGATCATTCCTCACTTGAATCTTGCCTTTAATAAATAATATTATTCATCATTCATTTTCTTCTCCAGAAAATGTCAGGAGACTGTTTGGCTCACTTTCTTCAGATATCTTAATCCCTCTCAATCAGTCATCTTTTATATTTATATTAATCTCCACTAAGTAATGAATTAATAATGGAACATAAAAGTGAAAACATTTAAAAAATACATATATTTAGGTATAAAAACCTTAAAATTTCTACTTTATATTCATACAAATAAACCTATTTAGTATCTTACCATACTTGAGAATTCTTTGTATTTTATAGCACTTAGGTACATATTCTCTTCAAATTAAACTGGTTTGTGGAAATACAATAGTTTTGGATAAGTATAAAGTCATAGTGACCTAAAAATAGTAGATTAATCACAATGCTGACTTAGAACCTGGTGTCCTCCTTTCTCAGCCTCCTAAGTACTAGAATTACAGGCATGTGCCACCATGCCCTAATGGATATAAAGAGGCTTCACACATGGAATAGAGCACATGTTGGGTGAGGGCAGTGAGTGACACATCATAAAATATAAGAAAACAGAATTCAAAGTAACCAATTAGTCAAGCACAGTGGCACATGCTTATAATCCTAGTACTTGGGAGGCTGAGACAGGAGGATTCCAGGTTCTACGTT
This sequence comes from Muscardinus avellanarius, assembly GCF_963383645.1. Classification (NCBI taxonomy): domain Eukaryota; kingdom Metazoa; phylum Chordata; class Mammalia; order Rodentia; family Gliridae; genus Muscardinus; species Muscardinus avellanarius. The sequence continues at coordinate 40,254,833 of NC_137789.1, forward strand.
AGCATATGGTAACTAAGTGAGATTCTGTTTCAAAATAAAAAATAAAGCCAGGCATAAGGCAAATTCAAAGCTAGAGTGAAATTAGAAAAACTAAAAACTACATAAGTAAACTAATGAGCAAGTTATATAGGGTGAGAATAAACATGTGATAGTATTAAGAGGGAAAGACATTGTGTGTTCAACTATAGACATTATGTATATTAAAATCAAATAAATGTGAAACTGTATTTATAATGTTGTTTGTGATATGACCATGATATTTAATTATATGATGGATGGGGTATGCTAATCATTAATTTATAAAAATACAAATATGATTTGGGATCCTTGGTTCCAATTTGCCATTTCCGTTCTTTGTCATTTAAATGCCTTTCATGGCTACAGTGAGAGCGGCTCAAAATTTTTTGTGCAAAAGAACAATGAAAAAAAAAAAAACACCCAGGGAGCTCAAATGTTTTTGCAAATGACCCTAAGTTAATTAGAAAAATCTGCACCTTTACCATTTCTTCTTCTCACATGTCAGGTCTCATAAAATTGAAGAAAAAAAATACCAATTTCAAAGTTAAGAAATCCTACAGTTAACAAACTTTTAAACTCGGATCAAGTGGGCATATTCCTATATTTCTGTATGATGTCATACTAAACACTTTATGGCTGAATTTGAATTTGCAGGAGTATGAATGATTTTTCAATATAAGTATCTGATCTAACACTAATTTCTTCTCTGTAGGCAAACTGTGCTGGGAACAGGTGGCCCTGCTTTCAATTATGGAGGGCTAGCATGCCAGTGTGAGGCCTGGATTAGTTCACCTTCTCACGGGGAATTTTCCTCGGTTGGGAATGGATTTATTATGGCTTCACACATGGAATAGAGCTCATGTCAGCTGAGGGCAGTGACACATCATATGATTCAAATTAACCTGCTGTGGACTGTTCCGCAGGGCTTAGATTGTGTATTAAAATGACGACATTTTAAAAACAGCTTGAAAGAAACCAGAATTGCTGAACTGCAAAGGTTCCAATTTGTTCCAACTAATCTATCACCTGCTGGAGATATTATTCTAGTGGGTTTCTGGTAGCTGCTGTTTTCCAGGTTTCTCCAAGCCACTGACCTTGCTAATGGGTACAATTGCTGCCTCGGAAGGAGGGAGGTGGGGCTGGGAGAGCTTTGAAGGAATTTTTGATACAGAAGTTGGGACCTACTATTTGCTCAAGGTACTGTTAGGTGAACAGAGGAAATAAGGAAATACTCAAGAACTCTGAATTATGTTTTCAAACAGCATCTCTTAAGAATAGCATCTGTATTACCTTGTTTAGAGAAAATAACTCCTAAAAATATATTTGAAAGGCTAAATTACCAAGCTATTAAATCCAAAATTTTTTGAAGAAAATTTAATGTTAGGCAGTTGTAAATCAGAATCACTTTAACTTTTAGGGACATAATTTTTATTGTTACTGTATCCTAAATTCAAGAACAAGAAAGAATAGATAGAAATAAATATACAGCTTTACAGATATAACAGTAAGACATTCTTTGGGAATGATTCTTAAATAGATGGGTATACAAATTAAAAACTTAATGGCAGAAAATATTCTTAATATTAAAACGATATGCCTAACACTTATGATAATACTGCATACAAATTAGAAGTATTATTTGTAATGCCTTTATATTACTTATACTGCTTTTTATTTTCAAGGGAAGGGAAGAGTATTGGGAAATATTATAACACTGAAGTCTGTGCCCCCAATTTCAATATAAGTGATATTCTTCCTAGTATCCTATCACCTAATATCTGGAAAAAATACAATTTTATTGCGTTGCCAAAAAATCTATAAAATAGTATTATTTACATCTACATGTAAGAAATGTTTTAATGTGACTTGTCATTCACATATATTTATTTTTATTTTTTATTTTTTGGTGGTACTGGATTATATAAAATTTCATTTCATTTATACTCTTTATATTCATTATATTATATTCATTCATTATATAATTTCATTTTTTATTAGCTTTCTAACAAATTCAATTTACTTGTTTGGCCTTGGAAATATGGTTCAATTCTCCCTCAATTTATAGGTCTCATTCCTTTAACAAACATATCAACCAAATGTAAACTACAAGCGAGCTTCCTAACCAAACTGAAAGACTGCCTTTAAACAAAAGAAACTTGAAACTAATGAGAAGAGGTAAATGCAAAATGAAAATATAGTAATTTCTGTGAAATAAATAGCTAAGACCACACTAAGGAGAATAATAGAAGAGGAAGCACATAGGATGAAGGAATAACTAAAAGAGCAGAAAAAAAGGAGGAGAACGAGGAGAAAGAAAAATAGTTAAGCTAAAATTAGTGTAAGGTAGATGTTAAGAACTAGTCTTTGGAGTCATAACCTTAGTTTTTTAACTTTTTGAAAGACTTTTTTATTTTTTATTTTTTGGTGGTACTGGGGTTCCTGGAAACCCTTCTACCTCCGGGCTATGCTCCCAGATACCTATTTCTTTATTTTTTATTTGGAAACAGGGTCTCTTAGGCCAGAGAGGCTGGCTTTGAACCTGCGCGATCCTCCTGTCTCCACCTCTGAAGCGCGGGGATTACAAGCGTGTGTCACCATGCCCGGCAACTTTTTCATTTTTATGATTAATTTTTAAACACATTTATTGGTGTACTCTAAATCTATTTATATATCATAGTGAGATTCAAAGTGATACAAACATGCAATGTACACATCACGTAGTTTATTTCTCTCCATCAACCTCCTCTTGCTCTGCTCTCGCCACCTCCCTCCCCATACATATTAGTGATATTGGTAGTGATACTTTTTGTATGGAGGTCACCTTATTTGAAACATTCCTTTCCCCAATCCTCATTTTATTCCTTCCCAAATGCGTCCTCCAACCACTTTTCACAATTCTCTTTTGCTTCCTATTTTTGTTATATTTTCCACATGAGAGAAAACATATGACCCTTGGCTTTGAGACTGGCTGACCTCAGCATTATATTCTCTAGTTATATCCATTTTTTTTAACAGATGAAAGAGTTTTGTTCTTTTTTTATGGCTGAGTAAAGTTTCATGGTGTGCATATATCACATTTTCATTATTAGACAACTAGGTTAAGTGCTATAATAATGGGTATACATGTATTACTATAGTGTTATAACTTTGATTCTTTAGGAAAGATGATTCTATACTTAGAAGACCTCAAAAAACTCAACTAGAAGACTTTTAGAACTGACATACAAATTCAGCAAAGTAGCATATTAACTTTAAAAAACATAGTTTTTCTATACAGCACCCATAAATTCACTGAAAAAGAAATCCAAAAAGCAAGGAAGACCACTACAATGAAAACTGTATAACACTAAAAAGAGAAATTGAAGAATACCTCAGGAAAAAAAAAACCTGTGCTCTTGCATAGGCAAAATAAATATTGTCAAAATAACTATACTATCAAAAGTAATCCAATGATTTCATGCAATACCTATTAATACCAAAGTTACTCTTCTCAGAGCTAGAAAAAATGTCCTAAAATTCATACAGGAGAACAAATGACCCAAAATTGTCAGAGAAGTAAGAACCATGCAGGAGGAATCACCATATCTGATTTTAAACTATGCTACAAAGCTATAGTAACAAAAATCACATGATATTGGCATAAAAACAGTCATACAGACCAATGGAATAGAATAGAAGATATAGAAAGAATCTTCACACTTATAGCCAGTTGATTTTTGACCAAAGCACCAAAAACACATGCTGCAGAAAAACAGTCTTCTCAACAAATGGCATTAGGAAACTCTGGATATTTATATGTAGAATAAAATTAGATCCCTATTTTTCATTCTGTACAAGTCAACTTAAGATGGATTAAAGACTTGGAAGTTAAACTAGATACTTTGCAATTACTAAAAGAAGGCATAAGACCAACTTTTCAACATATAGGCACTGGTAGGGGCTTCAACAAGGCATCTAAAGCTCAGGAAATAAAACTGAGAATCAATAAATGCAATGCTATCAAATTAAAAAAGATTCTGAGATGGGCATGGTGGCACACCATGAGAGGCTGAAACAGGAGGATTGCAGGTTCAGAGCCAGCCTCAGCTACTTAGTGAGGCCTCTGCAACTTAGCAAGACCCTCTTTCAAAATCAAGAGTAAAAGATAGGCTGAGGGTGTAGTTTGGAGGTAGAGTGTCCCTGGGTTCCATCCCCAGTACGCAAGAGAGAGAGAGAGAGAGAGAGAGAGAGAGAGAGAGAGAGAGAGAGAGAGATTGAGAGAGAGATTGATTCTGTTCAGAGAAGAATACAATCAAGAGTTGAAATGAGAACCTATAGATTAGAAGAAAATCTTTGCCAGCTATTCTCTGATAGAAAACTAATGCTAAAATATATAAAGAGCACCAAAAAAAAAAAACACCACTTCACTTACACATGTAGAAATCAAATAGCCCAATTAAAGATGGGTGACTGAACTGAGTAGACACTTCTCAAAAGAAGAAATACCAATGGCCAACAATGATCTGGGTTTGAGGACAGCTAGATAAAATATATGGCTGTGAGTATAGCTCAGAGGTAGAATGCCATCCCCAGTATGGCAAAACCAAACCAACCAAACAAAAAACCAAACCAAAACAACAACAACAAACAAAGTTCAACATCATCAGCAATCAGGGAAATGCAAATCAAAACTATCCTGAGATTTCTTCTAATTTGAATTAGAATGGCAATTATCAAGAATACAAAAAAATGCTACTTAAAGTATGGGAAAATATGACCTCTTATACATTATTGTTGGGATTATAAATGAATATAACCACTAAGAAGACCATTACAAGGTTTCTTAAAAAACTAGGAATGGAGTCACCATATAACCCACCTATACCATCCCAAATGAATGGCTTTTCTACCACTGGCAACTTCAGTTTTCTAAGTCTTATCTTTCTTACTCAGAAAATTGAGATAACTTTGGTACCTATTCCCTGGGTCTTCATCAGTATGTAAAGCATATTTTGATACCTGTAGCAATCTATCTAAAACTGAATGCTTACTATGTCTCAAATACTTTCTTAAGCATTTGGAGTAAGTGTACTCAAATATCTATGTATACTATCTTATGTATGTATATCATGTATCTATATATCCATCCATCCATTTAATTTTTTTCATATACAGGCAAGAAAATCGAGAAACAGAAGATTAGGTAAATTGCTCAAGATCACAATTAACACAAACATCAGAAATAAAACAGAAACACAACATCAGCCTCCAGTCAACTATTCTTTAGTTGGTTACTATTTGTCAATCAGAGGATTTTTAAGATACATTATGTATGACTTTTGATGTCTACAATTGGCAGCCTGGAGAGAGTACACTTTGGAAAACAAATGAACTACTCATTTTTGGCAAGAAATGTCAAAAGTTACTAAAAGATCCTATATATAAGTTAATAATATATTCACATGGAAAAATGTATGCTTGACTTAATTATGATTCTCTTACCTGGTCCATTTAGAAAGTCTTTAATTTGTAGAGTTACTAGGGAAGGTGGAATACCACTTTTGCTGTCTATTTCTCCAGGCACTGTCTGCAGCCATACAGTGCTATAATCAAGGGCTTCAGGTAGAGTCTTCCCAGGATCTAAAGTGACAAAATTGAAATTAAAAACATTACATTACAAATATCTCACTTAGATGAACTTGAGTTGATAAACATAAAAAATGGTTAAATAATTGTATGTATCCCTCATTATTTCATTTATTTATACTCAACAGTATACAGTACTTATATTTTAAAAAAAGATAAACTATGTCTGTACAAGGTGGGGGGATGAAATCACATTTGACAAAATAAGGGCAAAGAGGAAACGACATTTCAATTCTTAATTCATATCATCTTTAAATGAAGGTAAAATTTCTGTACTCTACTAACAGTATAATAGTTGGATTTAAAAAAACATGGTGTTGGAAACAAGAAAAAAAGGAGCAAACCTTGTCAACTTAAAAAAAGGCATATACATGTTCAAAGATGCAATGGATTAGTACTACTTAGGGGTTATTTGAACTGTCTCAGAGTTTTACTGACATTACAATTACTTTTTACTGCTAAGCTTTTGAAGTTAACTTCAGTAGCTTTCCCATAACTTTCTATAATGATAAAAAAATGGGCTGATTTTTTGCTAGTTCCAATTATGACTAAAACTTGAAGGTTTTGTTTTTGTTTGATATTTATTTGCTTAATACTATGCATTTTTACTTTTCCTGGTTGACAGTGTACATTTTTAAATAAATATTTTTAGTCTATTGGTGATAGCAAACTGAATTTGATTTTTTTAATGCTTCAAAATCCACAATTTTTATTTAAATAGCTCTTTGAATAAAAATGACTGCTGTATCTTGGCATACAGTACAGCAGGCTTTTAAAAAACTTCTAAATATTCACAGTTTTTCTTTAGTTTCATGATTGTTTTCCTCTCGGCGTTTTAATGGCCTCTCAATGTCAATTTTATAGGGATGTTCTTGCCATAGAGTCCATCTATTCCATTTTCAGTCAATTTGAAATGTGTTATTAAAATGTTATTTATTTTAGGTTTTATTGATTGGATTGCTTTCAAGAATAGCATTTACATACAGTGTATTCTATTCAACATATGGTTATATAGTATTGCTGTCATATGTGAACTGGGCATATAAATTCTGCCTTGGAATTTGTATTTCTTGACCTTATCATGTGATCCTTATGAAATCTGGCACACATGAACCTTTATGTGATTTCAAAGAAAATGCTGAAAGCAATTGATTTGACGTTAGATCTATGTGGTAAAGATCAAACACTAAGCTAGTGCATTCTTCTCTTTTTATATGATCAGTGAATTTAAGCAGTGAGAATATGCATAGTAGACCCATTACACAGTAACACTGTACTATTCTCTCTTTTAAATACAATGGTCAGGTCTGGTGAATGGATGATAGAAATCTGTTGCTGGTAAGGCGCTGTGCTGTATGGGAGCTATGTAACATGCCAGGACCTAAGGATCTATTTCTAGGGTCTCATCTATCTAGGTATTACCAAAAGTGGTTTTATCAAGTAAGTGTTATTTGCTAGATCTATACAAGGAGATAAAATTTTTTATTCTGAAGAGAAAACAATTGAGAGCAGAAAAATTAAGTGAGAAAACAGAGATGTGATACAAGCAATAATAAATAATCCATACAGATGAATGAAGTTGATGTAGGGATATTAACATGATATATACATATCTGGCAAATAAAACTTAAGTAAGCTGGGCATGGTGATATATGCTTGTAATCCCAGTTCTTAGGAAGCTGAGACAGGATGGTCGCAGTTTTATGGCCAGCCTTAGCTACTTAGTGAGGCCCCCATAACATAGTGAGACTCTGTTTCAAAATAAAGAATAAAATATTGACTGGGGGTGTAGCTTGAGGTAGAATGCCCCTGGGTTCAATCCCCAGTACTGCCAAAAAAAAAAAAGTAAGTAAAATAAGTAATATGAATTACATGCTCCCACATCTGGGAGGCGTGGCCTTGAGGACTGTACCTGTATCTGGCCACTGCCTATTGCTCTGTTTCCCAGCCATCATGATCCAAAGGTAGCTTTTTTTCTCCTCTGCCATGCCCTAAAGTCCTGCTGCCAGGTGACCTATGAAGTCATGAGCTCTGGCTGGATGTTTATCTATGCATTCTTAAATATTTCTTTAAGACAGAGTTAAAGAGATGACCTTTGAGTACAAGGGCATGGATATTTCGTATTATGATAAGCAGAATGACTCAATTGTCCCCTCTGCCCATGCAAAAATACTGCAGTTTAGAATGACTGGAATCCAAAAGGTCATCTAGAGAGGTCTATCTTAGAGAAGTACTTAAAAAAACACAGATAAATGTCCAATAAAGTTGGACTGCAGTATCATTTGAGATATTAAAAAATCCGTGGAAAGCATATATAGAGAAATGCTAAAGCATGGCTTTACTATGACTATGTGCTGCTGCTAAGAATGGACTTACTACTTAGTCCCTTATGTGCCAATGGCTAGATGTTGAGGAGCATGGCTTCTAGACTTCCTGTACTGTCTTCAACTTAACTTCCCCTAAATTCCATCATCAGGATTAGAACATAAGTCACATTCACATTCCTTAGGATCCAGACAATGAGAAAAGCACCAGAATTAAGATTAAAGAAGCTTAAAAATGATATACATGAAGTAACAAAGACAACTGTTTCATATTGGCAACTCATTTAGATTTTTCCATATTTAGTACACATGTATTCAAGTATGGAAAACTCTCCAAAAAACAACAACAAAAACTTCCTGCTGATGTTGATGAGCACATTTCTGCTTGTTGTTTTGGAACAGTAGAAAGTTGTATCTTAATAAGGATTGACAGGGTGGGAAATGAGTCAGAATAAATGACAAACTGTTTATAGCCACATATCTTGTTCAAGATGAGTTAGAATTAACTGTAAGATGACACAACTTTTGACATAATTATAATATTTGTCCTCCATTTGGACTGACCTGACCTCCAAAAGAAAATGCTCTGTCATGTCATAAAGAATACCTAAATAAAAAATTCAGAAAGCCTGAAAATTCAGTCCCCAGATTAATCAGAATACTGGCTTTCATAAGTATATTGTACTACACTTGATCCTCGCTAAAAGGCAAAGAAGTGACTCATAAGGACTTGATCAAAATTATTCTTTGTATTTGTAGATTACTTTGCTCTTCTTCAGTAAAACTTTAATTTTACCTAAGTGTTTGGGAGAGAGTCCAATGAATCTGATAAAAGTGGTCTTTTAAAGTGCTGCTCACTATTATTTTTAACTCTTAGCAGACTTTCACAGAGTTAAGTATATCTTTGTTTATCATGTGGAATGTACAAAATAAAATATAATTCAGTACAGCCAACTCAAAATGAAACTTTAGAAGTAAATTCACTTTTGCTATTTGCACTTTCCTACATACCAAAGAATTGACTATCCAAGCTTACACAAAACAGCTAAATGATGTCATTTTTAAAGATTTATCATTATTCTGCTTTGTTCCACTGTGCAGCAGGGTATTTCTTTTCATAAAGAAGTTTTTACTAAAATCCTCAAGAAAAGAGTTTTGTTCCACAGAAATCAGTGGTAATGTCCTCACTTTTTTATTTTTTTTTTGTGGTACTGGGGTTCCTGGAAGCCCTTCTACCTCCAGGCTACACTCCCAGACCTACTTTTTATATTTTTGAAACAGGGTCTCTTAAGCCAGCACGGCTGGCTACGAACCTGCGCGATCCTCCTGTCTCTGCCTCCCAAGCGCAGGGATTACAAGCGTGCGCCACCACGCCAGGCTGTAATGTCCTCACTTTAAGACTGATGTAGGGCTGGCAATGTAGCTCAGTGGTAAAGCACTTGCCTAGCTTGTGCAAAGCTCTGGGTTCAATCCCCAGCAACACACACACACACACACACACACACACACACACACACACACACACCACTGAATATATAGTGAAGTTTGATTACAGTGGTTACTTCCAAGTGCTAACCATTAGAGATTTTTTGTTAATACGTTTTATACAATGAACAAAGAACTTTAAGTTTAAAAAGCCAAGTGCCACAAAAATCTGTTTATTTCAAAATTCGATATCTATTATAGAAAGGACTTGCACAGTACTCTAAACCAACCAATTTTTCTTCCTCACTCTCCTTTTTCTTCTCTAAATGGTTATTTTCATCAGTCATAGGCTTATGGTAGAGCTGATAAGCCATGTCTTTCTCTTGGTTTAAGAGTAGCTCTACAAGTCGGGCGTGGTGGCACACACTTGTAATCTCAGCATTTGGGAGGTTGAGATAGGAGGATTGTAGTTCGCAGACAGCCTCAGCTACTTAGTGAAGTCCTTTGCAATTCAGTGAGACACTGTTTCAAAATAAAGAATAAAAATTAGGGCTGGGGGTGTAGCTCAGAGGTAGAATGCCCCTGAGTTCAATCCCCAGTACTGAAAAAAAAATTTTTTTAAAAGAGTAGCTCTAAAAAGGAATCAGTTAAGGAATGGTAGAAGATAATTTGCCCTAATATATATATATATATTTATTTTTTCCCCTAGAAGTTCCAGGAAGGATTTTGTTGGGGAGATGGGAAGACGCAGCAAGTAACCACTGTCACAATACTTTGGTTCCCTTGACTCAATTTCCTATGCTACTCATACCTCTTACATTTTTGTGAAAATGGGTACTAACTTGAATGAGATAGTACTATCAAGAAAATGATGAGAGAGAAAAAAGAAAAAATATAGAAACGTGATAGAGAGAAAACAAAACAACAACATATGCTGGGGAGGATGTGGAGAAGTAGGAACTCTAAAACATTGTTGGTGGGATTGCAAACTAGTGCAACCACTTTGGAAAACAGTATGGAGAATCCTCAGAAGAATGAGAGTGAACTTACCATTTTATTCAGCAATACCACTCCTGGGTATCTTCCCAAAAGAAAGGAAACCAAACTACCAAACTAAGGCATGTATATCTATGTTCATAGCCCTACAATTCACCATTGCCAAACTATGGAACCAGTCAAGATGTCCATCAGCAGATGAATAGATCACAAAACTATGGGATGTGTACACAATTAAATTTTACTTAGCCATAAATAAATAATTACATTGTTTACAGGGAAATGAATAGAACTGGAGTATATTATGTTAAGTGAGATTAGTCAGTCACAAAAAATAAATCAGATGCTTTCCCTAATATGCGAAAGCTAGGGAGAAATGGGTAACAAGAGGAACTCTAGATGAAGAAGGAGACTCTATAAATGAATAAATAAGGCAACCTAACTGAGTGGATGGGAGGGAGAAGAGGGAAACTCTCTAAAGCACAAGATATACTTAAACATATAAAAATCAATCACTAAGCCAGGCATGGGGAGGAGGGAAGGGGAGGGAATGGGGCGGGAACTGGGTAAGGGCTAATTGGGTGATGTATGCATGTATGTCTCCACCATCTTTTATCCCATTAAGATGCATTAATATAATGCACCAATAAAGAATTTTTAAAAAGCTTTAAAAAGAAAAAATTTTTTGAATGAAATTTTGGATTTAAGTAATGTTAACAAAAAAATTTTTCCCACTGTGGAAAGTTCTCATAGATTTTTGCTTTTGGAAAAAAGTCTAAGGCAATTTAGGGGTGAGTTCTAAAAATAAAACTTGATTTCTTTTTTTTGTGTGTGTGGTACTGGGAATGGAACCTAGGGGCATTAGACCTCTGAGCTACACTCCCAGCCCTAATTTTTAGTCCTTTTTTATTTTTGAAACAGGGTCTCACTGAGATGCAAAGTGCCTCGCTAAGTAGCTGAGGCTGTCCACTAACAGCTTTCCTCCAGTCTCCGCCTCCCAAATGCTGGGATTACAAGTGTGTGCCATCATGCCCAGCTTGATTAACTGAGTTTTTAATGTACCTCATTTTAATGCTTTCCTCCCTCCTTCCCTTCTTCTGTCCTTCTTTCCCTCCCTCTCTCCTTTATTCCTCTTTGCTTTGATTCAATGTGGGGAATTGCTGTGCTGTCCAGGCTGTCCTCAAGCTATCCTCCTATCTCAGCCTCCTCAGTAGCTGGGACTATAAGGCATACTACCACACCCAGCTTCATCATGTTTTCTTAAGCAAGACAAGGGCCTGTCGCTCTACTACTGGCATTACCCTCTCACTGTATTAGTCTACTCTAGACTGGGTATTAACATAATGGGTAATAACATAATGCCTAAAAGTATCAACTTTAAAATAAGACCATGCTTTACTTCCTAATCTGACTGAGGATAATGTTAATATAATAACATATAAATAAAATCAATGTCTTTCCTACATTATTATTATTATTATTATTATTAATTCAAATATTAGGCTATGTACAGTGGTCTATGCCTGTATTACCATTTTGCTTGGGAGGCTGAGACAGGAGGATCACAGGGTTGAGGCCAGTGCACAGTATATATGTTTTTATATGTATATATGGATGTATATATATATATGTGTGTATATGTAATTTTATATGTATATCTGGCTGGGTGTGTAGCTCAGAGGTAGAACCCCTCTGGGTTCAATCCCAAAAAGAAAAAAAAAATCAGTAACTTTTTGCTTTGGTACCATATTGTATCAACTGAATTTTTTTCTGGTAGTAGCATATGATTAAAACATCACAAATTCCTCAGATGTCAATAAAACAAAAGCCTATGTGATACAGCATTGCAAATGTCCTCAAGATTTAGTTCTGCCTCCACTGTATCAGTTCCAGAAAGTCAAGAGGCTCTACTGTGTTTCTTTTCTTTTCTTTTTTAAATAACAAACTGTATATTTTATTCACTTTTTTGTGAAGTCTTTCTGCTGATTACAAGCATATACTCCACCACAGGGAATGAATCCAAGCCTGTCCCAGGCAGCCACGGAACCAGCTACCTACACCTGTTTAGGAAGATTGGTTCTCTTTGCTCTGAGGTATGCTGGGCTGTCTTGTTCATGAAACAGCATTTAAGTGACTTTTGATGGGCTCTTGAGGAACAGATGCAAGGCTAGATATGATACTGTCTAAAGGAGAGGTTTGAGAAATAGCTTGACAGTGACCCAGAACTTACTGAGCACAGGTTTACTTTCATGCAGCTTTCTCACATTTCGTTTTATATGGAAGTTTATATAATGGAAGAAAGTATGAGGTAACAAAAAGAACGTAGGATGTGGAGGTAGTCAGATCTGGATATAAGACTGGACTATCCTTGAATTGGGAAATTTAACTTCACTGAATTCTAGTTTGTTTCCAAAATGGAGATAATAAACAAAATTATGGTACTGTTGAGAATCTTAGATAATGTATGCAGAGTGGGTTGTATGGGGCTTGTCACGTAGGAGTTCATTGAATAGGCACCATTTGTTTTCTTACAGCCAAACTCTAAATGAGTAGGTGTATGATATGTCTTTCAAGTGACTACTTTTATTGGTTTAAAACTTTTCATTTATCTAACATCTAAAATAAGAGGAATACAATAAAAAGGCTAAAAAAGAAAAGCTTTGATCACCTGTAGAAATAACCAGTTTTAAACTTTAAAACTTGTAAACTTCTTTATATGTAAGTTAAAAATAATATTAATTACTAAGACTTAAAATAATAGTCAACATTTTTATCTCCCTACTATTACTTCTTACTGGGAAGAAATTTCTGAAGCACTCAGCACAATTTCTCTCCACTTTGGTTCTGAGATTGTTCAAATTATATTCTTACTTCCTTTTCCATCCCTTAGCAATATTTGAGTTATATACAAGTCAAGGAAGTACATAATCTGAAAGCCAAAATAATCTGCTTTCTTATATGCTTTTTTTTTTTTTTTGCAGTACTGGGGATGGAACCAAGGGTCATTCTACCTCCGAGGTATACCCCAGCCCTATTTTTCATTCTTTATTTTGAAACCAGGTCTCACTAGGTAGCAAAGGGCCTCACTAAGTAGCTAAGGCTGTCCTTGAACCACAATCCTCTGGTCTCAGCCTCCCAAATGCTGGATTACAAGCGTGTGCCGCCATGCCTGGCCTATATGCATTTCTTTTTTTCTTTCTTTTTTTCTTTTTTTGGTGGTACTGGGGGTAGAACCCAGAGGCTTTCTACCTCTGGGCTATACTCCCAGACGTATTTTATATTTCATTTGGAAACAGGTATTTTTCATTTTTTTATTGGTACATTGTAGTCACACATCTTAATGGACTAGAAGATGGTGGAGACATACATGCACACATCACCCAATTGGTCCTTACTCAATTCCCTCCCCATTCCCACCTCCTCCTTCCTTATGTTCGGCTTAGTGATTGATATTGATATGTTTGTGAATTTCCCTCTTCCCTCCTCCCATCCCCTCAGTTAGGTCGCCTTATTTGTTCATCTATAGTATCTCCTTTGCGTCTAGAAATCCTCCTATGACCCATTTTCACCCTAGCTTCCGCATATTAGGGAGAGCATCCAGTTTCTTATTTTTTGTGACTGACTAATCTTACTTAACATAATGTCCTCCAGTTCCATCCATTTCTCTGTAAATGGCAATCATTCAAAACACAAATGCTGGGAAGGATGTGGAGAAGTGGGAACTCTAATACATTTTTAGTGGGATTGCAAATTAGTGTAACCACTTTGGAAAACTGTATGGAGGATCTTCAGAAGAATGGGAACAAACTTACCATATGATCCAGCAATGACACTTCTGGGTATCTACCCAAAAGAAAGGAAACCAAACTACCAAACTAATGCATGTGTATCTATGTTTATAGCTGCACAATTCACCATTGCCAAACTATGGAACCAGCCAAGATGTCCATCAACAGATGAATGGATTATAAAACTATATGGGATATGTACACAGTGGAATTTTACTCAGCCATAAATAAAAACAAAATAATCTGCTTTCCATTTCTAAACTAGAAGTTAGAAGAGTATCTGAGTATATCAACTTTTATACAAAGAAGAAACTGAAATGAGACTTGACTGTAATTTATAAGCAAACATGGTGAGTGTAACAGGATTTTAATTTCACACAATTTTCTTTTTCACGAAGATCAAGTAGAATTCACAACTCACCAGAGCAGAGAAAGAAAACACCTAAAAAGAAACCAGGGTTCCTTATTCTTCTTTATTTTCTCTCAATTCTTGAGAAAAGATGTCCTGGTATAATTTTTTAGGTTAATTATGCCCAACCAAGAACAGACAAAAATGTTTCTTAGTAGAACTTGTAGATAATTCGGAGGGAAAGCATTTTAGACCTACCATACTAGATATATTTGCCTCTATCTATAAAATTAATATTGCTAACACTTCCAAAGAAACACATTCAGAATCCACAACTGTGCTTGTTTTGGGTATGCTGAATGGCTCAAGGTACAACCCCTTGTAAAGAGAAGTCACTATCAGAATGGTCACCTCTTGACCATTTGACATGTAAAGATACAAGCTATCAGTTTTTTCTATTTCCTATATTTCTTTTATAGTTTAATGGTTATTGTCTCTTAAGTGTAGCCTTAGAAGTGAATGTAGTTCATGAGGCCCCTATGGTACCTGAACATTAAATTGTGAAAAAAAAAACTAAATACATAAAATACTCTAATAATTCAATGTCAGAGAAGCAAAAGCAAACAAAAAGGTAATTCCAATTGGCTCTGCATACAAGTTAAGTGGCATCATCTCTGTCTGGGTATCCAGAAACATGGCTAAACCCATAAGCACTTTCCCTCATAGATCTGCTATGCTGCACCTACTATATACCTTATAAGTTGACATGGGAAGGGCAATACAAGGTTTCCTGGCTTCAAATACCAGGTCTGCAGAACACAGGAACAGGAAGAAGAGACTAGAGTGGTTGTTGGGATGTGTGATCATCAGTGTTCACTGGCTATTAGATTTAGAACCAAATCTTCTACATTTTGCTGGAAGGAATGTTTTTTCTACTTAATGATGGTAACCACTGAATAATGCATGAAATATCAATTCATCGAATTATTTATTTTCTGTCCTATTTTGCAATGCTCTTGAATTCTTCCCTATTTTTTATGTTAAATTCTAATGTGGGTTTTAAGTGTTTTACATAACATTAGATTAGAATTCAATGCAAGTTAATGGAATAAATAAAGTGCCATTCCATAAAAATCATTAAGTCACCTATCCAAGGAAGATAAACTTAATCCCAATTATAGATTTTTTCTCTACTCTAATAAAAGACTGAGGTGGTGTGTGTGTGTGTGTGTGTGTGTGTGTGTGTGTGTGTGTGTGTTGATGGGATTTAATCTAGGGGCATTTTACTTTCAAGCTATACTCCTAGCACTATTTTTTTTTAATTTGGAAATATGTTCCAAAATAGGTTCAAAACTGCTGATTTTGAACCTGCAGTCCTTCTGTCTCAACTTCTTAAGTACTGGGATTTAAGGCATGCATCACCGTACCCAACTAAAGTCTGATTTCTGTAAAACCAAACTCAATTCAGAAGAAGGAGGAAAAGGGCAGATTAAAGGAACTCAAAATCGTTTCCAACTGCCCCTCTAAAAAATGTCCAGACTATATAAATAACTCAGAGTGGTTTACACCAAAAATAATAATAACCCAATAAATAAATGGGCAACTGAACTGAATAGACACTTCTTAAAAGAAGAGATACAAATGACTAATAAATAGATGAAAAATATTCAACATCCTTAATAACCAGGGAAATGCAAATAAAAACTACATTGAGATTTTATCTCACTCCATTTAGAATGGCAATCATCAAGAATACAAATAATAATAAATTCTGGCAAAGAAGTGGGTTGGAAGCTATACATATACACCATTAGAGGGACTGTGAACTAGTACAACTACTGTGAGGATCAGTATGGCGGTTCCTCAAAAGACTAGGAATGGAACCACCATATATGTTCTAGCTGTGCCACTCCTGAGTATTTTCCCAAATGAATTAACTTCAGAATAGTATAGTGATACATGCATACATCTGTGCATGGCAGTTCACAAAAGCCAGTTTATGAAACCAGCCTAGGTATCTATCAGTAGATGAAAGGATAAAGAAAGTAATACACACACACACACAAGATTTTCCTCAGGCATTAATAAAAAAAATTATGACATTTTCAGGAAACTAAATGAACTAGAAAACATCATGCTAAATGAAATAATCTAAACTCATAAAATCAGGGGTCATATTTGTTCTCTCACATGTGGAAGGTAGAGGGAAGAAGGGAAAATGGGGAGGGGGAACCTGATAAAAATAAAAGGTAGACCAGTAGGGCAGAAGTAGATGAGGAGCAGCAATGAAATGAGGCAAAGGGGAGATAGTGGGAAATGGGATTAACCAAATTATGCTATGTCCATGTATAAATGTCTCAATGAATCCTACTCTTGTGCACAATGATAATGCACCAATAAAATGTTTTTAAAAACAATAAATTCAGCTGGTCATGATGGTACATATCTGTAATCCTAGTACTTGGGAGGCTGAGATAAGAGGATCACAAATTCGAAGCTAGCCTCTCAAACTTAGTAAGAAAATTACTTAGTAAGTAAATTAACAACATAGTGAGACCCTATTTCCAATAAAAATAAAATTGGGAAGCCGGGCGTGGTGGCACACGCTTGTAATCCCAGCATTTGGGAGGCTGAGACCGGATGATCACGGTTCGCTTACAACCTCAGCTACTTAGTGAAGCCCTCTGCAACTCAGTGAGATTCTGTTTCAAAAAATAAAGAATAAAATATTGGGCAGGGGGTGTATCTCAGAGGTCAAATGCCTCTGGGTTCTATCCCCAGACCTGCAAAGAAAAAAGAAATCGGGTTTGGGGTATAGCTTGGAGGTAGAATACACCTGGGTTCAATTCCCAGCATCATATACACACAAAAATAAGATAAATTCAATATCTTTAAATGATTTGCCCCATTTTTTATTTATTTTAAGTAAATGCTGTGATTAAATCAGGTATCACTAAGTCCAGGACACAAACAATGTACAGAAATGAGGATCTATTAAGCATTACCTCCTATTGCTAATAATAACAATGGAAATTTTATCTTATAATTGAATAATGCTTCAAATATCCAAACCATTTCATAAATATCATCTCATTTGCCACTCAGATTAATCCATTAAGGAAAACATAGTATAAATATACAATGGAATTCTACCCAGTCACAAAGAAGAACAAAATTATGTCTTTTACAGGAAAATGGATGTAACTTGATAATATTATATGTGAGATCGGCCACTCTCAGAAAGTAAAGAGTTGTATGTTTTCTCTTATATGTAGAAGCTAAAGAGAAAATAGAAAACAAAAGGAACATTGAATTAATGTGGAGAAATACCAGTAGAATAGTGGAAGGGGATTGGAAGAAGGTGGCTGGAGGAGAGAAAAAGGAGGCTTGAGGAAGGAAACCGTTCAAATAATGCTTAGGCAATATATAAAGGTAGCACTCCCAGTTTGGCTAGCATGTAAAGGGAGGGAGGAGGGATAGCAGGGTAGGACGTGGAGGGAGTACACCAAGAGCTACGTGCACGTATGTTTGTATCACACTGAACCTCACTATGGTGTGTAAATGCAATGCCCCAATATAAGCGTTTAAAAAGCACAAAGAGCAGATATTATTATAGAGCTATGGAAACTAAAGTACCAAGTAATTTATCTACATAAAAGAGCTTTTGCATCAGAACCAAGACAAAAATTCAAGTTTATGATTTCCTTTCTAATAAGTATCTCCACAAAACATTGATTCTCCCCAATAACCGGGCCATTACTTAACCTTTGCACCACTTTTCTCCCGAAGTGACTCACTAGAGTGCCTCTCATTGAAGATACCTATTTACTTGCTGAAGTCTGTCCCAGTAATAATTTTATTTTACATTATTAACCAGCAAGAAATGTTCCTAGCAGCAAAATGTTAAGTTGTGATCATTATGACATAATGTCACAGGTTAATTCTGAGCCTTTATAGGGACATTAACAAAATCTTTACTTCTAAAGAGACATGTAATTCAATCTTTTTCTGAAAGTCATAATAACTAAATAAAATCAAGTAATGATTTATGAGGCATAAAAAGCTTGTTTATGATTTTTCAACTGTTGGTTTACTCAAATGTCTTCAGCACATTTTCTTCAGGAGCTATTTATGAAAATGTAAAATGGCTAATTATTGTAAATGAAAAATTTCAAACTATAATAGTTATAATTATACTGAAATGGTGTATAAATTATTTTAAGCAATTACAAACAATATTTTAAAATAGACTCAAAGATATAACGGATATGACACAATTAACAATAATTATATTAAAATTCATTGAGCCCTGTTATACACTTAGCTACAAACTTCACAAACACCATTTAATAACAATCCTAGGAGGTTGCTACCAGCATTATCCCCATATTACAGATAAAGAAACAGGCTTAGAGAGATTAAAATAACTTGCCCAAAAGCCATATTGGTGTAAATAGCAGAGCTGGGATTACGACTCAGGACAATTACAACTATTTCCAAATCTAATATTTTCATTGGACTACATTTCATATTTGTTAAATGGGTCTTAAATCATATCTGTAACATTTATACCTTTATGGAAGAACTAAACCCAGCATTTCACAAGTTATTCTTTGAAATTCAAATAAATGAAATTCTTCCTAACTCCTTCTATGAGGCCATTCTCACCTTATGAACAAAACTAAATAAAAGTACCTCAAGAAAAAAAAATACAAACCAATAGCCTTGATGAACATAAATTCAAAACTTCTAAACAAAATAGTAGTGATATACATTTAAAGACATAACAAGAAGATTATTCAGTATGACTAAGTTGATTTCATTCCAAGGATGCATGGCTAGTTCAACATATGGAAATCAATACATGTCATTTACCAAACAAATAGAACTAAAAACAAAAAATCACATGATCATATGAATAGATGCTGAAAAAGTATTAGACATAACCCAACACCCATTCATGTTAAAAACACTGCAGAGAATCAGAATAAAAGAAACTTCAACATCATTCAGACAATATACAATAAACCCAAAGCCAACATCATATTGAATGGGGAAAAACTGAGGAAATTCCCTTTCAAGTCAGGAATAAGACATGGATATCCACTATCACCACTTGAATTCAATATAGTTTTCAAGACTTTAGCCAGAGCAGTAAGGCAAAAGAAGGAAATTAAAGGAATACAAATAGAAAAATAAGAACTGAAATCATCCCTATTTTCAGATGACATGATCCTATATTTAGAAGACCCCTCCCCCAAACTCAACCAAAAGACTTCTAGTGCTGATTAACAAATTCAGCAAAGTTGTAAGATGCAAAATTAATATAAAAACGAGCAGCTTTTCTACATGCCAAGCATGAATACACTGAAAAACAAATCCATAAAACAGTTCCATTCACAATAACCTCAAAGCCAATAAATACCTAGGAATAAACCTAACAAACAAGGTAAAAGACTTCTACAGTGAAAGTTATAAAAAACTAAAGAAGGAAATTAAAAGAGAATCTTAGAAATGGAAAGAGCTCCCATATTTTTGGATAGGCTAAATAATATTAAAATTGTCATTCTGCCAAGAGTGATCTAAGAGTCAATGAGATTCCTATCAAAATTCCAATGTCACACTTCATGGACCTAGAAAAATAAGTCCTAAATTTTATATGGAAAAGTAAAAGACCCAGAACAGCCGAAGCAATTTTCAGCAATAAGAACCTTACAGGAAGTATCACAATTCCTGACTTTAAATTATACTACAGAGCTATAGTAATAAAAATAGCATGGCATTAGCACAAAAACAGACACATAGACCAGTGAATCAGAATAGAAGATACAGAAACAAATCCACACACTTTAGCCAGTTGATCTTTGACAAAAGTGCCAAAAATATAGGTTGGAGAAAAGACAACCTTTTCAGTAAATGGTTTTGGGAAAACTGGTTATCCATTTGTAGAAAAATGAAATAAAATCTCCACCTCTTACCCTGCGCAAGAGTCAACTCAAGATGGATCAAAGATGTAGAAATTAGACCACAAACTTTGAAATTACTAGAGGGCAAAGGTCCAACATGCCAACATATTTAGGTACAGGTAGAAACTTCCTTAATGAGACCTCCAAAGCACTGGAAATTATTATTATTATTATTATTATTATTATTATTATTATTAATTTTGTTTTCCAACCCTATTTATTTTTAATTATTTATTATTATTTTTTGTAGTCATACATCACTTTGGAATACAAGACTTGAGAGGATATACAAGCACATATCATCCAATAAGCCCTCATCCAATCCCCATCCCATTCCCTCCCCCTCCCTCGATCCCATGTTTAATTGGTGATTATCTTTTTTTTTTTGGTGGTGGTACTGGGGTTCCTGGAAGCCCTTCTAACTCCGGGCTACACTCCCAGACCTATTTTTGCATTTTTATTTGGAAACAGGGTCTCCTAAGCCAGCGCGCGGGGCTAGCTTTGAACCTGCGCGATCCTCCTGTTTCTGCCTCCCAAGCACGGGGATTACAAGCGTGCACCACCACGCCCGGCTAATTGGTGATTATCTTTGATATAATTCTTTACGCATCTCATGAGTTTAAAAGAGATTCTATCCTCCCCCGTCCCTTCCCCTCTGATTGGTCACCTTAATTGCTTCTCAATAGGGCCCTTTCTACTACTCGACCTCCTCCTGTTACCCCTTTCCTCCTAGTTCTTGCTAATTAGGGGAAGCATCTGGATTTTATTTTCTGTGGTATTTCTCTGTGCATGTTGCATTGCAAGTTCTGATCCCACTCTTGACAGACCCCAGTAGTGGCCTGGCCAACCGGAGGACTCTGATCCCGACCTCGCTGGCTCCAGCACCGGCCTTGTCTCATGGGAGGCCCCGATCCTGGTCTCGCTGACCCTAGCACTGGCCTAACCCCTCGGCAGGCTCACATTCTGGCCTCGGAGGCCCCAGCACCGGCCTTGCCTCACGGCAGGCTCCGATCCCAGCCTCGTTGGCCCTGGCACTTGCCTAACCCCTTGGCAGGCTCCAGTCCCGGCCTCGGCGGCCCAAGCACCAGCCTTGTCTCACAGCACGCTCCGATCCCGGCCTCGCTGGCCCTGGCACTGGCCCTAACCCTCAGCAGGCTCCGATCCCAGCTTTGGAGGCCCCAGCACCGGCCTTGCCTCATGGCAGGCTCTGATCATGGCCTTCCTGACCCCGGGACCGGCCTAACCCCTTGGCATGCTCCGATCCCAGCCTCGGAGGCCTCAATAGTGGCCTTGCCTCACAGCAGGCTCCGATCCTGGCCTCACTGGCCCTGATCCGAGCACCCTCTTCACCCAGCAGTTTGTCCCACATTCACAAGGGTGTGTGGTGGTAGTATTCCACCTCTGAGGTAATTTCTTCAAAAGTTCCAGGTATATTATGTCAGATCTCTGCCTCCCCTGGGTACTTGCCGCTGCCAATGCGACTGCCTCCACCATTTCAAATCTTTCCCAAGCTCTTTTCCCATACCGCATAATGTCCAGTGTTCCTAAGCATGCGCGACAGTAGCATTCGACCTTTAGGGTAATTTCTTCAGAGGATCAGGGTGGGTTGGACCAGATATCTGCCTCTCCCAAATCCGAGTCTCCACTGCCATCTCGGCCATTGCTGCTGCCACTGCCTTCCTCCCAGGTCTCTGCTAGACTCTCTCCTTACAGATGATGTCCAAGATTCTTAACGATATAGAGAAGCAGCAGTCCTCCTTCACGGGGAATTTTTCCAAAAGTTCCAGTTCAGATGGATATGTTTTGTCTGCATCTCCAATATTCTAGCTGCCGCCAGGGCTATCTTAACCCCTCTCGAATATTTTTCTTTTTTTGTTTCCCTTTTAAAAAAAAAAAAAATAAGAGAAGAGAGTACGTGTGGTTTGTGGAGGATGTGGGATCAGGCACTAGGTAGCAATGAAAAAATTTTTTTTTCTTTCCGGGTGGGAGTGGGGTCTCCTAAGGGTGCCCTGCCCACACCCGCCAACACTCCCAGGGTCGGGGCCATGCGGCCCAGACCTCCGGGGCCTTCCGGGTGTGGGGGGGTTGCCTAAGTGTGGCCCGCCCACACCTGCCCACCCTCCTGGGGTCGGGGCCATGTGGCCAGGACCTTTGGGGCCTAAAGGAGCCCTGCCCATGCCCGCTCACCCTCCTGGTGTCTGGGCAATGAGGCCCATACCTCTGGGGCCTTCTGGGTGTGGGGGGGATCACCTAAGGGTGCCCCGCCTGAGCCCACCCACCCTCCCAGGGTTGGGGCCATGTGGCTCGGACCTCGGGGGCCCCAAAGCGCTGGAAATTAAAACAATAATTAATAAACAGGATGGCATTCAACTAAAAAAATTATTTATCAAAGAAAATCAAGAGTCTAAAGAGAAAGCCTACAGAATGGGAAAAGATCTTTTCCAGCTATTACTCTGATAGAGAACTAATATCTAAAATATACAAGTACATAAAATGCTCAACACTAAAAAACAACCCAATCAAGAAGTGGAAAATTGAACTAATCTCACAAAAGAAGAAACACAAATGGCCAATAAATAGATGAAAAATATTCAACATCAGGGAGATGCAAATCAGAACTACAATGAGATTCCATCTTATCCCAATCAGAATGGCGATCATCAAGAAATGAAACAACAATGAATGCTGGGAAAGATTTAGGGAAACTGAACACTTCCACATTGTTAGTGAGATTGCAAATTAGTACAGCTGCTATGGAGATCAGTGTGGAGATTCCTCAGAAAATTGGGAATGGATCCACCATATGATCTGGCTATGCCAATTCCTGGGTATCTTTCCATACGGACTAAAATCAGAATACTATAGTAACCTATGCATATCCATGTTTATAACAACACAATTCACAATAACCAAATTATGGAACCAACCTAGGTGTCCATCAACAGATGAATGGATTACAAAATTATGAACTATACACACAATGGAATTCTATTCAGCAATAACAAAGAACAAAATTATGTCATTTGCAGGAAAATGGAGAGACCTGGAGAACATTATGTTGTGAGATTAGCTGGTCATAGAAAGTGAAGGCTCATATGTTTTCTCTCATATGCTGAAACTAGGGAGTAATTGGAAAATGAGAAAGATTTTAAATAATGGAGGAAATACTTCAGTGGAGCAAGTGAGATGGTCTGGGGGAGAATTAATGAAGGCATCGCTTTTATTGATATTATATACATATATGAGAATGACAAAGCCAATCCCAATATCCTGTATGAGGAGGGGGAGTGGGGAAGGAGGGAAGGCCCACCAAGTGTTGTGTGCATGTATGTCACTATCACTGTAAACTACATATGAGGTGAGACTGCAATGCACCAATAAAAGTATAAAAAATGAAATTCAGTAAAAGTCTCATACTTGAGATATCTTGTCTTCAATGTTATGGTCCAACAAAGAAATGTTATTACCACCTTTTCCAGGATGATACATTTTAGTAAGATTTAATTTCTATATTTTAGTCTAGCTGATGTATGAAGAGTTATAATGAGGTAAAGAAGTTGTAAGAGGTCATAGCAATTGTTTTCACCTGATCCTCTGTTAGGTTCTGGCACTCACTAAGGAGTAATAAGACACTAAACTGACTGTATACTAAGGAAGTATAGTGGTTACTTAAGTTCCTTCAGAATGGCTAAACTCCTTCACAATTGACCAGATGGCACAGTCATTTCTTCAAAAATAAACAAAAACCTTAAACAAATAAGAAGAAAAATGACATTTTGAGGCTGCCTTGGGCTGCATAGTTAGGTTATGAGGCAATTTCAAATCTGGACTCCATTAACCTTAAACAAAACAAATACCAATTTTTAGATATTTATAAACACAACTAATACAATTATGTTAAAAACAACTACATACATCTTTATTTAAATGAGAACTGCCAATTATACAGCTGCTACATATAAAGGTGCTGGCAGACAGTCTTATTTCTGTTAAGAGGTTGCTCCAGGTGGGAAGGGTATGTAAAAGACCATTACCATATCATTTTAATTTTTTAAAAACTCTTAACTTATAGACATATTTACTTGGACTAGATAGAAAGCCATTTGAAGTAGATTGTTATTAATAGACAAAAAAGAAATTCAAGCTGATAAATTTAGTCTTTAATTTTCTAGATTTTCAGTTAAAATAAAATAATGCTGTATACACTTAAAGATATAGTTAGTAAAATTTGAGATCACTAAATTATGCAGATTGGGAATTATACTTTACTAGTAATATTTTTAAAATAAGTAGTTATCATTTTTATTCTACTATAGTTTTCTAAAATAGATAAAGTTATAGATTCCATTTGTTATCTATCCTGGGTAGAATCTCCTAGAATTTAGGCTTTATATGTATATATAGAAAACACAAGTATATAATTATATATGTATATGTATTAATTACATGTACTGAGGAAGGCTGACTGACAAGAGGGGAAATTTCACAGCATTTCCGCCTCTAAATTGATTTTATAATATGTGAAAGGTATGCCCTAAGGAACACACAGAGAGAACACCATTGCCACTCTCTGAGCAAGCAAGTTCTTTGCTTAGTGGTGACATGGGCAGAGTCAAGTTAATGCTGAAAACTCCCCGGGAGCAGTAATTATTCATTATACTATATTTAACTGAACTGTGCTCACAGATGTTAAGATGTAAAAGTATCACTTTTGGAGGAAATCCTGTATTAAGTTTCTTAGAAAACCAGGTTCTGGGCAATGGGGTAAAAATATTTTAAAATTATTGAATTTTTGATGCCAGTTATAAAGAAGTAAGTTCACTGTAGCCTAACTCTCATGCTGCTTACAGTAAAAATAAAAACCTACAAAAAAAAAAGCAAATACTGGCTCTCTGAAAATTAAATAAGAACAACAGAAACAGAGAAGGCGATTCAAACTTGCAACTATGAAATATACAGTGGTGAGTTTCTCTGTTTGCTTTGTTTTTGCTTTTTACATTTTCCCTTGTAACTCTGACTTGAAAGTGAACCCTAAGCTGTCGTACAGAGTGATGGCAAGAAAATAGCCACCACTCCAAAAGAAACTATCTTTGAGAAGTAGGGCCCTGTGATTTCAAGGGTGTGATGAAAACCCTGCTACTTTTTCAATCCCCCCCCCCACTTTTGGCTTTGCTCTAGCAGGGTGTGTGTGTGTGTGTGTGTGTGTGTGTGTGTGTGTGTAGACAGAAAGTGATGGTTGTATTGTGGTGGATACAAATATACTTGAAATAAATATGTAAGTTTTCAATACAGAGAAAGAAACTTCAAAAAAGAACAACATGAAAATTTAGAACTAAACAATTTTAATAAAAATTATCCAACCTGAAGAATGGGGTGGGGTGGGGTGAGAAAGTCTCAGAGATCTGTAGGACAATATTAAAATTAACATTGGAGCCCTAGAAGGAGAGGAATTTGTGGGGAAAAAAAAAAAAGAAATAATCCCAAATTTAGGAAGGACAAAAACATAAGTTTATGTAGTCAAGAAGCCCAGAGATCCTTAAAAAGGATAAATTCAAAGAAACCAAGCCCAGACAATCTGTAGAAAACCAGAGATTAAGTTCTTGACAGTAGCTTGAGAAAAACAAGTTATGTAGATTTAAAAGGAGCACAGCATGGATAGCTCACCCAAAGACATGAAAGTCAGTGGAATAGTATCTCTAAAGGGCTAAAACAAATTTAGAAAATGGAAATTTAAAAACTCAGAATTTTCCTTTCAAAAAAAAAAATATTCTTCAGGAATGAGAAAGAGGGAAAATGTCACTCTCAAGGAAAACTAGGAAAATTCACTGCTAGCAGTCCTGCTCTAAGAGAATTGCAAAAGTAAGTTGTTAAAGCTGAAGGAAAATGTACCAGAGGAATACTTGGAACTTTAGAAATGAAGGAAGGATACTAGGCATGGTAGTAAATTTTTGCAAATTAGTGCAACCACTTTGGAAAACTGTATGAAGAATCCTCAGAAGAATGGGAACAAATCTACCATTCGATCTACCAATACCACTTCTGGGTATCTACCCCAAAGAAAGGAAACCAAACTACCAAACTAATGCATGTGTATCTATGTTCATAGCTGCACAATTCACCATAGCCAAACTATGGAACCAGCCAAGATGTCCATCAACAGATGAATGGATTACAAAACTGTGGGATATGTACACAGTGGAATTTTACTCAGCCATAAAAAAAAAAAAATACAGTTGCGGTATTTTCAGGGAAATGGATGGATCTTGAGGACATTATGCTAAATGAGATTAGTCAGTCGCAAAAAGTAAGGACTCAGATGCTTTCCCTAATATGTAAAAGCTAGGGTGAATGGGGTCATAGGAGGAACTCCAGGTGAAAAAAGAGATCCTATAGAGGAGCAAATAAGGCAACCTAACTGTGGGGATGGGAGGTGGGGAGTGGGAAACGCTGTAAAGCGCATGATGTACTTATTCATATCGAAGTCAACCACTAAACCAAGCATAGGAGGGAGGGATGGGGAGGGAGTGAGGTGGGGACTGGGTGGGGGTTGGCTGGGTGATGTGTGCTTTATGTCTACACAAGTTTTTTTTTTTTACCCCATTATGATGTATAAATACAATACACCAATAAAAAGAAACTAAAAAAAAAAAAATTTCAAACAAGCTGGGTGTGGTGGTGTACACTTTTAATTCCAGTACTTGGGAGGTTGAGACAGGAGGATCACAGGTTCAAGACCAGCCTCTGCAACTTAGCAAGACCCTGTTTAAAAAAAAAAACAAACAAAAGGCCGAGAGAGGTGGCACATGCTTGTAATCCCTGCGCTTGGGAGGCAGAGACAGGAGGATCGCGCAGGTTCGAAGCCAGCCGTGCACGCTAGTTTAGGAGACCCTGTTTCCAAATTAAAAAATTGTAAAAATAGGTCTGGGAGTGTAGCCCGGAGGTACAAGGGCTTCCAGGAACCCCAGTACCAACAAAAAACAAACAAACAAACAAAAAAGAAGCAAACAAACAAAAACATTGGGCTGGGAAATTCACTGTTGACTTCCGGGAAGATGGCAACCGAGAAAAGCGGGGCTTAACCCCGCTAACAACAAATCTCCATTACCACAAAATCAGCACCTTTCATAGCCAGAAATCACCATCACCAGAGGGGGGAAAAAAAAATCACCAGGCTCCAGAAGGAAAGCGGACTGAGAACAGAGCCACAGAGGAGATCCTCAAGTCCGAGGACGCGGCAGCAGCGCCATACTGCTGGCGGCACCGGCGAATTCACGGGACGGCTACAGCAAGCCGAGGTGAGCCACTGCGGAACAGCCAGGCGGGATTTCTCCGCGCAGACATCACCTAAAGCTCCATTGTCTGAGCTCAGCACACGCTGCAGGGATTCAGAGTGGAAATCAAAACCAAAAAGAAAAACTACAGCCCCACAGCTGAGAACGTAGCAGCGAGCAGCGCCATATTGCCACCGGCGGCAGCAGCAGCGAATTCATCTAATTCAGTACAGGTACATCTGCGTACTCAAGAACAGTGAGTCAAATTGCGGGCCACAGAGGAGAAATCCCAGTACTGTACTCTCTGGGACTTGACCCAGTGGGAGAGGGGCGGTGGCAGAGATATCACACCATAGGAGAACATGCAACCTGGCACCCCCCACAGTCTAAAGCAGCCTCTATCGACTCTCTGGGTCGGAGACTCATCAGAACCTGATAAAACAGAAAATCAGAGATTTCTAGAAGATCAAATCAGGAAAATAACTGTAGAAATAATAGAGGTGCTTCGAAAAGAACTCAGAGAGAGCCAAAAAGAGATAAAGGATGCAATTAATGAAGTAAGGCCTCAATTCAAAGCACAAACAACCGATTAGACCACATGGAGAACAGAATCTCGCTCTTAGAAGATGAGCAATCCAAAAATGAACGCATAGTTTCTAATCTAGAAAAAAATATCCGACAGCAGGAATCTGATATTGAAGAAATATGGGCCCATTTTAAGAGAGCTAACCTAATAATAATTGGAATAGAGGAGGGAAAAGAAAGTGAAACCAAAGGGATCAACAATCTCTTCAAGGAAGTAATAGCAGAAAATTTTCCAGACATAGAGCAAGAGGTCGATACACAGGTCCAGGAAACTTATAGAACTCCCTTTAGACAGGATCGGAGAAGAGGATCCCCACGCCACATAATTGTCAAAATGACCAACGTGGAAGCCAAGCAGAGAATCTTAAAGGCAACAAAAGCAAAGGGCCAAGTGACATTCAGAGGCAAACCAATAAGAATCACTCCAGACTTCCCAAACCAAGTTATGAGAGCCAGAAGGGCTTGGAGTAACATATTCCCAATTCTGAAAGAAAACAACTTCCAGCCAAAAATGTCCTACCCAGCAAAACTTTCTATCAAATTAGATGGAGAAATAAGAAGCTTCCATGACAAACAGAAACTGAAGGAATTTATGTCTTCAAAACCAGCACTAAAGAAAATACTCAAAGAGATTAACTACAAAGAAGAAATAGGTAACACACATCAGAACCAGAGAAATAAGATTTTCCATCCAACAGACAACTAAGATTGGTTATCTGTGGAGATTCATTATTTATGTTAGTCTGTTACCTATCTCTAAAGGGTATTGTTTGCCTTTATTGTTGTTAATTTTTAGGATTTCTAGTTGGAATATTAATATACCTTCAGATATAGCATTTGGAAATATTTTATCCCATTCTATTAGTAACTGTTAACTCTGTTTACATTGTCTTTGGATATACAATATTTTTTTTTTATTTTTTAGGGAGTTTGTATACTCTTCTGTAGCCTGTGCCATTGAAATCATAACCAAGAAATCACTGCCAATTTCAATGTTGTGAGGTTTTATGACCCAGATTTTCTCCTAAAAGTTTATAGTCTTAAGATTTATATTTAGGTCTTTTATCTATTTGGAGTTAATATTTGTATATGGGATTAGGTAAAGGTCCAATTTTATTCTTTTCCATGTAATTATTATCTTTCAACAATATTTAGTTAAAAGATTATTATTTCCACCACCAAATGTTCGAGGAAACCTTGTCAAAAATAACTTGACAATACAGGGAAGAATTTAGCTCTAGGCTTTTATTTAACTCCAATGGTTTATATATCTGCCTTTAGAATAGTACTACACTGTTTCAATTATTGTAGCTTTATATGGTTTGAAATCAGAAAATATATATCTTCTAGCTTTGTTCTTTTTCAAGATCGTTTTGGGTACCTAGAGTCCATATTCCATATTAGGATAGATTTTTTTTCTGAAAAATAAATATATGATAGTTTCACCTAAAAAAATAGAAAAAAAATATTCTCTGGTAAGAAAGAAAGCAAAAAGAAATATTGAAAAGTTATCTTTAAGTCATCAAAAGCTTGGTATCAGACAACTGAAACTGTTATGTGAGATTGTCATTTTTAATTTTGGATAAATTGCTTTAATACTAGATGTCAACCACTAAGCTAAGCATGGGAGGGAGGGATAGGGAGAGAATGGAGTAGGGATCGGGTGGGGGCTGACTGGGCATTGTGTGCATGTATGTCTACAAAAGTATGTATCCCACTATGATGTATGAATACAGTGCACCAATAAAATAAATAAATAAATAAATAAATAAATTAAAAAAACAACAACAACAAAAAAACATTGGGCTGGGATGTAATTTGGAGTTATAATGCCCCTGAGTTCCACCCCTAGTTCCACATATGTGTGTGTGTATGCATATACATATACAAACATACAAGTTAAAACAAAAACAAAAAATTCAAACATTATCTTCACACTAAAGAGATGCATACATATGTTAAAACTGTTGTTACCTGGTTATTGTTACCTAATAAAAAAAGATTAATTTCAGTATCTAGAGAGAAAGTTAGAATACTGTAGAAAGACATGATATGCTTCTTTTTTCATTGTAACTAATGATGCCTTTAACTTTTCCTTTGCCTGTCTTAGAAGGTAAGCTCCATAGTGCTACCCCTTTTGGTCGCTTATATTGAGAGGCAATTAAAAATGATTATTTAGAGCCAGGCATGGTGGTGCACGCTTGTAATCCTCACACTTGGGAGGCAGAGACAGGAGGATCACGCAGGTTTGAAGCCAGCAGTGCTGGCTTAAGAGACCCTGTTTCCAAATGAAAATATTAAAAAATTTAGAATTCAGAAATGGAACTGGCCTCTCCCCACCTTACTGTTCCCTCTCTACCTCTCACAAATGTTATACACATTTTTCTCTCTTTTTAAGAATCAATAAATTACTATCTCAGGACTTCTAAAGATTATTGGACACCTAACAGCTTTCTTGGAGGATGGAAAAATGCTATACAAAGTCTTTTGGGATAGTAAAATTGATTATGGGACTTTGATAGTTCATTCAAGTGGAGATTATATATATATATATATATATATATATATATATATATATATATATTTTTTTTTTTTTTTTTCAGGTCTGGGGATGGAACCCAGAGGCATTTGACCTCTTAGCCACACCCCCTGTCCAATTTTTTATTCTTTATTTCGAAACAGGGTCTCACTGAATTGCAGAGGGCCTCACTAAATAGCTGAGGCTGTCCGCGAACTGCGATCCTCAGGTCTCAGCCTCCCAAATGCTGGGATTACAAGTGTGCGCCTCCATGCCTGGCTCCAATTGGAGCAATTTAAAACAAATTTCATCATAGCATATACCTGTAATCTCAATAGGTTGGCAGCTGAGACAGGAGGATTGCAGGATTGAAAACAGCTTCAGCAACTCAGTGAGGTTCATATCAACTTAGTGAGATACTGTTTCCTAATAAAAAATAAAGTAAAGGTAGATGCCCCTGGGGACAATAAATTTTTTGAATCAGTTCTTTAAAAATAATTTTGTTAACAGTTGATAAAACTTATGTACTTGCAACACTGAATAAACTAATCAGTGTTCTCCTAGAGTATCAAAGAAAATTCTCATCTTCAAAACAAGACAAAATAAAAATTAACCTGATATGGTAGTGGCTTAAATATTTCAATTCCCTGAGGCAAAAGTGGTAAGTTAAATTATATTTTGAAAGGAAATGTGGGAAGATGAATTCCAAATTATAGAATAATAAAACTTTAGAATTGGAATGGTTCTTATTGATATCTTTTATGATTATCACATTTTACAGAAAAGGAAACAGAAATCCAAAGAAGTGAAATGCTTTAGCTAAGGTCACTATACCAATTACTAGTAGAAGGAGAAATAAAATTCCAGGTTTTCAGCTTTCTAGTTTAGAAATCTTTATCCTATATAAAACCATAGCTAAAGAAGAAATAGCAAACATTTATAAGGGCTTCCTACTTAATAGGTTCAATTCTAAGTACTTTACAATTATTCATAAATTATCTCATCTTCACAGTTGCCCTATGAGTTATACATTTTTGTGACAGAGTTAGAATTTGAACCCAGGTTTGTCACATCACCAGACAGATATGGTCACAGAATGTACACACTTAACATTACACAAATTTTTTTTTTTTTTTTTTTGCAGTACTGGGGATTGAACCCAGGGGCATTCTACCTCCAAGTTATACCCCCAGCCCTATTTTTTATTCTTTATTTTGAAACAGGGTCTCCCTGAGTTGCAAAGGGCCTCACTAAGTAGCTGAGGCTGGCTGCAAACCTGTGATCCTCCTGTCTCAGCCTCCCAAGTACTGGGATTACAAGTGTGCGCCACCACACCCAGTGATTATACAAATTTATTAGCTAAAACTTACAGAAGGAAACATGGTTTGAGGTGGCCTGGAGTGGGACAATGAAGCCTGATTGAGAGAACCGTGAATCATATCTTTTTCTTTACTTCAAGGATCCTAAGTTCAGAAGCCCAACAAGTCTTGGTTTTTAATTATAGCTCTGTTTATTATAGCTCGGTTTGTGATCTTGGGCATTACTTAGCTGCTCTAAACCTTATTTTCCTCATTTGTAATATGAAATGTAATATTCCCCATAGAGTTTTTATTAGGATAAAATGAAATGAAATAATATATTTAAAGCAGTTATTACAATGCTTCTCACACAGTGGGCACTCAATAAATGCTTGTTTCATTTCTTAAAGTCTTTGTATTTTAACTACTTGCTCTTTTGACTTTCTGAAAAATTTCCCTAGATCACTAAATTCATTTTTAAGAAACATGATCATGTATGTATTCAAGTAAATATTTGGCTCATGTGAGTATCCAAGTAGAGGCCTTCTATACAAGGAATGGCATCCACATGAATGTTATGCAGGAAAACCTCCTTAGAAAGTAAGACCTTTCCTCTCACACATATATCCCACACTAAACCTGGCCCATGATCTTCAACGTAGTTTCATCTGCTAAATTGGGTTCAAAGTTAGTTTACATATAAAGCTTTTCTCCTTAGAAGAGGTAATTTATTATTTAACCTGAGAACAGTACATTATAACTTAGGTGAATGTCTTTGGAATGGATCCTCATAATTTTGCTGAATGCAGATTTAGATGGAAAAGTATGAACATATGACTTAGGAGGATATTGACAGATTGGATTGAAGCAGCTCTACTCCTACAACTTATAAAAATGAAATGAACCCATCATTGGCAGTTCTCTTCTATTACTGTGGTTCTTGCTTGTCTCAGTTCATAATTACTTTCAAAGGCTGATATCCAAAGTATTCTGAAGTTGGGGGCCTCAAGTAAGAAAATGAGTCTCCTGTGA
The DNA here is from genome assembly GCF_963383645.1 of Muscardinus avellanarius. NCBI lineage: Eukaryota > Metazoa > Chordata > Mammalia > Rodentia > Gliridae > Muscardinus > Muscardinus avellanarius. The sequence goes on from NC_137789.1 coordinate 40,288,028, forward strand.
TCTCTACATATTAATGAATAAGAGTTTGAAAATAAGTCATAGCTCTTCATATCAGGCCCCCTTTTTCCTGTCCTATTTTCCTCTGCCTTTCCCAATATTTCTTAGCAGGGACCACCAAAGCCACCCAGTCACCAGAGTGACTGCAGCTGAATGAGCTTAATGGGGGCCTGGGAATTAAGATCTATCCATCTAATCCTAAGGCCGTTTTCACCAATGCTAAGTGGATTCTCACATGGTACTGGATATGTAGGAACAAGTCTTTGAATCTATAACATGTATTATCCTTATTTCCAGTATCCCTGAATTATCTCTTATATGATAGGCACTCAGTAAATTAGAACATATTTGAAGAAGGAAGGCAGTGAGTGGTGGTGTATGTTCAACAAATGCTTCTCAGAATAGGAAAGCTGATTTATAGCATTTGCTAAAAGTGGTGGTGTAAACACTCTTATGACTGATTTATCAACTGTCTGAAAAAGTTCCTGAAATTCTAACAATCAGCTAGCTAAGCCAGTATGAGCCAGCCATCTTGAGCATACTACTGGGGAGAGGACCAATAAACAGTCTAGGGGTTAGCCTTAGGTTCCTCCTACTTAGCAACTGGCCAGTTAATCTCTTTTTATAGTTAGGGACTTGGTCTAAATGTTGGCAAGATCCTGGAGCTCCTTTGATCCTAATTGCTTGGGCTAAATCTGTATTCCTACTTGCTGTCTACTCCCCAGGATCCTGTTGTATAAAACAGACAACCTCCATGCTCCCCCCGACCCCGTCATGATTGGATCTAGGGGCTTAGGTGTGGTAGGAAAGTGCTCTACCTCCAAGCTACATCCTCAGCCCCTTTAATTTTGAGACAGGGTCTCACTAAGTGGCCTGGACTGGCCTTGAACTTGTGATCTTCTTGCTTCAGCCTCATGAGTTGCCGGGATTACAAGCGTGCACCACCATGCCTGTTCAGTAAAATGAACATTCTTAATGCCAGGAATGACCCAGCCTGACTTCTGGATCAGACCAATTATCCAGGTGCCTTATCGGCTTCCATATGCTGGATGGGACCAGCCGATAGCAACAAAACATCTGAACCATTCCTGTGACTGCTAAGGTCCTCTTCACACACCACATCTTAAATGGTCCAACTACCCTCTCCAGCCTTTGTGACCAAATTTCCAATTCTACTTTATTTTCCTGGCCACATTTCCACTGAACCTCATTACTTAGCAGTCTGTATGTCCAAAATCTGAACATTTTTTCACCTTCCTCATCTCAACTAGTTTCAGAAATTCCATATAGTTATTACAACATAGGGCACCGCTGTCTGCTTAGACAGAAGGTATGGAGGGGGCCAATGAGCTTGTTAGTTAACACCATTAATACATGTTTTTGTTGCATATGTATAAAATCTTTATATAATCATCTTATATTATTAATAAACTTTCTTGAATACATTTAAGTTTATACTGTTATATTCTGATGATTAGATTAAAAGCACACCTAGCAATAAACTCGTATTTTAAGTTTTTCGTCTTTTTAAAATCTGAATAGCTGCATTAACATGGAAATTATACCTATGGGCCATTAACATGAAGAAAAGGAAAAAAAAAGATGTTTCCCAAATACTAGAAATTGTTAAGCATCTCTATAATCATGAAAGAGTCTCTATTTCATTCAGCTCCTGAGACAAAATGAGTATTCAGAGGCATAGTAAGAACATTAAGGCTAAACCTTGATACATTTCAAGCATTTACTTAAATACGATTCAGCTGTAGGACGTGCACTTTACATATTCTGCAGAGAAAAGAAGGTTTGTCTGGTCTGCCAGCTGTTTTCTGTTTGATCAGTCTTGAAACTATGGGTATAAATCTTATAACATAATAGCAATTATCAGCATTCCCATAATTTTAAGTTTCTTACCTGTACATTTGTAATCGGAGGCTACCCCTTTAAGCATAGCATCAAAAACGGATATCTCCACTCGCTGCTTTCTGTGGTGACAACTGACAAGCAAGGAAGGCTGGGACACAATGAAATACAGAAACGGTTCTAGCTGCAAATCACCAGTTCCTCTTCGGCCAGGCTGCCGGACAATAGTTATGCCAAGTGCCTGTCTTGCAGATGACCTGGTAGATGCATGAAGACTTTCAAGAGAGAGAACACCTATTTTTTTCCCTGAAGTTAGGGAAGTGCTACTGCTCAGCAGATCCTCTGCTGTCACCATGGAAATACATGCCTGGTTGGGCTTAGCAACATCTGAATCAACTTCTGAGAGAGTTAATGAACTCTTGCCTGGTTTTTCATCTTCCTTCTGTTCTTGTGACTTCGATTTGGGCAAGGCCGTAGAGGAATAAGTCATTAGTGAGATTCTACTTGCAGTAATAAATATGTCAAAGGGAATAAAGTTTAAATTTTTTACAATCGACGACTGGCGTGATGGTTGGGCAATGCGGTGCTGACTAGCACCACTGTGTTGTTCGATTTGCACGATTCTGATTTTAACGCTGTCACTGCCAATCCCACTGTCCTGGGCACCACTGTACCGAGATGAAGTTTCAGCCATACTGCCATCAAATGTATCCATTTTTTTCTGTTCTTGCTTAGAGATCTGTAGGAAAAACAATAAAACATTTCAAAACAGCTACATGTCATATGTTATTATATAAATGATGTTCTGTAAACATGATGTTTAAAAGGGAACTTAAACATGAGTCTGGTATAACTCATAGGTGCCTACTCAAAAATATCACATTAGAATGCCAAGAAAATATTTGAGAAAAACATCAAGTGTGCATTTTCTTCATTAAAATATACCTTTGACTGTCTACTTTGAATTAATATAGGAGACATTTTTTTAAAAAAAACCTCTTTAAATAATTATTTTAGTTAGTATTATTTATTGGTATCTTCCAAGTAACACAATAAACTTTTCCCAAATCATATTCACTGTTGGTTGACATTATATTTTATGTAAGTGTAGCTTATATCGTTTGTCCTTGCTATAAAACAGATTTATAAGTTTTTGGATAATAAGAAGGGGAGGAAAAAAATCAAAAGTCCTAAGTAATAAAGGACAACAAAATAATACAAATGCATGCCATTTAAAATGATGGTTTTTTTTTTTTCTCCTATAATAGGACATGGAACAAGGGCAAATGTAGGTGATCAAGTGAGCAAAATCAAGTCACGATTGCTAGGTAATTAAAGACTCTTAGGATGGATTTCTCATTTGTACAATAAAGGCAATGTTCTCAGCATTTTCCATCAATAATTTCCTAAGCAGAGACCCAAGAAAACACTGGTGTCCGCAGCAGTTATGATCACTTGGCACCATGATTCCAAGTACTTTCCTTCCCCATCCTTAGATCTTCCAACCATCTATTTTGGCACCTAGATTTTTCATTTACTTTTCCTTGGAAGTAATATAGAATGATCAAAGCAATCATGGAAGAGCCACAGAAATAGAAAACAAATTCCTCCTCACTCCCATCATATCAGCAGATATACAGGAGAAATATTGAGTGCAATTCCTTTCAGTCTTCTCCCTTCCTAAGCACAGGTTCCCTCCTTCCATACTCCTTGTGGTTATGGTTGTATTAGAGTGACACATGTGTATCCCAATTTTTTACATGCTATTATACTTGCCATAAGCATAATTCTTTAAAAATGGCATAACATTTCATTTAGTGTTAAATATAATTTGTTCAACCATTCCCATATAATTGGACATTCAAATTTCCATTTTTCCAACAAACATCTATGACAAATATGTAGAAATATTTCTTTAGAACAGGCTCCTAGAAGTAGATTTAGAAGTAAATGGTATGAAAACATTAAAGTTATTCAATACTGCTGAATATCTTTCCCTGATTTACATTACTATTAGCGATGGAAAAATATTACCCAAAGGACTGGGTAACTGGATATTCTGGACTCCTCCTTAATTTGGTTGGTAAATATGTATCATTTTATCAAATGCTACAAATTACTGTAAACTACTTGTTATGAGTGCAAAGATGTTAAAGAACTAATAAACACTTAAAATGATATTTTAATTAGTAAAATTTAAATATATCTCTTGCTAACTAATTTTGTAGTTGTTGAGGAACACACACACACATATCGTCAAGGTCTGTAGTTTGTTAGCCTATATAGGTTTCTCTAAGTACATTCTATGATGGCCATACAACTACAAAATCACTTAGTGAATTTTTGAGAAACTTTCTCATTGTTTAATGACACATGATTATCCATAGGCTTTGCAGTCAGACAGACCTCAATTCAAGTCTGAGAGAAATTAAAAACCTCTCTACAATTACACAATTTTAACTGTAAAATGGGGATAATAATTGCTTATAGAATTTGACAAAGTAAGCTTCCTAAAAAAGTCTGCATGGTACCTGGCATACACTGAATACTCAATGATGGGCAGCTGTTAAGTCCATCTTTTTTTTCCAGGTAAAACTCTGCTAAAGGGGATGGGCCATATTGTCCTTTGTCATCAAAAAGGAGCAGTTCAATGCCTGACACATTGGAAAAGATACATAAATGTCTGATGGTATGCTTATTTCTGAAAAAATGTTAAATGAAAAAGTCCCAGAGACTAGACTTGATTGTTAAGATGCACATATGTATGGAAATAGACTTCACAATACTATGTTCTGTATGTTCTTTCCCAGACATATTCACAGGGTCTTTTCCAATCTGTGTCCTCCACCTTGTGAGTTGAACACAATTCAACCGCTCAGTCTCTATGTCCTCATTTTCATACTGGGCCAATAAGCTAGGCTACAGCTTTAAAAGAGTTAATGTGCTGAACATACAAAGTAGGCACTCAATAAAGGTAAGTTAAAAAAAATTTGAGAGGCTGAGACAGGAGGATTCCAGGTTCTTGGCCAGCCTCAACAACTTAGTGAGGCCCTTTGCAACTTAGTAAGACTCTATTTCAAAATAAAAAATAAATTAGGGCTGAGATTTAGCTCAGAGGTACAATGTTCCTGTGTTCAATTTCCAGCAACACACACACACACACACACACACACACACACACACACTCAATTTGCCTACTTTATGAAGACATCTACAGCCCTTGCAGGAGATACTGGTCTTTACTACTTCTATGATTTTAAAATAACGTGATGCTATCATAGCACTTTTCATACTGTATTCTGTCCTAGAGATTGTGAGCAACTAAAGACAAAAAAGATGCTACTAAGTGTGTTTACTATTTGCCACATATTGTTAGTACATAAATGTTACAACTCTTTGAAAGTACTATCTTATAGCTAAGGAAACTAATGCCTAAAGATTCATCAACAGGTGTAAGTGAGCCACTAGAATTCTAGGTATGAGGAAAGACCACACTGCTGGTCACAGATAAAGCCTCAGAACTACATGCTGACTGGAGAGTTGAACAGGTCTAATTTAGAAATTAGGTAAAGTAAAAATTTCAGTGTTTGTAGAGCTCTGTATCCCTCTTAGGAAAATGTGAAATATACTTCCCAATCCACAACTGACTAGGAACTCCCAATATCATGTGAAAAAGTAATAAAACCAAGTACTTTAATGATCTAAGATTTACTGCCAACACTTTGAGGCATTACAAACTGAATACTTGTATTCAGTTTAACTATGAAATCCTTTAGTTTGACTTCCATGGCAAACTCAAATCAAGAACTAGAGCTTCATAACCTATTTTTATTCTCTCAATCAGAAAAGTCAACCACAACTCCCTACACGAGACTATAGTTTCTATGCATAGAATATTCTTATGATTTACAGGTTCATATTTAAAATCGAGTCTCTCCTGCTTTAAAGTGAATTAAGTGATCCCAAAGGTGTTAACATGGAAAAACAAACCACCAGTAGAGGAAGATAAAGAACTCTGGGGTCCACTCTTATTACACATTGAGATTGCCACATTAGACTCCAGCACAAGTCAACTGGTGTGAGCTTAAGATGTAAATAACCAGCAGGACAGGATGGCAGCTATCAGCTCAGGTCGTGCAGGTTACTGAACAGAAGTCAGACGGTAACTAATTCTAGTCACTACCGAGCAGAATGGAATTTGAACCAGTGACCCAGAGATGAAAGACTCTGACTCTAATTGGTGTGTGTGTGTGGGGGGGTATAAGTTTCACAGTTCTAGAAAACTAAGTCCTTAAAACTGGGGTAAAATCCAAGATTTCTACCATTTTTCTAAGCTTCCAAATTATTTGTATTACTGAAACATATAGGCTGAGGATTTTGAGACATATTTCAAATTCACCAGTTTATCACCAGTCTGTAGCAAACCCATCTATCTATCAAGGAGTATCTGGCCCAATACTGAGTAGTGTTGTACAATTAATTATTGTGCTGGGCCCTAAATTTGGGCATCAAATTTACCATTCCTTTGAGGAAAATGAACAGTTCACAGTGTAATCACTCTGAAAACAACTTTTGTTTTATTATTGTCCAAAGAGACTAATAAGTTGTCAAGAACAGCAATATCTGCTTGATGTTGGCGAGTGTAGCATGCATCTCTGGACAGCACTGTTCCATCGGCTCTCCTACTCTTTACCTAACTTATTTAAAACGAACAATAAAAGTTTTCTTTAATTAGCTACTGGTGTGCATTAACATGATCATGATTAAACCATAAAAACCAACTGTACATTACTCTGCTCCCCTGTTCCATATGTTTTGAATTATTCTGTTTGAAAATGTACTTTGCGTCCCTTTTAAAAGTTCGACCTTCTGCTTTCAGAGAATTAAATGCATATTACTGTAGTGAAGAAGATAATGTTTCAGACCTCCAGGCATATATTAAACACACTGGCAGCACTTGAGACAAAATGCTTTACTTATTAGATACTTCCTATTCTAAACAGTGTCATCAAAGGCTAAAAACAAAATCCATATAAAAGCTGCACAATGCTTCCACACAGAACCTGTGCCAAAATCCCTGTACTTTCCAACTAATGAGGAAAGGATGTGTACTCTTAACATATGAATGTAAGATTTTCCAAGCATTCACTTTAGGAAACTAGGCTATTGATTCCATATGGCTTATGTTAAATGAAACTGTATTGGTAAAATAACCTTTAAGATATCTGGCATGATAACAATAATTAAACAATATTCAAAAGACTAAAACAAAAGGGAATTTGGTTCCACAATGGCTAATTAAAATAAAATGAAAAAACACGGCATACCATTCATCAAGATAAATTGTTATTGTTTAAGAACTTTTTAAACACTGTTAAAATATACTTTTAGATAAAATCTGAAAGAGATGGAAAAATATTTGTGGCTTAAAAATGGATAGTTTGGTGAGGAAAAAAGTATAGGACTCTGAAATTTTATGTGGAGATAACAGCTTTAAAGCCTTGAGCACAACCAGATGGTACTTAAATCAGAGGAATTCTACAGTTTCACTATCAATGGGTTTCAATATGAGAAGGTTTTCAATAGCCAGGAAAACACATTGAGTTGCTAGTTTACTTCTTAGATCATCCAGTGCATTTTCCCATCCTTTCACAGGTAGACACAGGACAGACACTAGGCATTATGGAGAAGGTGCTGAAAACTGTAGTAGTAGCTAGGGAACTGTGGCTAATTTCTGTTTTTAATATATTGAGATAAGTAAATTGACTGGCTCACCCTGAGTCTGTTAAGACCCAACATGTCTTAGGAGAAGTGAATAGAGATACACTTGAATAACAGGACAATATTAAAGACTGAACTAAAATAGTTTATAGTTGCATTAATTAGATGTACTTCAGTAGCATTTTGGAGTGAAGAAAAACTTGATTGAAACTTCATGTTAGGTCATATCAACATTTGATATTTTATGAGCACATTTGATTTAAATGTCAGCTGCATTAATAAAAATACTGCAAATAAATGGACATTTAAGTTTTTAAAGGAAAATCCATGGGAACCTCTTGGAAATTAACAAGGACTAATACAGTTTGATAACCAACAATGACAAAAAAGGAAATTCAGTATCCATTCCAGGATTTTACTTTATATAGTTCTTTAAATTTCTCTATGTTTTAAAGAATACTTAGTATATCCCAAACATAAGCATATCCACAGATTTTTTCCACCTTTTTATCATAAGTCTGGTTATATAACAGCAATGCTGAAGTAATACTTCCAGAAGGCAATAGTCATACATTAACCTTATCAAAATATCTTTTTCCAATTATGAAATCATATTTCACATCTTATAAATTATAAGCAAGTCAAGTGTAAAACCACAGAATCAAAGTGACAATCACATCTGAATATCACTGTGACATATATCCTAATTTTACTACCCTTGCTAAAATGTAGTAATGTTTCCAAACAAGTATCAGATACAATAAAAAAAATGGTTATGGTATTTTAATGGTTTCACACACTAGAATTACAAAGGAGAATTTTTACAGATTTGAAAAAATTATGTGCCTCATTGTCTAATCATTTGTGAACATGCTTCTTGTAGCTGTATCTTTTAGAGTTTGTGGAATGCAGACTATAGTAGAAGTCAGAGAGGTTGTCACAGGCCTTTAACATAGAGATAGTTTATATCATAAGCTTATGTAAATAGCCTAATTTAATCAAGGAAACAATAAGAGTATGTTTTTAAGTTTCAATAGTGTCAGTATTACAGTTCATAAACTTTTAGAATTTTATGGATGAATTACCATTTTAACTTGGTGATACATAAGGCGAAATGTATCTTAGCACATTAAATGAAAATGCATTACAATGGATGAATCGACTGTGTTATGGATCATCTCTTTCAATGTTACCAATCAATGTTATTTTTCTTCAAAAACCAAATTGGAACAAAGACTTGGATACTACTGATGTAAAGTCCAAGAAAACAAGGGCTTTTTATATTTCATTTCTCTAAGCCAAATGTTATACAAGATCCCACATAATATAATCGCTGCTGGTTGGATGACAAAAAAAAAGTTTTTACAATACTGCAGTAATTATGCAAAAGAGCAGAACTAATGATACCCATCACTGCTTAACAGATAAAATGGTAAAGAGTACTATAGTTTCAAGTTTTCCCTTTCATGGAGTTACTTTTCCGGCTCTTTGAAGTAACAGTAGGAGGCTGCTACTGCCTGCTAAGTATCAGTTCAAATATTCATATTTCAAGACCAGTGCTGACTGCAGTAAAAGAAGCATGGAGACAGTTCAGTCAAGGTTGTGTCTGTCTGCACTTTGTGGTCTATTGTTCTAATTTAAGTTGTAAATTGTGAAAAGGGACCAGGGCTAGTGCTAACCTAGATCGTTATCACTGCCTTTTTCCATACTTCAGAAAACAAGAGCATACACAACAACATACCCCCCTGGGCACAGGGAAGGTCAAATCTTCCCTACTTAGAGTTCATCTGCAGTGCTGATTTTTAGACTTTTGTGTTTGTCCTTTCATACATATATAATTTTATACCATACACTTATTTGCAGGGCTTCAAAGTTCATGGAAAGAGAAAAATTAGTTCCAGGCAATGCTCTGCAAACAGGTTCTTAATTAACAAACAGTCCTGATTATCCTTCCCTGTCTTTATATCTCTTGCTATATAACAAAAAGGAATAGCTTGGTCACATTTTTGTTCAAGGAGTGTAGGTCTAATTGATTTATACTATGTTCTGAGTTTCAAGTTTGACTTGTTTTTGTAAATGAATTCCTTAAAAAAACAAAAAGTAAAACCTGACATCTTCAGTGGCTTGTTTTGAATAAAACAAATGGAAACTAAAAAAAAAAAAAAAAAAAAAAAACCAAATCTGACACCTTTTGGAATCCTTAATCAAAATAGATACCTCTACATCAGAGACAACAACCTGACTTAGACATGGCAATGATGTTAATTCTTAAAAAGTGGCTACTGTGTGTACAAGGTAACCGTTCTTCATACTGATGAGATCTAAGGTTTGCTCCATTGATGTCAATGTGGAAACCATTTTGTCCCATGGCTGCTTAACCATTTTCAATAGGATTAAATCAGCTGCAAGTCCTCATTATATTAGGGTTTACAATTGTGTCTGAGTTGGAGTCTGTTTCTCATAGAATTTTATTCAAAGACTGACTTACATTGGCTCCTTAGAGCTAGTCTGATTTTACTAGAAACAACTGTATCACATCAGCTCCTCTCATAAACTTGCTTTAAGATTGAATCAGCCTTAACCCTGAAGCAGATGAAAGTTTACTGAGCCTGTGCATTCTCTAGAAGAGTCACAGAAGAGGCTGCATTCAGTTTCTGTAGCATAGATTTGTTTAAATAAATTATATAGGTTTTATGGAAATGAGGCAAGAAAAGAGCATGCTTTTAAAACTAATTTCTCCCAATATTCTGTAAAAGTTGAATAATGATGAAAATGGCCAAGCCTACCTAGGGGATGCTTTTCATTGCCAAATTGACTATAATTATTTAAATAAACACTGAGCTGGTTTCAATTAATATATACACTATTTATGAAACAAATTTGGTTCAGATGACTCTAGATTCTCTTCAAAGCAAGCCAAAATCTCAGTGTTCTCTACTATCTACCTGATTTTATTGAAATTTATCAAGACATTTTTTGGTCATTGGCACATTTCACTGGCTCTCCTTTAATTTTCTGATGGCAAAACTAAATCTAAATACTGATTCTTTCTCTGTCATGTGTTATCAGTATCTTAAAAAGTAATGGTGCTGCCGGGCGTGGTGGCGCAGGTTTGTAATCCCTGTGCTTGGGAGGCGGAAACAGGAGGATCACACAGGTTTGAAGCCGGCCTCTCTGGCTTAAGAGACCCTGTTTCCAAATAAAATATGAAATAGTTCTGGGAGTGTAGCCCAGAAGTAGAAGGGTTTCCAGGAACCCCAGTACCACCAAAAAAAAGTAATGGTGCTGCTATAAATGTGTATAGATATCAGCAACATTACTTTTTAAGTAAACACATATAGTGGCATCATTACTTTCTTTGTATGTAGTACTGGAGCTTGAACCCAGGCCACCCCTCTAAGCTATTCCTCCAGAACTATTTTATTTAGAAACAGGGCCTAAGTTGCTCTGGGTCTTGCTAATTTGTTGATGCAAGTCTCAAAGTTGCATTCCTCCTTTCTCAGGTTCCTAAATACTGGGATTACAGGTGTGTGCCATGATGTCAAACATGCTAGCATATTTACTTCCTAAGTAAATATTTATAGAAACATTAGTACTTTCAAAGGTACTGATAATATATGACAGAGAAAGAATCAGCATGTGGCTTTAGTTCAGTTTATATTTGATCTGTCATCATTAAATTAAGAGGGAGTGAATAAAGTTTGCCAATGACCAATGACTAGATAGATTTCAATGAAATCAGGTCAAGAATACTGAGCTTTGGGCTTGATTTTAAGAGAATCTTGAATTCTATCAACAGATGAATGGATAACAAAACTGTGGCATATACACAGAGGGGAATTCTACTCAGCCACGAAGAAAAACAAAATTATGTCATTTGAGCCAGGCGTGGTGGCGTACCAGCATTTGGGAGGCTGAGATGGGAGAATCATGGTTTGCAGAGAGCCTCAGCTACTTAGTGAGGTCTTTGGAAACTTAGTGAGACCCTGTTTAAAAATAAAAAATAAAAAAATAGGGCTGGGGGTGTAACTCGGAGGCAGAATACCCCTGAGTTCTATCCCCAGATCTTCAAACAAACAAAAAAAATTATGTCAATTGCAGAAAAATGGATGGATCTAGAGACTATTATGCTAAGAGAAAGTCAAGGGTTGTGTGTTTTCTCTCATACGTGGAAGCTAGAGAGAAAATAGTAAATAAAAGGGACATTAGGTAAATGAGGAAAGATGAGAAAAGAGACTAGTAGAATAGTGGAAGGGAACTGGAGGAGAAAGGTAGAGAGGGGAAAGGAGAGCTGATAAATAACGCTATGTCCACATATAAAGTTATCATTGCCAAAGTCTATATAGAGAGATAGGGGTGCTATTGGGGTGGGATTTAGAAGAAAACACACCAAGTGCTATATGCACATTTGTCTGTATCATTTTGAACCTCATTATGATGTAAAATATAATGCATCAATAAAAGTATAAAAACCAACAAAAAAGTAATGATGCAAAGAACTTGAAATGCAAAGTAATCAAGATGTTAGAAATAACTGTTTTGCCCTTCGCCAAGTCTTCTTTCCCTTAAGAAAAAAAAAACAACCCTTTTCTCTGTTATTTCATGAAAATCATCTCTCCATCAAAATAATCCACACAAATACTGTGATCATGTCAATCTCTTCCTTCAATCCTTGGAAATATAAAGTATTGGCTGAATCAGGTAAAAATTCCTAACAATATCTCTGCTCAGCTAGCCCCAAATCCCCAGTGGGGATTTTCTCCCTAGCTTACACATATTAGGAAGAGCATCTGATTTCATAATCTTAAACAAGGTCTCATTAAATTGCTAAGGATCTCGCATAATTACTAAGGCTGGTCTCGAACCTGTGACTCTCCTATCTCAGAGGTGGAAACCCCTGGGTTCAATTCATAGTACAAAAAAAAATCATATTGTGCTATGATCCAGGAACTCTTGCTGTTTTAAGAAAGTTACTTCATGTATACTTGGGTAATTCAACATATATCTTAAGTTTGGAGATTTTAGGTCATATGAGACTGCTTCAATAGGGGTTTAAAGGTTAGAAGGAAGATTTAAATTTCATCCTCTCAAATTTCAAACATCAACTTACAAACACTGAAAAAATGACCAAGTCTGAAAACTTCTAAAAAGACTTTCAAAAAAAATGACAATTTAGAAAATAAGTTTTAATTATAACTTGTATGATTACTGGTATTATCAGAATGCTCCCTTTTTAAACTTTTTATTGGTGCATTGCAGTCATACATGTTAATGGAGTACAAGATAGTAGAGGCATACATGCACACATCACCCAATTAGCCCTTACCCAGTTCCCACACCATTCCCCCTCCTTTTCATGTTTGGCTTAGTGATTGATATGTTTGTTAATGTACATCATGAACATTAGAGAATTTCCTTCTTCTCCCCTCCCATCCCCTCAGTTAGGTTGCCTTATTTGTTCATGTATAGAATCTCCTTCTTCATCTAGATTTCCTCCTATGACCCATTTTCTCCCTAACTTCCACATATTAGGGAGAGCATTTCTTATTGTGATGGACTAATCTCAGTTAGCATAATGTTCTCCAGTTCCATCAATTTCCCTGTAAATAACATAATTGTGTTTTTCTTTATGGCTGAGTAAAATTCCACTGTGTATATATCCCATAGTTTTGTAATCCATTCATCTGTTGATGGACATCTTGGCTGGTTCCATAGTTTGGCAATGATGAATTGTGCAGGTATGAATATAAATATACATGCATTAGTTTGGTAGTTTGGTTTTCTTTTGTTTGAGTAGATAACCAGAACTGGTATTGCTGGATCATATGGTAAGTTTGTTCCCATTCTTCTGAGGACTCTCCATACTGTTTTCCAAAGTGGTTGCACTAATTTGAAATCCCACCAACAATGTATTATTAGCTTGATGTGGTTTTGAAAGCATGTTGCTAGTATTTTGTTTAGCAGTTTTGCATCCATAGTTGTACTTTTCTTTCCTTGAGCTGTCTTTATTTGGTTTCGTATTAATGTAAACCCTGTGCAGAAAGTATATGTCTGTAAAAGGTATTTGTAGAGGGTAATGATGAATGTGATTAAGATGGCATCAATGACACCCTAACTGAAAGGTTCTCTCATGTTCTCTAAAGCAACAATATCAATGCACAGATGATACTATTGGTGCTTAATAATGTGCCAGGCACTTTTCTATATGCACCACATACATCAACTCATTGGAGCCTCAGAACCACTCTATATAGGTACCATTACTATCTCCCTTTTGAAATATAGAAACTGAGGCCTAGAAATGTTAAGTAACTTATTCCAAGTCACACAACTAGAAAACAGTGATGTTGTAACTTGAATAGTTGCAATACGGCTCTAAAATCTTTTTTAAAATCTATATACTCTATCTCCCAGAACATTTTTTTTTCACATTTCTTACTATAACTGAAACTTTTCGTTGTTGTCAATGTATGTTACTCCACTAGATAAATAATCACAGAGACTAAGCAACCTTGTTCACTGCTACATACCTAGTGCTGGGCACAGATGTTCCATAAATATGTGCTTTGTAAATAATCAAATGAATAAAAAAATAGGACAAGGGAATAAAAGAGGAGTATAAGAGTGAAGCACTAGATAGTATTATATACATCTAAGGGAGCAAGGGAGTTTTTTTGTTTTTTTCTGTTGCTGCAAATTTCAGACATATGGCTTTCCAAAGAGAGCCTTCATCAATATATGAACCTATTTTGGAAATGCTGAAAAGAAAAATACATTTCAAGGTGCTGGGACCAGGTGTCTCTATTTTAGCAAATCACTATATAAAGAACAGGAAGCTGGGTTGGAGATAAGTAGTGCACTGGGGAGCTGAAGACCTGGCCGAGTGCCACAGTTTCCACTAAGTCACACCTGTGTGCAGCAAGGTGGGAAACAACTGTCTTTGTTCACAGCTTTCCATTGTTGACATGAAGTTAAAATTAAGTAGTCTAGGCCAAATTCAAACTCTTAGTTCAATGCATCAGAATCATGGCCTGTTAGGGCTGGAAGTGGTTCTGGAGCTCACTGTTCCCAGAAAATTTCAACCTGCTTGTTTGCTGCAGTATCCCTTTTTCAAACAAAACCTTATGGAGTGATGAGGTAGTAGTTGAGGAATGGGAGGGCACAGGGATGCAGAATATGTAAAACAGATATATCAAGGTTGCTACAGCAGTACTGTGTGTGTAATTTGACAACAAACCTCATGCTTCTTGTCAACCATACCTTGATATGCTTTTTTATTATTCACATTACTTTTGATTGACAAATCATAACTATATGTATTAATGGGATATGTGATGTTTTGAAACATATAAATATAAAATAATTAGATCAGATTGGTTAACATATCCATTACTTCACTGATTTTTTTTTCTTTCTTGGCGGTACTGGAGTTCCTAGAAGCCTTTCTACCTCTGGGCTACACTCCAAGACCTTTTTTTTTGGTGGTACTGTGTGTGTGTGTGTGTGTGTGTGTGTGGGGGGGTTCCTAGAAACCCTTCTACCTCCGGGCTATACTCCCAAACCTATTTTTTTTATATTTTTATTTGGAAACAGGATCTCTTAAGCCAGTGTGGCTGGTTTCGAACCTGCAGGATCCTCCTGTCTCCGCCTCCCAAACGTGGGGATTACAAGCGTGCGCCACCACGCCCAGCTTCACTGATTATTTTTATAGTGAGACATTTAAAATTACTTTTTTTTAAAAATCTTTAAATTCTTATTTCTATTTATTGATCTGTTCCTCAGGGCCTGCATTACCACTATACTTTAATTACTGGAAATTTATATTTTAAATATAAAAGCCAAATCTATTCTTTGTATTCTATCTTTAAAAATATCTTAGCTACTAGCATTTATTCTTTCTTTTTATTTTTGCATTTTTACTTTTATTGGTGCACTATAATTTCTTTTTTTTTTTTGCAGGTCTGGGAATGGAACCCATGGGTATTCAACCTCCGAGCTACACGCCCTGCTCTATTTTTTATTCTTTATTTTGAAACCAGGTTCTCACTGAGTTGCAGAGAGCCTAAGTAGCTGAGGCTGTCCGTGAACCGTGATCTTCCGGTCTCAGCCTCCCGAATGCTGGGATTACAAGCGTGCACTGTAATTTTAAATCATAGTGAGGTATAGGGTGATAGGAGCATACATGCACACAGCACTTTTCAGCTTTGACATATAAGTGAAATCTTGTGGTATTAGTCTTTCTTTTTTTTTTAAGGGAAAGTTGAGTATTTATTTAGCATTGGATCTTAACCCTGCCTTGGACTATTTGCTCTCTTCCAAATGTCTGCTCCTTAAGATGAAATTTCAAGCTATCCAAAGGTACCAAAGTGTCTTAGAAGCCTTTGCATTCCCCAAAGCTCTTAGCATATCGTATGCAGACTTGGTTTCATAAATATTAAACAAAGAAAAAGAAATGGAGCTGTGATTTAGAATACCTTCTGTGGGTTTTATGTCTCCCCCAATCGCAAATTTCACAAGAACCAAGACTGTTCTATATCTCCCAGAGCCTAGCACAGTGTCAATACATAGAAAAATAAACATTCACTGATTAAGTACAGTGTACACAACAGATAAAAATAAGGGCCCTCCTCTCAAAGCCCTACTGTCTATCCCCCACCCCGCCTCCTAACATTTGTCTTTCGGTATGTGGCTAATTTCAGTTAACATAATGTCTTTCAGATTCATTCATGTGTCACAAAAGATAAGACCCTTCTTACGGCTGAATACTATTCCACTGTGTATATATACCACATTTCTTTTATCCATTCATCCACTAATAGATACTTAACGTTGATTTTCTATCATGAGCTAGCATCAATAATGCCACAAGAAACAAGGGGGTGAACGTGTCTCCTTGACATACTGATTTCCTTTGGATATACACCCAGTAGAAGAACTATCGACTCATAAGGTAGTTTAGTTTAGTTCACACCATTTTGTATA
The DNA here is from genome assembly GCF_963383645.1 of Muscardinus avellanarius. Lineage (NCBI taxonomy): Eukaryota > Metazoa > Chordata > Mammalia > Rodentia > Gliridae > Muscardinus > Muscardinus avellanarius. Next base: position 40,304,588 of record NC_137789.1, read on the forward strand.
ATCCCTCCACTAATTTACATTCCTAGTGACAATGCACAGTTCCCTCTTCGCATCACCAGCAATACTTGTTACTCCTGACAGAATTTTGAGATAATATCCTGACAGAATTTTGAGATAATATTTGGAGGTAATAATTCATATGACATACTATTAACTTCTTTTTTGTGATGCTGAGGATTGAACCCAGGGGCATTCTACCTCTTAGCTATAACCCCGGCCTGATTTTTTATTCTTTATTTTGAAACAGGGTCTCACTAAGTTGTGGAGGTATTCACTGGGTAGCTGAGGCTGGCCACAAACCAGATCCTCCAGTCTCAGCCTCCCAAGTATTGGGATTACAAGCATGCACCACCATGCCCAGCCAAAATTAACTTCTTTAAAGTATACAAATAGTGACTCTTAGCATATAGTAGTAATACAGCTGGGAGTGGTGGTGCATGCTTGTAATCCCATTTGGGAGGCTGAGACAGGAGGATAATGCTTCATGGACCATCTCAGCTACTTAGTGAGACCCTCTGCAACTCAATGAGACCCTGTCCTTGTTTAAAAAAAATAAAGAATAGCAGGGCGTGGTGGCACATGCTGTAATCCCCGTGCTTTGGGAGGCAGAGACAGGAGGATTGCGCAGGTTCGAAGCCAGCTGTGCTGGCTCAAGAGACCCTGTTTTCAAATAAAAAAGTATAAAAATAAGTCTGGGAGTGTAGCCCGAAGGTAGAAGGGTTTCCAGGAACCCCAGTACCACAAAAAATAAGGAAAGAAAGAAAGAAAGAAAGAATAAAAAATAGGGCTGGGGGTGTAGCTCAAAGGTAGTATTCTCCTAGGTTCCATCCCCAGTACCACAAAAAAGTAGTAATACAAATGATGGTTTTAGTTGTACCACACACCACAATCAATTTTTTGAAAATTATCATTCCCCAAAGAAATCCCATACCCATTAGCAGTCACTTCACCCACTGCCTATTCTACCTCACTACCTGTGAGTCCTAGGTAACTACTAATATTTTTGTGTCTGTGGATTTGCTTATTCTAGACAATTCATATAGCTAAAAATCTATCTTACATGATCTTTAGTGACTAGCTTCCTTTTGTGTAATGTTTGCAAGGATTATTCATACTGTATCACAAACTTTTTTTCTTTTTTTCTCATAGTGCTAGGAGATTGAACCCAGAGGTGGTTCTACCATTAAGGTATATCTCCAGCCTTTTCTTCTTTTTTTTTTTTTTTAGATAGGGTCTTGCAAATTGATCAGGCTAGCCTCAAATTTGTGACCTTCCTGTTTCAGCCTCTGAAATAGCTGTGATTATAGGAGTTTTGCTATCACATCTTGGCTTCTTTATGGCCAAGCAATATTTCATTGCATGGTTATTACATTTTCTTTACTCATTGCTTTGTTGATAGATATAGGCTACTTCTGCTTTTTAGCTATTATGAATAATGTTGGTATAAATATTCATAAACAAATTATTGGTGAATATATATTTTTATTTCTCTTGTATATGTGTGTAAATGAATATATATATATGTGTGTATACACACACACACACACACACACACACACACACACATTTAGAATTAGAATTCCTGGGTTATCTAGTAACCAGATATGCTGGTTAGTATATGTATGCTTAGTCTTTTGAGGAAATTCCACATAGTTTTCCAAAATAGCCACACCATTTTACATTGTCATTAAAATTCAAGTTTCTAGTGTCTCTACCACCTCCTTGTCCACACTTGTTCCCTGTGTTTATGATCACAGCCATCCTAGTAGGTGTGAAGTGCTATCTCTCCACTTTGTATTTCCCTGGTGGCTGATTATGCTGAGCTGTTTTCATGTGTTTGTCATTCTTACACTTTCTTTGGAAAAATGCCTGTTCAGATCCTTTGTATACTTTTTAAACTGGGTTGACTTTATATTATTACTTGTACTTCATATAAATCCCTCACGATATATGATTTGAAAACATTTTCATCCATTCTGTGAATCTCAATATTGATGAAGATTTATTCATTCATTCAAGTTGCTTATGCTTTTGACATCACATCTAAGAGTTATTGCCTAAACTAAGGTCACAAAAATTTTACTTTGAAGTTTTCTTTTAAGAGTTTTATAGTTTTAGGTCTTTGTTTTTACTTTGATTCATTATGTACTTTTGATGTGAAATTTCTTCTAAATCCTCTTATTTCTGTAAAATCTTATTAGTACCTCCTTCAATTCCAAATTTTAGTAATTTAATAATTTTCAAACCATCTAGTTAAGGGTTAATCAATATTGCTGATCATTGCACAGTTTCAAGTTTGGGTTCTGTTGATTTTCTTACCATTCTTCCACACTAACCCCCTCTCCCCATGATATTTTACAGAGACCTTAGAGAAAGTAAGGACTTTGGAGCTAAGGTAATAATAGCTGCTTCTTACCTGTCCCTCCATTCAAATGACCACCTATCTCAGATAGCCTGAGATAGTCCTACTTCATATATATTTTCTTATTCAGTAAGAGTACCTAGTTTTAATTCTCAAATTTTCTCTTTTTAGGTGATAGATTATATGGTTTTCCTGGCAAGAACTCTGCTCTCTAACTGTGCATTAAATTCTATCAAGTTTTCTCCCAGACCCTTCTGTTTGTGTGTTGTCAGGCTTAAGTTTTGGCAACAGGCAGAAAATAAAATAAAAACACAAAAAGGTACAATAGAAATAACTGTGGAACCAGCCAAGATGTCTACCAACTGATAAATGAATTACAAAACTATGGGATATGTACACAATGGAATTTTACTCAGTCATTAAGAAGAACAAAATTACATCATTTGTGAGGAAATGGATGGAACTAGAGATCTAAGTTGTCGAGGGTCTTGCTCAGCTGCTGATTCTGGCCTTGAAACTGATCTTCTTGTCTCATCATCCCAAGTACTAGGAGTTGGTCAATATTTCTAAAAGTTCCCTACACCAACTCAAGGGAAATTAAACACGTTTTAGTGTACTTTCTTTAAATTCTAAAATCTTTTGCATAGGCTTTATTAGTCTAGAAATCCAATCGGTAGTGTTGTCCTGATTATTGGATGTTAATTTGAGAACTTTGCTTTGGGCTATGATACATGAGAGCTTTGCTGATATTTCTTTCTCAGTGGTTGTATATCACAGGAGCATCTAGGGCTGGCAGTGTCCAATTGCTGGCACTTAGTCTGAACTACTCCCAGATGGTGCCAAAAGGCCTGCCAATACTCAGTGTTCACCACAGCCCAATAGGATGTTACACTTATCTTTTCTAACTTAAAATAAACCTCTATATTTATACATTTACCCTTCTATTATCCATGGACTTTACTCCTTGATTTCCTATCTGACAAAGAGCCCACCCCATAAAAAAGCCCGGCATCATTACTGGTGCCCAATGCGGGACATAACAAAGGGCTCAGAGAAGAAACAAGATATGGTACTGATGTACAAAACTTCTCTCCAACTGAATCCTTGTAAGATGCTATAAACTAAACTCTTCCCTCTTGACATTTTGCAGATTCAAGACCATGGGGGCTGGGCGTGGTGGTGCACGCTTGTAATCCCCGTGCTTGGGAGGCAGAGACAGGAGGATCGCGCAGGTTCAAAGTCAGCCTCGCTGGCTTCCCTATTCCTAAGCCCATGGCAACCATAATACCTTAGAGAAATACATACATGACTTTGTTAACCAGAAAACCAAGATAATCAGGCTGGTGAACATAGATAGGCTTATTCCAATGAGCACACCCAAACTGTGGACACTTAGGGGGGAAAAAAAGCTACCCACAGATCATCATGTTCTTGAGGTCATGTCCTTCTATGATAATTTATAACCTAGCTGTAATGATAATTTACATTTATCACCTGACCTGAAACTGATGTTGCTGTGTTAGCTGCCATGCTTCTGGCAAATCCTAGATCAATAATTAAATCAATACTGACTATTTGATAACTGAAATTCTTAATGACACTTAATGACACTTATTTAACCTTAGCTATAATAAGGGCACACCAGCAGGGTGCAAAACAAATGTCCAAATGTCCAAATGTGTCATTTTAATATTACTGAGAATGAAAAAGTAACTAGTTTATTATCTGATATTCACCAAAAATTATATCATAATAAGAACTCAAAGAGGATTTTTCAATATGTCCTAGTTTAGCTGGATCTTACCCTTTACAAGACCTTTCTTTGTCCTATTTTTCCTCTTCCTCTTTGACCCTGTCTTCTAAACCTTTTAACACAATTTGTTTCCTCTTGACATCATGTTGGAAGCATTGTTAGTCATCAGCTTTGAGGGCAACTCAGTCCGGATTGGGAAGGGCACAAACTGCCCACCCAAGTAGAGATTCTGCATTGCAGACAATCTCCAAGAGACAAATAAAACCAATAAACAAAGACTCTGACAACTTTCTTATTTCCCAGAATTTTATCCTTTCATTCCCTGATTCATGCATGACTATCTTGATGTTTTTCCCTGACTCACTCCATAACTGTTTTGGTGTCTTCTATGATTATAATGTTGTGGTTAAAACCCTCATTAAAAGCAAGATGCTGGTAGAAGGACAGCAAGGAGAGATCTCTCTCTCTCTCCTCCCTCAGCCCCCTCTGCTGTCTTGTTTCTCTAATAATAATAATTTTCTATAAGATCACTCTGACTCTATTGTTGCTCATGCAAAAGACTTATAATCAATCAATAGCAATTCCATTCGCTACGACATCAGGCCATCAAGTTATCAATGATGATAAAAATGAAACTCCACATAAACAACCCAATATTTCACGGTCCTCTCAATCATCTACCCCCTGAAGGAACCCTGACAGCCATAACCCCAACTACATCACTTTATTAACAGCAAGGAGCCAGAACAATTGTCACCCCATCTCCCTAAGAGCAGTTAGGGTCACTTCATTAGGGGTGGCATGAGGAGTTAGAATGGTTAGGTAGTTAGGGCAGAGGACCTAGGAACGGGGAAGATTAAGAGTATGCAGAGAACAGTGGGTAGGCAGAAACAAGTCTCATACGACAGACTCAGGTAAGGGTCTGAATGAACCTTCATCCACTCCCTTGGGCTAAATACTGAGAGTATGAGTGGATTCCAGAAATAACCAAAGAGAATGGTGGGCATCACTAGAAGGGAGATCCAAATGGCACCAGAGATTAGAAGAGCCTGTCAAACTACAAGATAGGGATTCAAATTAAGGATTGAAACTAAGACTCTAAAAGGACCGATTATAGTGAAGATGTAAATGAAGGATTGAAACTGGACAAAATCTAAATTTGATCAAGCAGGGACAAATGTGGGAGTCACAAATGGTGTAAAAACTTGTCCCCAAGAATCTCAGTGATTACCCATTTTCAGGGACCCCCTCTGCTATGTGGGATCTTTGTTGTTATCTCTTCCTATGTGGTTGTGTTTCACATGAGCATTGAGGACTATCAGTGTGTAACTGCTGGCACATGACCCAGTATATTCTTGGACAGTGCCAAAAGGCTTTGCCAGTATCTGGTGTTCACCATGGCCAGACAGGATGTCACACTTTCACTCTTTTCTGGCTAAAATCAAAATTGTATTCTGTATACTTCAAAACATACACACAAAAAGAGCATGTTTTATTTTGACCAAGCATGCTGTTTTTCCTGCTATGTTGGTTTTCAGACTTTCTTTAAAAGAAGATATTTTAGGAACTGGAGCTTTAAAATATTTTATAGCAATTTGTTGTTAAAAAGAATGTGCTTGACATGAAAGTAAAATCATAATGTAAAACCTGGTTTATTAAAGACTTTCAATTGAACAAAAATGCTTTTAAGAAATGGGAAGAAAGCCAAGCATGGTGGCACATGCCTGTATTCCCAGCATTTGGGAGGCCGAGACAGGAGCATTGCAGTTCGTGGGCAGCCTTAGCTACTTAGTGAGACCCTGATTTAAAATAAAAAATAAGCTGGGCATGGTGGTGCACGTTTGTAATTCCAGCGCTTGGGAGGCTGAGACAGAAGGATAGCACAGGTTCGAAGCCAGCTTCAACTACTTAGTGAGGCTCTCAGCAACTTAGTGAGACCCTGTTTTCAAATAAAATAGAAAACAGGTATGGAAGTGTAGCCCAAAGGTAGAAAGTCTCTGGGTTCCATTCCCAGCACCACAAAAAGAAAATAAAGAAGAAAGAGAAAGAGAGGGGAGAGGGAGGGAGGGAGGGAGGGAGGGAGGGAGGGAGGGAGGAAGGAAGGAAGGAAGGAAGGAAGGAAGGAGGGATAAAAAATAGGGCTGGGGTGTAGCTCAGAGGTAGAATGCCCCTGGATTCCATCCCTCCATCCCCAGTACCACACCACACACACACACACACACACACACACACACACACACACACACCACATACACACACACGAAGTGCAGAGAAATATTACTCTTCTTTTTGGCAGAAAGGAACAATGGTAAAACAAGGCTTCCTTAACAATGCAAAGACACTGGGACAGTGACTCAAGCTGTTGGCAGACATTTTATTTTGATACTTAATGTCATTCACAGAATACCAGCTAACTTTATTCTTAGGAACATATTTTACAAATGGCAGTGATGGATTTTCAGACCTGTTACACCTACCAGGAAAATGACGCCACCATTATTCACCTCTTCCAACTATGGTTTTTACTGGCATCCTCTATGAGTTACACTCTGGCACTCTTCTAAACATCATCAGGCCACAAGCTCAGTCTAAATCAAATATTTTTACAAATTAAACAATCCAGTGCTAAAAACTACCTCACTTACAAAGACCTAATGCTGTTTCCGTTCCAACGAAAGGGTTATTTTATAGGAAAAAATGTTCTTACCACATTAAAAAAGAAATAGTGCTTTAATCTAGAAGAACTAGGTTTGCCAGAGAATTAGAAACAAAATATCTGGACTGGCCACCAACTACCAGACATACCCACCAGAGACCATTTCCAGTCCCTGTATCCCATACACACACATCATGGAATTAGTCTAGGCAAGTTAGTTCATTTGATATTGGGTCAGCTAAATCAGACTGACACAAAAACAAATTCTGTTTAATAGACACAGCCTATACTCCTAACTCTAATTCACACTCTTGCAAACATGAGCTTCTATTCATGATGTTACTAAAAAGGAGCAACCAATAACTTATACAATAGGTAAGTCCTACCATCTCTGAATGTAGGAATGTCTGTTTTTCCAAAAGCTGAGAAGATGTCTAGAAGAAACGGTGGCCAGATAGCCCAGCATATTAGTGAAGTTTCATTTTTCTGCCTTTAAAACAGATATATCAAAGTTGCTGCAGGTCTCACCTCTACTTGTAGTTTATCACATAGGACTTATTTTTACCAACTACTGTCAGAACCAGCACAGTGCTGCCTTTGCAATAAAACTACAATGCTTTGCTTATAGGTATTTGTTAAATATTTCCATAATTTCTATTAACTTAGGATATTAGTTTGAGGATATAATGTTGAAAAGACAAAAACCTGCTTTGTGGAGCCCAATTCTGTAGAGGTGGGAAGATGTTAGAAATAAGTAAATTACACAGTATGTGAGTAGATCATAAGTGGTATAAAAAAGACAAAGAGCAGGATAAAGCAGATCAGGAGTCTGAGGAAGGGCAGTGATTTAAAATAGGGAAGTCATGGTAGGCTTCATTAAGGAAATGGAGTGAAGACTAGCAGAGCTACTGAGAAAGGTCTAATGGCTGTAACATACCAGGCTTGCACAAAGAAGGCTCCTGCCACTGCAAGAGAGTAAGCCTCAGGGGCGCCATGGGAGAGGTCAGAGAGAGATGGAAGTGCCAACTCAGAGCTTGATGCCATCATTGTAAAGACTGGCTTTTCTCTGTGAGAAATAGAAGACCTTGCAGAAAGCTTCTGAGGGGAAGGGGCCAGGTTTTTGAGGTTGAGTCTGCAATTCTTGTCAAATCTTAGAAAGGCTAGCAGGAAAACTTTGTAGGAAATGATCTCAAGTTTTAACAACTCTCATAACTTTAACTATAAGATGCCTGGAGGCCCTATGAGGATCCTCCAGTATTTATTTCTTCAATATGCTGAGTCACAAGGCACTTATTGCAATTCTTTACTGGAAGGGATGTCTTCTGATCTAAGGTGTAAACTATCCTAAGGTTAGGAAGACATCTTATTTATTCTTGCAACCAAAGAATCTTTGGCACATACATAACAGAGATTCAATAAAGGTCACTTTTCTGATCCTCCCAGCTCCCAGCCATGCATGGTTTTCCCTCACACCCCTTTATTTTTGAGTGGAATCTCCAGAAACCTTTTAGTGACACCTCATATACATTTCACTAACCTCTTGCACTATAGGATGCTCATACAAAATAGTTACTAGCAAGCAATTTGAAGGCAGGAAACCTAGACTTTTAAACCAGGCATTCCCTGTAAGAAAATGGCATGTTTAAGACATAAAAGGACAGCATCATTCTAGAAGCTCACCTGCAGTGTCATTTGGGTAAGCCTTGCACTGACTTGAGAAGAATTTTGGCCTTCTCATCTTTTGAGTTACCTTCAGTGGTTTTAACTGCAACAATTTATTTATTTATTTATTTATTTATTTATTTATTTATTTATTTATTTATTTATTTAGTGGTACTGGGGTTCCTGGAAACCCTTCTATCTCCGGGCTACACTCCCAGACTTATTTTATATTTTTATTTGGAAACAGGGTCTCTTAAGCCAGCGAGGCTGGCATCGAACCTGTGTGATCCTTCTGTCTCCGCCTCCCAAGTGCAGGGATTACAAGTGTGCGCCACCACGCCTTGCAACAATATCATTCTTGTAAACTCATTTTTTGGTAACATGTCATCATTAAATTTGTCCTTTAAACTTTGCATAAAGCTTATTATGGTAAGTATCTATACATTTACTACTTAGATTTTCTGATAAATATTTACTTGTCTACTTGTGTTAACAATTATCCATTGATGGCAGAAGAAAAAAAAAGAAACAATTTTATTTCATTATTTGTTTATAATTTCAAAAGTAAAAAACAAAGTTATAACATAGCTTTGGAAAATAACTCTGGATACCATGAAATGCAGCCTTGTATTCAGGAACTATTACAGCACAATGCCATCATCAGGAAAGCAGTCTAAGGGTAAACTCATATACCAAGAAGAGAGCTGTGTAGAAATTATGAAAAGCTGTATTTGATTGACACAACTCAAAACTCTCCCCTACCTATGGACTCCAAGTTTCGAGGGCCAATACACTTCCTTGTGGTACAATTACTCAGGGTCTTCTATTGTAATTACAAGAAATATGCTAAGAAAACTATCAAACTATCATATGGAAGAAGTAGATCATTTGTCCTTTTCCTCTTATCCTCTCCAGCTGAATGGAGCATGGTACAGACAGAACAAAGTGCAGTTCTCCATGAGCTATATATTGTTATTACTTATCACATTAGAAACAAAGCGCAACTTATCAAGACAGAAACATCTAATGGGACATAGAATATCTGAAAGAAAATCCTACAATACAACAGCTGAAAGATCACAAGTCAGCTGCCAGAGTTAAGTATAAGGTTTATATTCAACAAAAGGGCAGGCATTCTGCCTCTGAGCTATATTCCAGCCCTTTTTATTTTCTGTTTTGAAACAGGGTCCCATTAAGTTGCTGAATGTCTTGCTAAGCTGCCAAGGCTGACCTCTAACCTGCAATCATACTGTCTGAGCCTACTAAGTAATGGGATTATAGGCATGCCCTACCACCTATTTTAATCAACATAATTTTTGTTAGACCTCACAATATATAAGAAATAAGAAGTATTAAATAGAAAACAGGCTCAGAGAAATTATACTTCTTTCTCTTTTCTTCCTTTCATTCTGGGGATGAAATCCAGGGGTATTCTACCTCCAAGTGACACCCCCAGCCCTGTTTTTAATTCTTTATTTTGGAACAGGGTCTCACTAAGTTGCAGAGGGCCTCACTAACTGGTAGCTGAGGGTGTCCCCAAACCGCTATCCTCCAGTCTCAGCCTCCCGAATGCTGGGATTACAAGCGTGTGCCACCATGCCTGGCTTGAAACTGACTTAGAAAACATGAATTTATCACATCTCATAGGCTTAGTATTATTTGAGGTACCAGTAATGATTAGAAAATGATAGAGTATTTATGCTCAAAGAATTTAAAGTGAAGTCTCTACCTTCCAGAAATACTTACAAGGATGACATGAAATACTATATACATGTTGAGATACTCAAAGATAACTCAGACTTTGAACCTATCTTAAAAAAATTTGTAGTGTAGTCAATATACATGTATGTGCGCTCACGTGCACGTGTGTGTGTGTGTGTATGTGTGTGTGTGTGTGTGTGTGTATGTATTAGTGGGGGATTGAATTGAACCTAGGGGCATTCTAACACTGAACTGTACGCCCACCCATATTAATTTTTATTTTGAGATAAAGTCTTGTTAAGACATGTGCCACTGCACCCACCTAGTAAATGATCTTCATAAAAAATAATTATAGCCGGGCGTGGTGGCGCACGCTTGTAATCCCCGCGCTTGGGAGGCGGAGACAGGAGGATCGCTCAGGTTCGAAGCCAGCCGTGCTGGCGTAAGAGACCCTGTTTCAAAAATATAAAAAATAGGTCTGGGAGTGTAGCCCGGAGGAAGAAGGGCTTCCAGGAACCCCAGTACCACCAAAAAAAAAAAAAATTATAGATAGGTATAAAGGATAAAGTTATTTGAGAGGTTAAAGAATAAAATAGGAAAGTTTTGGTATATACTGAAGAAATCTAGAAATCTAAGTGGGAACTATGGCCTTGAAGCATACGTAAGAGGACAAGAGTCACAGATTTTAGAAATAGCAATATTCAAATAAAGGGCTAATTGGGTGACATGTGCAAGTATGACTACACAAGTCTTTTATCCCATTCATATGTATGACTACAATGCACCAATAAAATTTTTAAAAATAAACGAACTTACATTATTATAATTCATGATTGTTATAAACTGCTGTAATTCATATTTGATTATTAAGATCTGCCATACTTTGTTAAATGAAATTTTAGCTTAAATAAGCTAGTATGGTTCTTTAAGAAAAAAACAAACAGCAAAAAGCAGAATGGTGGGGGTGAGACGACTATCTCAGGAGCAGAGAGTTGAACAAGTTGACTACCCACATTTGTTGAGACTATTAGTGTGTGAAACAATCACAATCATGCAAGAACTTGGAGTTATCATGAGTCTTCAATAACACTGACAATCTAAATTTCCAAAACAACTCTATCCACATACAAATGAGAACTACCCAAGATTTTTTGTGGGAAAGATGAAGCAGGAAATACATACTGGTCCCTTCAGTATCAAACTGAGTCTTCATTCAGTTCAATGCGCAAAGGAAAAGCACTGAAGATCTTCAAACAGAGGTGTAAAATGATCTTAAATTAACTTTACCAGTATTATTCTGGCTGTTGTGTACACTGAATTGGATTAAAATGTGGAGGAAAACAGGGCCATTTAGGAGGGTTTTAGCACTGTTGCATAGTAATAAGAGCCACATGGCTGGAAGGAGGCATTTAGTGAAACTGCCTATATTTCACTATTATTACTGGCACACACTTCATTTACTGAGTACCAAGAATTGTGCTGAAAAAAAAAAAAGAATTGTGCTGAACACTTTGCTTGCTTATTTATTTATTTATTTACTTACTTATTTATACTATACTAGAGATTGACCCCAAGGACTTTTTGTACCTCTCAGCTACATCCCCATCCCTATTTTTTATTCTTTATTTTGAAACCAGGTCTCACTAATTGCAGAGTTCCTCACTAGGTAGCTGAGGCTAGCTGTGAACCTGGGATCCTCTTGTCTCAGCACCCCTAATACTGAGATTACAAGCATGGGCCACCATGCCTGATCACTTTTCTTATTTAATTTCACAACAAACTCCCACATGGATCTTTGATTCTCAAATGTTACAAAAAGAGCTGCTACTCTTCTATTTTATAGACAAGGAAATTGAACTTTAAAGAGTTTATGAAAGATGCACAAAACGATTATCAGTAAATCGTAAAGCCAGGATCAGAAATCAAGATAGTCAGTATAATGAGAAAAGTACCAAGTACATTAGACATAATCCATGTTTGAAGCATGGCTGTGAACAGTGATATGCTCTTTAGAAAATAATTTAAAATTTCTCTATATATTAGTTCCCCATTTATAAAAATGTGAGTAAACACAGTATATGTTTATATTTTAAGAGGTTACAGAGACGGCACACTCAACAGCCCACCAGGCTCCAGAGAGGAGCGGCGGACAGCGAGCCGAGGTGAGCCGCTGCGGATCAGCCGGATGGAATTTGGCAGATTTTTCGGCGCAGGGAGCATCTAAACCTCCCAGGGGCTGGGCTCAGCACACCCTGCAGGGACTCAGAGCGGAGCGCAAAACCAGAGAAGAAATACGCCAGCCTCACGGCCGAGGGCATGGCAGTGGCACCATATTGCTACCGGCGGCAACAGCAGCAAATTCACCGAGTCTACTACAGCTCCATCGGTGCACTCAACAACAGTGAGTCAAATTGCAGCCCTAGAGGAGAAATCCCAATACTGCACTCCCAGGGACTTGACCCAGTGGGGGAGTGGCGGTGGCAGAGAGATCATACCATAGGAGAATGCCCAACCTGGCACCCCCCCATGGTCTAAAGCAGCCTCGATTGACTCCCTGGGTCTGAGACTCTGCCATACAACCTAGTAAAGGAGTAGTGGGGACTGAGATACCACAGACTCGAGATCCAGAACACCTTAAGTGAAATCTTACTGACCCAAGGGAAGAACCAAGAGAAGGCACAAACTTCCGAAATCATGGGAAAGAGGAATAATAATGGAGCAATGAATGCCCACAACCCCACAACATCAGATTACTCCAAAAATGAACATATATTTTCTAATTTAGAAAAAAAAATCTGACAGCAGGAATCTGACATTGAAGAAATATGGGCCCATTTTAAGAGAGCTAACCTAAGAATAATTGGAATAGAGGAAAGAAAAGAATATGAAACCAAAGGGATCAACAATCTCTTCAAGGAAGTAATAGCAGAAAAATTTCCAAACATAGAGCAAAAGGTCGATACACAGGTCCAGGAAACTTATAGAACTCCCGTTAGATAGGATCAGAGAAGAGGATCCCCATGCCACATAATTGTCAAAATGACCAATGTGGAAGCGAAGCAGAGAATCTTAAACGCAACAAAAACAAAGGAACAAGTGACATTCAGAGGCAAACCAATTAGAATCACCCCAGACTTCCCAAACCAAGTCAGGAGAGCCAGAAGGGCTTGGAGTAACATATTCCCAATTCTGAAAGAAAACAACTTCCAGCCAAAAATTTCCTACCCAGCAAAACTTTCTATCAAATTAGATGGAAAAATAAGAAGCTTCCATGACAAACAGAAACTGAAGGAATTTATGTCCTCAAAACCAGCACTAGAGAAAATACTCAAAGAGATTAACTACGAAGAAGAAATAGGTAACACACACCAGAACCAGAGAAACAAGATTTTCCATCCAACAGACAACTAAGATTGGTTATCTGTGGAGATTCATTATTTATTTTAGTCTTTTACCTATTTCTAAATTGTATTGCTTGCTTTTATTGTTGCTAATTTTTAGGATTTCTAGTTGGAATTAATATACCTTCAGATATAGCATTTGGAAATGTTTTACCCCATTCTATCAGTAACTTTTAACTCTGTTTACATTGTCTTTGGATATACAATTTTTTTTTATTTTTTAGGGAGTTTGTTTACCCTTCTGTTGCCTGTGCCATTGAAATCATATCCAAGAAATCACTGCCAATTTCAATGTTGTGAGGCTAATTGACCCAGATTTATTTCTAAAAGTTTATAGTCTTAAGATTTATATTTAGGTCTTTTATCTATTTTGACTTAATATTTGTATATGGTGTTAGGTAAAGGTCCAATTTTATTCTTTTTCATGTAGTTATTATTTTTCAGTAATATTTAGTGAAAAGATTATTATGTCCACCACCAAATGTTCATGGGAACCTTGTCAAAAATAACTTGACAATATATGGAAGAATTTATCTCTAGGCTTTTATTTAACTCCAATGGTTTATATATCTGCCTTTATAACAGTACTACACTGTTTCAATTATTGTAGCTTTATATGGTTTGAAATCAGAAAATATACATCTTCTAGCTTTGTTCTTTTTTGAGATCGTTTTGGGTATCTAGATTCCATATTCCACATTAGGATAGATTTTTTTCTGAAAAATAAATAAATGTATGATAGTTTTACCTTAAAAAAAAAAGAAAAACATTTTCTGGTAAGAAAGAAAGCAAAAAGAAATATTGAAATGGTATCTTTAAGTCATCAAAAGTTTGGAATCAGACAAAAGAAACTGTTCTGTGAGATTATCATTGTTAATTTTGGATAAATTGCTATAATACTAGATGTCAACCACTAAGCCAAGCATTGGAAGGAGGGGCAGGGAGGGGACGGAGTGGGGATTGGCTAGGGGCTAATTGGGCGATGTGTGCATGTATGTCTACAAACGTTTTTTTAATTCCATTATGATGTGTGAATACAGTGCACCAATAAAAAATAAAAAATAAAAAAATAAAAAAGAGGTTACAGACAAAATGAAGAGAATGATCATAAAGTATTTACCATACTTAGCTATGTTTATAACTTACCACCACCACCACCATCATATTTATTATTTTGAATTTATCCCCCATTATATTTTTATAGACAAATTCAATCAAACATATTTGATATCCAGAATATTATTTCTGGAAGAAAGAAAATGTTTTAAAGTTTACAGAAAGGCTAAGAAACTGTTGGTCAATTTTAATAGTATTAAAATGTAAATTAGCCACGCGCATGCTTGTAATCCCCGCGCTTGGGAGGAAGAGACAGGAGGATCGCGCAGGTTTGAAGCCAGCTGCACTGGCTTATGAGACCCTGTTTCAAAATATAAAATAAGTCTGGAAATGTAGTCCAGAGGTAGAAGGGCTTCCAGGAACCCCAGTACCACCAAAAAATAAAAAAATAAAAATGTAAATTCAAGTTGGGCCGTGCCAAGAAAATGATATAGAATGTAATAACAAATTATCTGCCATAAAACAATCCCTGCTATAAGACAGACGATTACTTGGATGATGGGTTGGTGGATGAAAGACTATTTTAGGAAGGTGAAATTACTCCCACAACAAATAGATATGTCACTGATTATTACACTGCAAGCTTTGGGGTTTTGTTTTTATTTTTGATTTTCACTTTTGGTCTACCTAATCTTAGAAATATCAGTTATTCAGTTATTTCTAAACATCTATTGAAAATGAGATAATGCATGTAGTAGCACAAACAATACAGGACTTTGTACATCCAGTACCTGGTACAGGGTAAGTTGTTCTATTATCAACTGCTGTAATCACTATTGATAATATGTGATTCTTGAATTTTCTTTTCTTTTTCTTTTTTTTTCTTTTTTTTTTTTTTTTTAGTTTGAAACAGGGTCTCACTGAGTTGTTGGAGCTGGCCTCAAACCTGTGATCCTCCTGTCTCAGCATCCCAAGTACTAGAATTATAGGCATGTGCCACTGTACACAGTTGACTATTGAGAATTTTAAGATATATAAATATGTACTTTAAAAGTCTTCCCAATAGTATTATTTCTAAATACATTGTTAAAACCACATCACAAATAGAACACTGACAAAACCAAATTGGATTTCAACCAATTCATAATCTATATCAATTTATTGGCTATCTATTTTCTATAGAAAGATTACTTGAATACTTTTATATAATTGATTTAACTTAACTTTTGTACAATAAGAGGTTTTACAACTAAAAGCACATCTCATTCTTGAAATATTTCTTTAAGCAGTTCAAATATTTCCTATAGAATGTTGCTCAGGGGAATTTAACGGGAACATTAGCATGTCAATGTAATTCATATTCAATTTCTCAAATCAATTTTTCTATAACTATTTTTGAAACCTAAAAGATTATCTGAAGATTATTCAGTGTGACAGACAAATTAAGCATACACTTTGAACTTTTTCAACTATTTCAAAATATTTCACATACATTTTGTATTAAAGAAACCTTTAAAAGACTTGGTTCTAGCTTAGAAATAAACAAATTTATTGTTCAATATTAAACACTTAAATAAAAATCAATTTTCAATTTTTTATCTTTCTAAAATGAAGGCGAAATTATTTACTTTTTTCATTTCCTTAGATTATATAGCTATTCAAGGTAGTTAAATAGGAGAAATCAGACCAAAATATATTATATTCTAAAATAACAACAAAAAGTTTATTTACACTTCAAATGACAAATCACTTTTCTTTAATTTAACATTTCTGGTATTTTTGTTTGTTTTGAGAAAAAAACAGAGAGAGTATTTAAGGTTTGATGGCAACATTCTCAAAGTATGCTTGATGGACCCCTTGAGGTCACAGAGACCTTATCAAAGATTTGTTAATGTCAAAAAAGATTTTATAGTAATACCAAACCACCACTTGTCTTTTCCACTGCTCTGGCATTGCCACTTCAGTGAACAGCAGTGGTGAGTGCCTCGACAAGCATCAGGCAGTAGTATCAACTGGGGCTGTTTCTTGCAATATCTTCTCCAAACACTCTTAGTAAAAAATAAGTCAAATGTTTCATTTAAGAATGTTCTTAATAAAACAGTAAAATTACTCATTTTATGAAATCCTGACATGTAAATAAACATATTTTTAATATTCAGTGTGATAAAATGGAAAATCCACATTAAGCATTTTTCTGCATACCAAAGAATGACAGTTGTCCTGAAGAAAAGCAGATGTGTGGCTGAACTGCGAGCACACCAGCTGTCTTCTCTATGGAAAACCATTTATACTTGAAACAATAACTGACAAAACTGTAGCTATTCTTAATCGGTATTTTACAAATATTTTCTCTAAAATGAACAAAATGAACATGTTCATTCAAATAAAATAATATACAGTACACACACACACACACACACACACACACACACACATACATGGTACTGGGAGTGGAACCCAGGGCTTTTCTATGTCTGGGCTATACTCCTAGACCTATTTAATACTTTATTTGGAAACAGGGTCTCACTAAGTTGCTGAAAGCCTCACTAAGTAGCTGAGGGTGGCTTTGAAATTGTGCGATCCTCTTGTCTCAGCCTCCCAAGCACAGGGATTACAAGCATGCGCCACCACACCCAGCTCTATGTATAGTAGTTTTGCAAATGATAAAATTCAAATTTCCAAAAAAAAATCTGCTTTTGTGAACATTTTTATTTGCTAACATAAAGCATATGAGATTACTGGTAGTATTAACAAGTGAGAAGTTAAATTTTGTGAAATAAAATGAGTTGAGTTTTGGAAGATCTAAATAACTAAACAAACATTTTCTAAATTACCAATGTATGATGTTAAAATATCAGGTATAGGTAAAAGAAATATTCAAAGCCAGGACACACCAATGAATTTTAAGAGAGAAACAAAACTTCATTGGAATGGTTTCAGATTGCATATTGTAACTGGCCTTTAAGAAACCACCAGACTTCCGGGAAGATGGCGACCGAGAAAAGCGGGGCTTAAGAGCCCCGCTAACAACCAATCTCCATTACCACAAAATCAGCGCCTTTCATAGCCAGAAAACACCATCACCAGTGAAACAAAAAATCACCAGGCTCCAGAGAGAAAGCGGACTGAGAACAGAGCCACAGAGGAGATAACCGGCCTCACGCCGGAGGACGCGGCAGGCGCGGCAGCAGCGCCATACTGCCGGCAGCACCGGCGAATTCACGGGACGGCTACAGCAAGCCGAGGTGAGCCACTGCGGAACAGCCAGGCGGGATTTCTCCGCGCAGAGAGCATCTAAAGCTCCAGTGGCCGAGCTCAGCACACGCTGCAGGGATTCAGAGTGGAAATCAAAACCAAGAAGAAAAACACCAGCCCCACAGCCGAGGGCGTAGCAGCAGCGCCATATTGCCACCGGCGGTAGCAGCAGCGAATTCATCTAATTCAGTACAGCTACATCTGCGTACTCAAGAACAGTGAGTCAAATTGCGGGCCACAGAGGAGAAATCCCAGTACTGTACTCCCTGGGACTTGACCCAGTGGGGGAGGGGCGGTGGCAGAGATATCACACCATAGGAGAACATGCAACCTGGCACCCCCCACAGTCTAAAGCAGCCTCTATCGACTCTCTGGGTCGGAGACTCTGTGATAAAACCCAGTAAAGGAGTTGTGGGGTCTGAGATACTACTGACTCGAGATCCAGAACACCTTAAGTGAAGTCATAGTGACCCAAGGGAAGAACCCAGAGAAGGCACAAACATCCGAAATCATGGGAAAGAGGAATAACAATGGAGCAATAAATGCCCACAACCCCACAACATCACAACCCGATAAAACTGAAAATCAGAGATTTCTAGAAGATCAAATCAGGAAAATAACTGTAGAAATAATAGAGGTGCTTCGAAAAGAA
This sequence comes from Muscardinus avellanarius, assembly GCF_963383645.1. Classification (NCBI taxonomy): domain Eukaryota; kingdom Metazoa; phylum Chordata; class Mammalia; order Rodentia; family Gliridae; genus Muscardinus; species Muscardinus avellanarius. The sequence continues at coordinate 40,323,086 of NC_137789.1, forward strand.
CTCAGAGAGAGCCAAAAAGAGATAAAGGATGCAATTAATGAAGTAAAGACCTCAATTCAAAGCACAAACAACCGATTAGAACACATGGAGAACAGAATCTCGCTCTTAGAAGATGAGCAATCCAAAAATGAACGCATAGTTTCTAATCTAGGAAAAAATATCCGACAGCAGGAATCTGATATTGAAGAAATATGGGCCCATTTTAAGAGATCTAACCTAAGAATAATTGGAATAGAGGAGGGAAAAGAAAGTGAAACCAAAGGGATCAACAATCTCTTCAAGGAAGTAATAGCAGAAAATTTTCCAGACATAGAGCAAGAGGTCGATACACAGGTCCAGGAAACTTATAGAACTCCCTTCAGACAGGATCGGAGAAGAGGATCCCCACACCACATAATTGTCAAAATGACCAATGTGGAAGCCAAGCAGAGAATCTTAAAGGCAACAAAAGCAAAGGGCCAAGTGACATTCAGAGGCAAACCAATTAGAATCACTCCAGACTTCCCAAAGCAAGTTATGAGAGCCAGAAGGGCTTGGAGTAACATATTCCAAACTCTGAAAGAAAACAACTTCCAGCCAAAAATTTCCTACCCAGCAAAACTTTCTATCAAATTAGATGGAGAAATAAGAAGCTTCCATGACAAACAGAAACTGAAGGAATTTATGTCTTCAAAACCAGCGCTAGAGAAAATACTCAGATTAACTACAAAGAAAAAATAGGTAACACACTCCAGAACTAGAGAAACAAGATTTCCCATCCAACAGACAACTAAGATTGGTTATCTGTGGAGATTCATTATTTATGTTAGTCTTTTACCTATCTGTAAAGGGTATTGTTTGCCTTTATTGTTGTTAATTTCTAGGATTTCTAGTTGGAATATTAATATACCTTCAGATATAGCATTTGGAAATATTTTATCCCATTCTATTAGTGACTGTTAACTCTGTTTACATTGTCTTTGGATATACAATTTTTTTTTTTAATTTTTAGGGAGTTTGTATACTCCTCTGTTGCCTGTGCCATTGAAATCATATCCAAGAAATCACTGCCAATTTCAGTGTTGTGAGGTTTAATGACCCAGATTTTCTTCTAAAAGTTTATAGTCTTAAGATTTATATTTAGGTCTATTATCTATTTTGAGTTAATATTTGTATATGGGATTAGGTAAAGGTCCAATTTTATTCTTTTCCATGTAATTATTATTTTTCAACAATATTTAGTTAAAAGATTAATATTTCCACCACCAAATGTTCGTGGAAACCTTGTCAAAAATAACTTGACAATATAGGGAAGAATTTAGCTCTAGGCTTTTATTTAACTCCAATGGTTTATATATCTGCCTTTAGAATAGTACTACACTGTTTCAATTATTGTAGCTTTATATGGTTTGGAATCAGAAAATATATATCTTCTAGCTTTGTTCTTTTTCAAGATCGTTTTGGGTACCTAGAGTCCATATTCCATATTAGGATAGATTTTTTTCTGAAAAATAAATATATAAATATATGATAGTTTCACCTAAAAAATAGAAAAAATAGATTCTCTGGTAAGAAAGAAAGCAAAAAGAAATATTGAAATGTTATCTTTAAGTCATCAAAAGCTTGGTATCAGACAAATGAAACTGTTATGTGAGATTATCATTTTTAATTTTAGATAAATTGCCATAATACTAGATGTCAACTACTAAGCCAAGCATGGGAGGGAGGGATAGGGAGAGAATGGGGTGGGGATTGGGTAGGGGCTGACTGGGAAAAGTGTGCATGTATGTCTACAAAAATATGTATCCTACTATGATGTATGAATACAGTGCACCAATAAAAATAAATAAATTTTAAAAAAATCAAAAAAAAAAAAAAAAACCACCAGCTGGTCTTGGTGGCGCATGCTTGTAATCCCCGTGCTGAGACAGGAGGATCGCAAAGGTTCGAAGCCAGCCTTGCTGTCTTAAGAGATCCTGTTTCCAAATAAAAATATAAAAAGATAGGTCTGGCAGTGTTGCCCAGAGGTAGAAGGGCTTCCAGGAACCCTAGTAGCACCAAGAAAAAAAAAAAAGGCTAAAAACTGAAACCACCATTGTTAAAGAGTTAGCATATAAGCCAGCAATACTAAATATATGTATATTAAAAAATAAATGAGAATATGTCCACACAAGATTGAATTAATTCCTAACAGAACTGTCATAAGAGCCCCAAAGTAGAAAAAAAAAATCAAAGGTTCATCAACTATAAATGAATAAAAAAAAACCTGTGGTATATATCCATATCATAAAGTACCATTTATCAATAAAAACCAATGAAATACTAATACAGCCTAAAAGAGATGAATAATAAATATTTCCTAAGTGTAAAAAGGTAGTGATAAAGGATGATGTACAGTATTTTTCTATGTACGTGAAATCTTCAGCATAAGCTAACAGAAGGAAAAAGTAGACTTGTGGTTGTCTAGGGCTGGAGAGGACAGGGGAATTGGGAGGTGAAAGCTAAGGTACATGAGGTTTCTTTCTGGGGAAAAAAAATTCTAAAACTGAGACTGATGACTGAACAACTCTGGATACTGGTAAGAGGCACAGAAATAACCACGTGAAATGTGTTAATTATATGGCATATGAATCATATCTCAACAAAGCTGTTAAATGTATAAAGATGCCGGGCATGGTGGTGCACGCTTGTAATCCCCACGCTTGGGAGGCTGAGACAGGAGGATAGCACAGGTTCAAAGCCAGCCTCAGCTACTGAGTAAGACTCTCAGCAACTTAGTGAGACCCTGTTTCCAAAAAAGTATAAAATAGGTCTGAGAGTATAGCCCAGAGGTAGAAAAGGCCCTGGGTTCTACCCCCAGTATCCCCTCCACACACAGCATAAAGACAGTAAAGTATACAGAAAGATGCTATTACCTTTAACAATTATTGAATTACTAAATTTTCTTTTCTAATTACATATCTATGTGAGGCTATATTTGTTCATACCCTTCAAGCAAAATGATAGACTAGAATGGATTGAACAAAGAAGCAAACATAGAAATCTGTCTTCTATGATTTATAAAGTGTAAGATGATGCCAGTGATTGTTTTTGTTTTGGAAGATTTAATTTTTCACAAAAAACTCTATTTTTACATTTAAATGACTTATATTTTTCTTTTTCATTGAGTTAATACTTTTAAATATTTTTAATATGATAAATATTTTTAGCTGTACCCTACATAAGCAAAAGTTCTTTGTAGTCCTGAATTTTTTAGATTGTAAAGAAATCCTTAAAATTCTCTTGCTGTGGTTAAAAGAGAAATGCAATGTGAGAAGAATTTGAGTTGCCACTGCTGGCACTAAACATGGAGGAACAACATCATGCGTCATGGAATCAAGGCCTCTAGAAGTTAGAAAAGGCAAGGAAGTAGATTCCTCCTTAGGGCCTCTAGAAACAGTCTTTCTGATATCTTGATTTTAGTCTAGTAAGTCATCTGTATCAGATTTATGACCTAAAGAGATGAAAGATAATAAACTTGTGTTGCTCTAAGCTTCTAAGTTTATGGTATTTTTGTTTTAGAAGCAATAGAACACTAATACAGTAGTAATGTCAGTTTCACTTGAGATTGGTAGAAGATTAACCATAACATTAAAGAAGTTTCAGCTTCAAGGCCTCTTACTTGCATTGGTCATTTTCAAGTGCCTGAATCTAATCTGGTACTTGAATTTATTTTAAAAAGGACCAACTACAGAGTCCAGAAAACCTAGATCTACTTCCTAGAGAATGTTATAAACAGTATTAGAGAAATTATCCCTGTATAAGATATATCTAAATTCCAAAGGTTCACAAATCCCTTCTGAGATCACTGGGAGAGACATCTGAATAGAATTCTATGAAAAGAGATATGCCTAAGAAAAACTAGAAAGATGTGTAATAAATAAACTTCAGAAATGTTTCAGAAAACTAAAATTAATGACTTTCAAACTCTTCTAAAATAATGAGAAAAAATCAATTAAGCTAAAGAAACATTCATAAAGTGATTAAGAATTATTTATGTATAGATTGAAGAATACACACTTTTTCTGAAAATGTATCAAATTTCAAAACAGCGTGAGACATTTTTGTTTTACTTCTAGAAAGAAACTTCACTAATCATGTCTAAGAGAAGTTGAGACTTTTCAATAATTACCAACAAACAAAGAATAAGGAGTTATTTTCTGTGAGTGCTTCTTTTTCTCAACCACCTGGTTGCTCCAACTCATCAACAAATAGGCATTTATTTCTTGCACAGCATGAATTAACACTGGAGGTTAGTCTTGACTTTCCCTCAGGTCATCAAAAACATTAATGAAAGAAGACCAGGGGTATATACTATGCTCAGTCTTAACAAAATTGAAAATTATGTCATCTGTAGGAAAGTAGGTGGAACTAGAGAATATTATGCTAAGTAAGATCAGTCGCAGAAAGTCAAGTTTCTCATATGTAGATACTAGAGAGAAAATATGAAAAAAGAGAAACTTTAGATAGAGTGAAAGACTTGTAGAATAGTGGAAGTGCCCAATAAATGTTTGGTGATAGGGATTCTGAGTAGCTTCTCCATAATAGACACTCTGACATTGATGGGAATCACCGTTGCCAGTGGGATTTTGTGCCACTGAGTGGTTCAATCTTTCTTAAAACTAGGTTTACTGAACTATGACTCATAAATAATGAAAGACTTGTAGAATAGTGTAAGAGGACTGAGGGTGGGAGATGGAGATGGCAAAAAGGAGGCTTGAGGAAAGAAACAGCATGAAATGTTATGCCCAGAAAGGAAGGTATCACTACCAATCTCACTAAATGTACAAGAAGGAGGAGGGGAGAATGAAGAGGGAAACAAAGCAAGTGATCTGTGCATGTGCATTTGTTTCACTGTGAATCTCACTATGACGTAAAATTACAATGCTCTATTAAAAGAATAATATTTTTAAAAAGACTACATAAGTACTTCTTCAAAACCAGACAAATCCAAATTAAAGGACATTCTACAAAACACTTGATCAGTACTGCTAAAACCTTCAAAGCTTATTCAAAGCAAGGAATATATGAGGAACTGTCATAGTCTAGAGAAACTATGGAAACAGAATGAATACGTATCGTAGGATATACTGGTGGAAATGCTGGAACAGAAAAAGGGCATTAGTAGTATATCCTTAGTAAAAACTGAAGAAATCCAAATATGGACTTTAGTTAATAGTAACCTAGCAGGGTAGATTCATTAATTGTGAAAAATATATCATAATAAAGTAAGATGTTAAAAAGAGAAATTGGATGCAGATTATAAGAGGAATATATACATATATACGTACATATGTATTTAAAGATATTTTAAAAGATCTATATATTCTAGAGTAAAACCTTTAAACAATTTATTAGTATCTTTCTTCTTTGGGCTGCCAAGAATTTGGGCTCAGGCCTTGTTGTCTGAATTTATACTATTATTTATCTGATCTTAATTTTTAGAAATCTTTGTATTTCACCATTATTTTTATGCATCTCCATAGATTCTGGTCTATATTTACTAGGTAAAAGAGTCAAACCTATGTAGGATACTTAGGCTCCTGCCCTATCTCAAACCTTCAAGTTATTCTCATTCCTTAAAGAGCATTATATACTATTTCAGATTTTAAAAATCATCACATGGACATCTCCTCAATTCCCTATTAGTCAAACTCAAGAACTCACCTCCATCTGGGATCATTTTCTCTTTTCTCCTCTGCTACCTTAGAAGTGCCCTGCACCCAAATAATAGCCTTTCTGCCATTTTAGGGTAAACTATTATTTTGCTTTTTTAGGAATATTATACTAAAAGTTTTTCCTTCTCATTCCAGTATATTTCAATCACTCATACAATTGAATCATTACATCAGCATTTCAAAATGTTTGCCTTTTTCATATTTAGAAATAAACATCTCTTGGAACTTTAAAAGACAGTGTTATTATGTGCAAGCATAAAAAAATATACTGAGCTGTTTCAGTTAAAAAAAAAAAGGTGCAAGCTGGGCATGGCAGCGCATACCTAGAGTCCCAGCCACTCAGAAGGGTAGTCATGGGGATTGCTTGAGTCCAGCCTGGAGGGCAACAGAGTTGAGACTCCATCAAAAAGGAGGGGAAAGAGGAAGAGTACCAGAAAATATTTTCCAAGTTTTATTTAATTTGCCCAGTCAACACTCAATATATGTGTTGGTGTGCATGCACACACATACACATGCACACACAATAGACACAGAACAAACAGAGGATGCAACACTAGCTTTGATACCTATAAGCTATGTAACTAGGATGAGTAATAAAACTTTCTTGAAATTCAGTTTCCATATATGTACAATTTGAAAATTACCTCAGGGAGATTAATCAGGATTGAAGTAGTTAAGGTATATAAAACCTTAGACCACGGTCTCACACATGGTAAGTGCTCAATAAATGTTTGGTGATAGGGATTCTGAGTAGCTTCTCCATAATAGACACTCTGACATTGATGGGAATCACCGTTGCCAGTGGGATTTTGTGCCACTGAGTGGTTCAATCTTTCTTAAAACTAGGTTTACTGAACTATGACTCATAAATAATAAAATTCACTTGAAAAATATACAATTGAGTGGGCTTTTCCAAATGTATACAGTTGTGTAACCACCACCATAATCAGATATTTCCATTTCCTCTGTGCAGATATATTTTTGTATTTTGAGTCCGGCTTGGGCAACACAATGGGACCCCAGTTGATGGCTATCAATGTGTGAAAATTACAGACTAAGAAGGATCTGAGCTTTGAAGAACATCTAAGTCACTCTGTAGTACAATACACTTCAACACCTTTCCATGTCCTACTAACTTAAATAAAAAATTCCAGCCTACTAAAATCTAGGGAATGTCTAGTTTTACTAAGTGAACCAATCTTTAAAAAAGAACTGTGGAGGGCCACATATGGCTTATTTTCCAAAGTCCAAGAATATTAAAAAGTAAGGAAGGAAGAATACTGAAGTAGGCCCTTCATGTTTATTTAGTATACCTTTATATTCTGTGAAGATTTTTAATTATTTGTTTTTAAAACCTTTGGGGAAGAGCAAAAATTCTAGAAGTAAACAATCTAAAATGCATGAAATGTTAGATTATATTATACGCCTTCCCATGGTTCTGATGTTAATAAAGTCTTTCTTCAGTAGTATAGTTAGAAAATCCCAGAGTTGCTTGTTAGAAAAATACAAACCATCAGAGAAGAAACCAAGCAAACCATGGACTCTCAGTTATTTTGAACATCCAGATAATTTATCACAGTTTTGCTCAAAAAGGATGACAGAATTAGTTATAACCTATTTCCTAGATCTTTTTTTATATACAACGATTTTTAAATTTATTGGTCCATTGCAATATGTCATGAGGTACAGGATGGTAGAGGGATACAAACACATATGTGATACAAGAATACAAGTACTAAAAGGTAGCATTGGCAATTAAAAGAGAGATAAGTAAGAAGTAATTATTGAAGAGTTATTTTTTATCCTTTTAGGGTCAGAAAGAAGACTTATACCTTAGCATGGATAGGATAGAAAGATCAATTACAGAGGAGTAGATGGAAGTGGCTGGAGGGGGACAGGCTAGGAGATGGGGCTGCCTGAGCATGGAGAGGCTGCTGGACTATGGCAGTCTCACCTGCTCTCACTAGTCTGACTATAATATTTTTATTGCAATTTGATCATGGTTAATTTATAGATAAATAGAGTGTTTCATGTAGTTCTTTATACTTTATATGTCTGTAGAGAAGCCAAATACAATAAATAATAGCAGAAAGTCTGGGGAAACAGAAACTTAACTTTGGGAAGAAATATCTGTTTATTTAAAATATTAAATAAACACATACTAATTATTGTATATTTTATGATGGCTAAATACTTTGGAAATGAGATATTCTTTAGAAAACACAATTCTTACCTAATAAAGAGAGTGTAATAACAGGTAACATGCATACATGAGACAGGTTACCAAGTGAACCAACACTGGAGACCGAAGAGAAGGGAAAGATATAGGAAATGTCTAAAACCAAGTGGTTAGGTGTGGTGGTGGTGGTGGTGGTGGATGAGGAGGAGGAGGAGGAGGAGAAAGAGGAGGAAGAGGAGGAGGAGGGGAGAGGGGAGGAGGAGGAGGAGGAGGAGGAGGAGGAGGAGGAGGAGGAGGAGGAGGAAAGAAAGTGAAGGAAGGAATGCTCAATGAGTGTTTTATATTTTTCTCCAGGATCTGTAGTACAAATTTCAAAGGATTCCCACATCAGATGTCCAATTATGGGGTTCCATTCTATGCCCCTGGAAACATGGTTTATATTTTGCTACATAGGTTTTATTTACTCTAATACACTGATTGGGAAATTAGCATGTGTCATTCCTATATTTGCCACCTCTGTAAATAGGTATAATAAGATAATTACTGCTATTCAGAAACAACAGTAATTACTGCAGCCACATGAACAGAACCCAGGGCCATCTCACCCCTCCCACCCCCTGAATTTAGTCCATTTAAAGTGTTTGCAAAATTAAGATAGAATAATTGTAGCTTGTGGAAACAATGGGTGATACTATATACTACAGATATTTAAATTCCTCACTGGAATAATCAGATAACAGGTCCTCAGTTTTATTACAATAGAGGAAAATATGACTACGGGATCTATGTTTGAAGGCACAGGCCCCCAGATGATGGCCATCAATGTGTGAGAGGTGTACCCTTCAATGGATCTGAGCTTTGAAGAACATGGAGTTAAATGAAGTCATCAAGACTCTCCAGGTCTTGGCTTATTCTGTGCATTCACCCCCTCTTTTCACTGTGTGTGTGTGTGTGTGTGTGTGTGTGTGTGTGTGTGTGTGTACATGCAAGTGTTACCATGGCTTGAACCCAGGCAGGTTCTACCTCCACCCTATACTCCCATCCCTATTTTATCTTTTTAGGTTGAAACAGGGCCTTGGCAAGTTGCTGAGGCTGGCATTGTACCTGCATTCTGCTCATCTCAGCCCCCCAAGTACTGGGATTTCAAGCATGTGTTAGCATACCTGGCCTCTTTTCTCTTTCCTTAAACACAGATAGGTTTTCTTCACATGACAATGGTAAAGTAAAGGAGCAGGGGAGAGTCAATGAAAGTTTTAGTATTTAAATATCTGAACTTATTTAGCCACTGGAGTTTTCTCTTCTCAGTATCTTCATATGAAACACTGTCCTTGTCTGAGTCCTGTGACCTATTCAACTGATAGTTGGATTGATCTGAGAGATCAAGTACAACAACTGGTCAAGGCTGTGTCACAAGGCTACCTTTTAATGGAAAGTCCTATCAAAATCACATGGAATAGGAGAATGTTGTTTATCCAAAGAAAGGAGGAGTTCTAGCATCTGGTGAAGAGAGCCAGGAACAATGGAAAACACAACAATTTGCAAGCAAACATTTCTAGCGCATTCCATGGTTCAGAACTTGAGGCTGTATTTGGGGATGTATACAAATTAATCACCAGGAAAGCTGCTTTCTTGGGGATATACTGGCTTTGTCTGGCAGGTAGCCCTGAGGACATGCCCAAGGCTGCTAGTTGTACCCCATGAATTTTACAGTTTTAGCTATTATATTTAGGACTTTTACCTGTTTTGGGTTACATATATTATGCTTTAGCCATCATCCTTCATTCTTTTGCATGTGAATATACACCTGACCCAGCACCACTTGAAAAAGAGACAATTTTATTCTGCCACTGTATGGCCTTGGCTACCTTGCCAAAAATCAATTAATTGTAAATGTGAGAGGTAGTTCCTAGACTCTGAATTCTACTCCATTCATCTGTGTACCAGTGCCACACTATCCTGATTACTGTTGCTTTGGCATAAGTTTTTAGATCAAGTACTGTATGCCTCCAAGTTTGCTCTTACTTTTCAAGACTGTTTTGCCAACTTGGGGTCTTTTGCATTTCATTATAAACTTCAAACAGCTTGCCAGTTTCCACAAAGAAGTCAGACAGGATTCTGAGCATCTTTTGCTAAATCATAGATCAATGGATGAGTATGGCAATGTTGACAATATTAACTTAATATTAAGTCTTCTACTCCACAAATGTCTTTGCATTTATTTTGATGTCTTAAATTTTATGTTGAAGTTGGGAATATAGTTCAGTGGTGGAGGGCTTGCCTAGCAAATTCAAGACACTGAGTATGATCCCCAGCAGTAAAAAACCAAACCAAACAAAATTCCCCCCAACTTTCCCTCAACAGTATTTTGTAGTTTTCAGTGTAAATTTTGCACTTTTGTTAAACATATTTCTAAGTACTTTGTTCTTTTTGATGCTATTATAAACAGAATTACTTTAAATTCACTGTTTATTACAAATGTATTCAAATACAGTTAGTATCTATGTATTGATCATATAGCCTGCAACTTTACTGAACTCATTTATTAGTTATAAAAGTTTTTAGTGTATTTCTTTTTTCTTTTCTTTCTTTTTTTTTGGTACTAGTACTTTAGCCCTATTTTATTTTTTATTTTGAAACAGGGGCTCAATAAATTGTTGAGGCTGGCTTCAAACCTGTGATCTTCCTATCTCAGCCTGCCAAGCACTCACATTAAAGATGTGTGCTGGCTTTTATCATGTATTTTTTAAGGTTTTCTATATTTAATAGTATCTCACTTGTGTAGAGATAATTTCACTTCTTCCTTTCCAAGCTGGAAATCTTTTATTTCTTTTTCTTGAATATTATCCCTAAGTAGAACTTTCCAGTTTGATACTTAATAGAAGTGATCAAAAAAGACATCCTTGTCTTATTCTTGGTTTTAGGAAAAAATCATCTAGTCTTTTATCAGTAAGTTGTTTTCTCATAGATGTCATTTATGGAATTGAAGTTCTATTCTTCTATTCCTAGTTTAGTGAGTGCTTTTAATTATAAAAAGTACTGAATTCTGTTAAATGCTGTTTTCCCCATTTATTAAATGATTGCACAGTATTTTTTTTTTTTTTACTCTATTGACTTACATTAATTGATTTTTTTTTTTCTTTTTTGGTGGTGGTACTGGGATTCCTAGAAACCCTTCTACCTCCGGGCTACACTCCCAGACCTATTTTTATACTTTTTTTTTTTTTTTTAATTTGGAAACAGGGTCTCTTAAGCCAGTGCACGCGGCTGGCTTTGAACCTGCGCGATCCTCTGTTTCAGCCTCCCAAGCGCGGGGATTACAAGCGTGCTCTACCATGCCCGGCACATTAATTGATTTTTAGATGTTAAACCAACCTTATTTCCCTGAGTAAATCCTATTTGGTCATGGTATACATTCTATTTATATGTGGCTGAATTTGTTTTGCTAGTATTTTGTTGGTGATTCTATATCCATATTGTTCTGAAATATCTGTATGCACTCTTCTTTATCTTTCATACACATACAAATTCTTGAATGCCACTCTAATCTTTTGCCAATAGAGACTACATGTAATAAATTTCACTAAAATGCTACTACCAATAGGTTCATGTCTACATGAATGGCTACATCCATTTGTGTCTCTAAGGTTTGGTTCCCCTCTCTCATAAAATACTTACTTCTTAGTATATCATCTATTATTTCCTTATACAGTTCCTTCACTCTAAGAAGAATAACATTTTTCACTATCCCATCAAAAAACCCTAGTGTTAAAAATTTCCATGTCTATATTCACATTATTTCTCCATGCCTTAAGTACTATTTTAATAGACAGTTTATTCTTACCCTTCTACTGCTTTTCTAAAACAATAAATACCTAGTGAGATATATTTAGGCTCATAAGAAAGATTCAGGAAGTTATAGAATTTAAAGCTATATCATCTTTGTATAAATATATATACATGTACATGTATATATTTATTACTTAATTATGGCCTTTCATGAACCCTAGGGCATGAAAGCAGACACTTCACCTCTTTTGTTTAGTTTCTGTTAGTCAATTGTCCATATACAATATCTGACACATAACAGAAGATCAATATTTATTGAGTAAATAAATAAGTTATTCTTCTCTAGTTAATTCCAACTTCTCCAAGAAAACAAATCACTGATAACAATCCTAGTCTTGTTCTTTCCTGGATTATTCTACCATTAGTTTTCCAAGGGACACATTTGACACTTTTCATATAGTGTTATCACTCCAGTTGTTTATACTTTATTTCCCAAGCAGACTGTAAACTTCCAGAGGGCAGGGACCAGTGTGTATTTCGTTTTCATACCTCTGTCAGTGTGCAGCCGGTAAGTGGTACATGATAAGCAGTCAAGAAGCACTGTTGAATAAGGCTACGGAAGACAGTCTAATAGAAACTCAGGAAAGCTAATGTACTCACTGGGTTTCTGGTTTAAAAAATCACTAAGTGATAAGCATCATTATAGCTGAAATTTTATAATTTTTATTGCTTTCTTGATATTTCGTATATACCTTGAGGCAATTATGCTGTGCTTCTGCCTGAGCACCACCTGTTTATCAGGAGAAAATTAATATTTAAACATTTATAAGGCCTTTCTAATACTGACATGTGTAAGAGTTCCATGTACCCAAGAAATCCTTCCCTTAGAGAAGATAATGAAATACCTAATATCTTTTCCAGGTCTAGATTTCAAAAAAATCGAGATATTCAATCATACCCCTCTTGTCCATTTAAGGCTCTGCTTGATGTCAGATTTTATTGGTATCTGTGTTTATTGTCTGGTTACAAATAGTCTATCCAGGTGCCTTGAAAAGGAAACAAAATACTCAGCATAGCAACACCACAGGGCGGTCACTACATATACACTGTTCAAAATTCTCATCTCCTTTCAATACAAAAACATGTAACCTTTAATCTGGCATTTTCCATTCATGCCTGCGTCAAGATAGAGTAAGTAGCTGGACATGGTGGTGCACGCTTGTAATCCCAGCATTCAGGAGGCTGAGATAGGAGGATCGTGGTTTGTGGACAGCCCCAGCTACTTAGTGAGGTCCTTTGCAACTCAGTGAGACCCTGTTTCAAAAATAAGAATTAAAAATAGGGCTGGGGGTGTAACCTGGAGGTAGAATGCCCCTGGGTTCCATGCCCGGTACTACAAAAAAATAAATAAATAACGATAAGAGTGAGTGCTAAGATAGATTTGAACATCAACAAACTCCCCCATACCAATCACAGTAGCCAATTTCTAACCCAATCTCCACTGACATAAGTTCTCAGGGTATATATCACTTCTACTACCTTCATCTTACCTACAGTTTTAATCCATAAAACATGTTAGTGCACAACGCATGTAAGTACACCCTCTTTTCTTTACCCTTAAGTTCTTATCTCTAGTTATTCCTAGCAATTCACAGGTTGGTCAAATATATTTGCAAGACTTTTTTTTTATCTGCTAAAAATATTTCCATCCCTAAAATGGACAACAGCGCTAAAGATTATTTCCAAGTTAAACTAGTAGGAATACCACCCCAGATAACTTCTACCTCCTCTACTTTCTATGCATATAATCACAATTCATAGCAAGAAAAGTCTAATATATTATAGACTTTCTCCAACACTCATTATCAACTTCAAAAGTCACAATCTTCTTTCATCTATCTCTTTGTATTAAGAATACAGGAAGTCTAGAGAAGAAACAGTCCAAGATGGAGAAGGCAGAACAAGGACTTTAGGATAAGTGTCCCAGGTGGTAGGGTTGGCCAGATATAATGTTATGTAAGTTTTAACATGTAAATAAACAAATTGTTAAGCATTATGTATAGTCACTGGTAGGAGTGGGATATGAGGTGGAGAACAAAATCTGAGCAAATAAAAATGTTATGATGACTAATTTCAGGAAAAACAAAAAGCATAAAGACAGGAAATATAATCATATTACTTTACTAAACAATAAACATTTATAAAGTATAACAAAAACAAGCCATACTGACAAAGAAAAAATGTGATATAAGAATACTGGGAAAAAAAAGAATATTGAGAAGATGAATGCCTGGAAGGAAAACACAAAAGAGAAGAAGCCCTTTTTTAATAGCAAATCAAGAGATGCTAATCTATTCAGGTTATTCAGAAACATGGATATAAATACTAAAAGAAAGAGCTTATAGAGGTGAATGTGGCTGAGTATGGAGCAGGATGAGGTGAAGTTATTAGGGAGGATAAAGCTAATTTGATGTTTCATTAAGCAATATTTGGTAATGAAAATTATGTACTGCTCAGTTAAGAAAAACAGTATATAAAGTAATCATTTCAAGTTAGTTTCAATGTCTTATCTATATTCTTTATTATTTCACTTAATATAGGCAGATTGTTTATTTTTTTATCATTCAAGCTAAATCTCTCTAGTCCTTTAGAGTCAATTACTAAGTGAAACATGAGGAGGAGGGAGGGGTGAGATAGGCATGAGAGGGAGGGGAGAGAGAATGGGGTAGGAATTAGGTAAGGGCTAATTGGGTGATTTGTGCATGTATGCCTCCACCATCTTCTATTCCATTAAGATGAATGACTATAATACACACACACACACATATATATGTATGTATATATATGTATATATATGTAAATATATGTGTGTATATATATATGTATATATATATATATATATACACATATATATAAATTGTCTTTATGGTATACCTTTCTGTGATAGTACCATGAGAAAAATGGTATAAAGACAGAATTTTTGTTTATTTTGAACTATTCTCTAAAATGTATTATATACAGATAGCTTTAGAAATATTATTTTTAGTTTCCTTTTAATCATATAAAATGACTTATAGTATTTCTAATTTTTTTTCATGAATTAAAACTTTTTTTTTTGTAGTACTGGGGGATGGAACCCAGGGGCATTCTACCTCTGAGCTACATCTGCAGTCCTATTTTTTATTCTTTATTTTGAAACAGGGTCTCACTGAATTGCAAAGGGCCTCACTAAGTAGCTGAGGCTGTCCACGAACTGTGATCCTCCTGTCTCAGCCTCCCAAATGCTAGGATTACAATTGTGCGCCATCACACCCAGCTTAAAACTCTTTTAATTCTTCATTCATTCACATTTTTCTTGCAAAAGTTTCCTAAATTTACTGTGGATTGTAATTAAACAATCCCCTTACTAATTCTTATTATAAATTATAATTACATTATTGAAAGTTGTGTTCATATAATTGGGCTTTTGTGAAACCAAAACCATTTTTTAAGAAGGGAAACAATCTTCTAAAGAGTAAATCATGTAAGTCAGTCATCTGCCCTGCTAAACACTGGGAAGGAAATCAATCCAGAGCAGTAGAGGTTTGGGAAAACGTAGAATTATACAATTTGGTTTTCATTGTTAAGATATCCAGGCAATTGATTCCCTTATTATGCAAATAAGGAACAACCAGGATCTAAGAATCTTAAAAAACATGTCTCTTGTAAGAGTTCTACAGGGCTTGATATTGTAACAAATACATAACTATAGAATGGGACGGTGAATTCAGGTAGTAAGCTATATAAGGAAGTACATGTATTTTGTACTACAAAATGAATTTTGTTATTTTATTATTAAATATTTATTTGTTATTTATTTGTATTAGAGATTGATCTCAGGGGCATTCTACCTCCAAGCCAGTGTAATTTTATTTTTTATTTTGAAATATGATCTCAGTAAGTTGATGAGAGACCTTGGTAAGTTGGTGAGGCTATTTTCAAACCTGTGATCCTCCTGTCTCAGCATCCTTGCTTAATTTTCTTCTCTTCTTTCTTTCTCAGACTATCATACTAAGTATATAAAAACAAGAAAAAATAATTTAAAAGGTGGACACTATATATTCTGGGAGCCAGAAATCATGGAAGTAACAATACTGGAAGATGATAATGAAAATAAAAAACTACATGGCTGGATATAGTGGTGATCACATGTAGTCCTAAAGTTAGGCAGGAGGGTCTCAGGTTTTTGGCCACTAGGACATTTATTGGCTTATAATTCCCACAATCTCTCTAAGTCCTGACAACTAGTATTCTCATTATTAATTTACTATTCTTATGAAATTATAGTTGCTCATAATATATGATATAACTTTAATAAACATCTATTCTTTTCCATGTCTCCAATTACTCAGGTTCAATTTTTAAAGAACTGAAACAAAGTGTTTAGTGTGGTTGTTGACTTACACTTTATTTGTGTGGTTTTTTATTCTTACTTTTCTTTTGTACTTGCGATTGGATCCAGGGGCATTCTACCCCATAGCTACACCTCCAACCCTTTAACTTAGTAATTTTATTTTGAAACAGGGTTTCCTTAAGTTGTAGATGGCCTCCCTAAGTTGCTGAGGCTCACATGAAATCTGAAATCCTCCTGTCTTAACCTCCAAAGTACTGGAATTATAAGTGCCATCGCACCTGGCCAGTGTGGTTGTTTTAAGGGTATCAACTAGTTCTTTCAAAATATATCCTGACTTACTATAAACAAGTATCCTACATAACTAAAGTGTCTTTACTAGAACATGTTATAAATTCTACTAATAACTTATAGATGGAATCATATTCTTCCAGTTCACTAAGAATCTTTTTCTAAAGTACTGAAATGTTCACAGATATATCCCTACAGAGTTGGAGAATACTTCCAAATTACCCTCTCTCATTATAATCTGTTATTTTCTTTACAATTGCAGTAGCTACACATATCATAAAATTTATTATTAGAATCATAGATGCATTTTAAGGGAACAGTTTGAAAAGAAACCATGAGCCGGGCGTGGTGGCGCACGCTTGTAATCCCCGTGCTTGGGAGGCAGAGACAGGAGGATCACGCAGGTTCGAAGCCAGCTGCTTGCGCTGGCTTAGGAGACCCTGTTTCCAAATAAAAATGTAAAAATAGGTCTGGGAGTGTGGCCCAGAGGGAGAAGGGCTTCCAGGAACCCCAGTATCACCAAAAAAAAAAAAAAAAGAAAGAAAGAAAGAAAGAAAGAAAGAAAGAAAGAAAGAAAGAAAGGAAACCCTGTCTAAATATAAACTACATAGTTTTGAGCTTTATTATTATTATTTTTTTTTGCGGTACTGGGGATGGCATCTTGGGGCATTCTATCTCTGAGCAACACCCCCAACCCTAATTTTTATTTTGAAATAGGGTCTCACTGAGTTGTAAAGGGCCCATGTAGCTGAAGCTGTCCGCAAACTGAGATCTTCCTGTCTCAGCCTCCTGAATGCTGGGATTAGAAGCGTGCACCACCACGCCTGGCTTTGGAGCAGATTTTAATTAAGCCATAAAGAATAGCACATCTGATGTGAACCTAAATAAAATTTTCCTCCACAATTTTCCTATATTCAATCAATATACTTCATATTCTAGTTTTTAAGTAATGATGAAAAGGAAAAAAAAAAAACACTGATTCAGAACTCTGAGAAATACTCAATGTTCATTGAAGGGTATTTATTAATCTCAATCTGAGTGTCCCTTATTTACTGAAATCTAAACCTACTAATAGGCAGTACAAGTATGTAAGTAAACAGTTAATGACCAATTTGTTAAAGTTGTATAAATTTTTAAAACAAATCAGTAATCCACAAGTTAGATTTCTTTGATAAAAGAGATTTATAAAATTGGGTCAAATAATATAAAAAAATACTCTTCCATTCTAACTTCATGGACTTCACTGAAAATGCATAGGGAATTTTTTTCATTCATCTATTTTCATAGCATTTATTATATTTTTATGGATTATTAAAATATAGTGGGAAAAGTCCATATTTTAGAGAATACTAGGCTCTATTCCTTTTAAAATAGACACAGTAAATATAAATCATGGGCAGTAAAAGATGATCAAATTTGAGAATTTTTATTCACAAAAGTTAAAAGCTTTATCATACTTATATAACTTTTTAAAAATAAAGACTGAGAGAAAAATTTAATACTATGATACATGATCTGTGGCAGAACAAAAATGGAAAGAGACCTGGTTCAAAAGGCCTAAGCTCAATTCTCCAATGCATTATTATTTTTTTTTTAATCTTTGTGTGTATAAGTTGGTCCCCTCTCTAAGAACCAAAGTCCTCATCTATAAAATGGAAATAACACCTGCATCCACCTCACGGGCTTATAATATGCTTGAAGATATCTGAGTTAACTTCCAGGACAATGCCTGCCCACACTGCCTGGCATCAAGCACTTCAGTGAATACCTCTTTCCCGCATTTTTTTTTTTTTTGAGTGTGAGGATAATGGACATTGAATCCATAGGTGTTCTACCTCTGAGCTACAACATCAGTCCTCTTTATTATTGCTATGTTGTTAAGGATGTCCTCGCACCAGTGATCCTCCTTTTTCAGCCTCCCAAGTACTAGGATTACAGGTATGTGCCACTATGCCCAGCCACTACGTTTTTGATAAATACAACTTGTGTATAACTCATGTCAAGAACAAAAGCAACACCTTTTCACATATAAACAGTGTTTTGGGTTCCTATAGAAAACGTAATTCAAATACAGATATTATGGATAAAGCACAGAAACAAAATGCAAACACACACACACACACACACACACACACACACACACACACACTTTGCAAAGCATCTAACAAGCAGGATGTTTGTTTTATGCTGACATGCTTTTTGGTTGTAATAGAGGCTTCCAATGAACACTGGATCAAAATTAAAATTCTAGGCAGGCATTCAACTTTTATGATTGTGTCCATTCTGCACTGAGCATGGGAAACGAATGTTTTAAAAGTTATTTATTGAAGATATTCCCATAGTACTCTTACACAGTTCATTTCCAAAAGAGGCCTTATCCCTGTAATGTATCCAAGTAAATGAAAGCTATACCAGGCTTCTCGCATCACACTTTAGAAATTTCAGCAGTGTAATAAAATAATGTTTTTAACAGAGGCTTTTCTGAGGTCAGGCCATAGAAATTTTGCAGAGTTGCATGATAAGTAAGAGGAAAAGAGACTAAACAAATCACAAAACTAAAAGACATCAATCCTAAATGATTTATGACCATATTGTGAAGAAAGTTAAATGTAGAATAATTAGCAGTGAGCATTTAGTTTAATTATAGTTTTCTATTGTAAAGTTGGCACAAATGTAGGAAGTCTAATCAAAATCAGGTAATAGTTACCTCTGTGGCCTTGTTTGACGGTTCCAGTCCAATCATATTGGCTACTATTAACTGATGTAAGAGTTGAACTTGAGCCACACTCAGGAAGAAGTCCAGGTTTGTGGTTATATTCACTTCCAAGGAATGGCCACACACTAAAATCTCCTGAAGGAAAAAAAGAATAGATTAAATATAGATAAAGATATATAATAGCCTTTAGATGATAATTTATTGTTCTTTTTTGATTGTTACTACTTCCTAAGCCTACTGGGAATCAAGTTTATATGTTAACAAGAAAAGCAAAAATGGTGAGCACAGCCACTCTGCCTAGTTTAATGGATCAATTTAAAAATATTTTTATGGGTTTTGACCCAGGACTTCCGGGAAGATGGCGACGGAGCAAAACGGGGCTTACGAGCCCTGCTAACAACCAATCTCTATTACCACAAAATCAGCGCCTTTCATAGCCAGAAAAAACCATCAGAAGAGAAACAAAAAATGTAATTTTAAGGGACAGAGAAAAAGAGGGCTGGAAAAACGAGACACCAGAAACCAGACCGCAGTGCTGCAGCCGGAGCTGTGGCGTGAAGCAGAGGGCGCCATTTTGCCTTGCAGCACCAGGATCCAGAGAGGAAGGTAACTCATAAAAGAGCTCAGAAACCAGAGAGGAGATATGCCGGCCTCACGCCGAGGACGCGGCAGCAGCGCCTTACTGCTGGCGGCAGGGGCAAGTTCACCAGACGGCACGAGACCAACTCACTCAACAGCCCACCAAGCTCAAGAGAGGAGCGGCGGACAGCAAGCCGAGGTGAGCCGCTGTGGAACAGCCGGGCGGGATTCGGCAGATTTCTTGGTGCAGGGAGTAGCTAAAGCTCCCAGGGGCTGGGCTCAGTGCACCCTGTAGGGACTCAGAGTGGAATTCAAAAACAGAAAAGAAATACTCCAGCCTCACGGCCGAGGGCTTAGCAGCGGCGCCATATTGCTACCGAGGGCAGCAGTAGCGAATTCACCGAGTCCACTACAGCTCCATCTGCGCACTCAACAGTGAGTCAAATTGCAGCCCCTAGAGGAGAAATCCCAGTACTGCACTCCCAGGGACTTGACCCAGTGGGGGAGTGGTGGTGGCAGAGATATTACACCATAGGAGAATGCCCAACCTGGCACCCCCCATGGTCTAAAGCAGCCTAGATTGACTCCCTGGGTCTGAGACTCTGCGATACAACCCAGTAAAGGAGTAGTGGGGACTGAGATACCACAGACTCGAGATCCACAGCACCTTAAGTGAAGTCGTAGTGACCCAGAGAAGAACCCAGAGAAGGCACAAACTTCCGAAATCATGGGAAAGAGGAATAACAATGGAGCGATGAATGCCCACAACCCCACAACATCAGAACCTGATAAAACAGAAATTCAGAGATTTCTAGAAGATCAAATCAGGAAAATAACTGTAGAAATAATAGAGGTGTTTCTAAAAGAATTCAGAGAGAGCCAAAGAGAGATAAAGAATGCAATTAATGAAGTAAAGGCCTCAATTCAAAGTACAAAAAACCGATTAGACCACATGGAGAATAGAATCTCGCTCCTAGAAGATGATCATTCAAAAAATGAACGCATAGTTTCTAATTTAAAAAAAAAATCCGACAGCAGGAATCTGACATTGAAGAAATATGGGCCCATTTTAAGAGAACTAACCTAAGAATAATTGGAATAGAGGAGAGAAAAGAAGGTGAAACAAAGGGATTAACAATCTTTTCAAGGAAATAATAGCAAAAAATTTTCCAAACATAGAGCAAGAGGTTGATACACAGGTCCAGGAAACTTATAGAACCTCCGTTAGAGAGGATCAAAGAAGAGGATCCCCATGCCACATAATTGTCAAAATGACCAATGTGGAAGCCAAGCAGAGAATCTTAAAGGCAACAAAAACAAAGGACCAAGTGACATTCAGAGGCAAACCAATTAGAATCACTCCAGACTTCCCAAACCAAGTCATGAGAGCCAGAAGGGCTTGGAGTAACATATTCCAAACTCTGAAAGAAAACAACTTCCAGCCAAAAATTTCCTACCCAGCAAAACTTTCTATCAAATTAGATGGAGAAATAAGAAGCTTCCATGACAAACAGAAACTGAAGGAATTTATGTCTTCAAAACCAGTGCTAGAGAAAATACTCAAAGAGATTAACTACAAAGAAGAAATAGGTAACACACACCAGAACCAGAGAAATAAGATTTTCCATCCAACAGACAACTAAGATTGGTTATCTGTGGAGATTCATTATTTATGTTAGTCTTTTACCTATCTCTACATTGTATTGTTTGCTTTTATTGTTGCTAATTTTTAGGATTTCTAGTTGGAATATTAATATACCTTCAGATATAGCATTTGGAAATATTTTATCCCATTCTATCAGTAACTTTTAACTCTGTTTACATTGTCTATGGATATAAATATTTTTTTATTTTTTTAGGGAGTTTGTATACTCTTCTATTGCCTGTGCCATTGAAATCATATCCAAGAAATCACTAGATTTCAATGTTGTGAGGTTTTATGACCCAGATTTTCTTCTAAAAGTTTATAGTCTTAAGATTTATATTTAGGTCTTTTATCTATTTTGACTTAATATTTGTATATGTGTTAGTTAAGGGTCCAATTTTATTCTTTTTCATGTAATTATTATTTTTCAACAATATTTAGTTAAAAGATTATTATTTCCTCCACCAAATGTTCGTGGGAACCTTGTCAAAAATAACTTGACAATATATGGAAGAATTTATCTCTAAGCTTTTATTTAACTCCAATGGTTTATTTATCTGCCTTTAGAACAGTACTACACTGTTTCAATTATTGTAGCTTTATATGGTTTGAAATCAGAAAATATACATCTTCTAGCTTTGTTCTTCTTCAAGATTGTTTTGGATATCTAGAGTCCATATTCCATATCAGGATAGATTTTTTCTGAAAAATAAATAAATAAATGTATGATAGCTTCACCTAAAAAAAAAGAAAAAAATATTCTCTGGTAAGAAAGAAAGCAAAAAGAAATATTGAATTGTTATCTTTTAGTCATCAAAATCTTGGTATCAGACAAATGAAACTGTTTTGTGAGATTATCATCGTTAATATTGGATAAATTGCTATAAAACTAGATGTCAACCACTAAGCCAAGCATGGGAAGGAGGGATGGGGAGGGAATGGGGTGGGGATCGGGTAGGGGCTAACTGGGCGATGTGTGCATGTATGTCTACAAAAGTATTTTCTTTATAACATTATGATGTATGAATACATTGCACAAATAAAAAATAAATTAATTAAAAAAAAGAGTTTGACCCATACAGAAAAAATATATATATTTTTATGGCTTAAGAACAAGTATTTACATTTAAGTATGTATATGAGCTTGATTATGTGACAGAGATCTTGTATTAGATACAGGGTCATTAAGAATAAGAATTTTTCACCTTTTCATGTCCACTGAACGTGTTCATACGTCATACTTCAAGTTATACCATCGTTTTAATATGTAAGCAATGATGTGATTCTGTAGCAGAATCTTATTCACCAATTCAAAATCAACAGATAACTATTAAACATTTCCTAAGTAGTAGGTGCTATAGTAAAATACTATGTACAAAGAATACAAAGAATAAGCCTGGCCTTTAAGGGAAATCTGCTCTTGAGTAATTTATATTCTAATGGGGTGTACATAGGCAATTAGAATTGCAAATACCATGGCATGAGTATTTTCCATAGAATATGCTCAAAACTGTAATACAGGAGAGCACTGGAGCCAAGGGTAGCTAGATTAATTAACTTCATTTCTTCAAACTGCTAAAATCCTGGCAGCATAAAGCAAATGCCCACTACTTAATTGGTGTTTTGCTGCACACCTCAGTAATTTGAACATTTATCATTGGAAAAATACTTAGAAAATAAAAAATAAAGGAAAAAACAGTCTAGAAGCTTCACTTAATAAGCAGAAGTCCAGCCTCTTGTTATGAAATGCATATGGACAATGTTCCAATGTTTGGAAACATCTAGAAGACCTTCCTCTTATTAGCACTCTCCATAGCACTATCCAAAAGAACAGATTTGAAAGAAAACTATGGCTATCTAAATATGAACTACACAGTTTGGAGCAATTTTTAATAAAGTCATAAAGAACAGCATATCTGACATGAACCTAAATAAATTTTTCCTCCACAACTTTCCTATAGTCAATCATTATACTTCATATTCTTACTTTTCTTATTTTTCTATTTTTATTTATTTATTGATTTTAAACATTTTATTGGTGCATTGTAGTCATACATCTTAATGGGATTAAAGATGGTAAAGACATATATGCACACATCACCCACTATTCCTATTTTTTCTCTTTCTTTCTTTTTTTCTTTTTTCTTTTGGTAGTACTGGGGTTCCTGGGAACCCTTCTAACTCTGCGCTACACTCCCAGACCTATTTTATATTTTTATTTGAAAACAGCATCTCTTAAGCCAGCGCGGCTGGCTTCGAACCTGTGTGATCCTCCTGTCCCCACCTCCCAAGCGCAGAGATTACAAGTGTGCACCACCACACCCGGCACTCTATTTTTCAAATAATGATGAAAAGGAAAAAAAAAAAACATATATAGTGATTCAGAAGGCTTTTTAAAAGATTGTCATTGTTACATTTCCCAAGGTGATGAAAATTGCATTGAAGTATCTTAGTTCTATCAGTAGAATACATTATGTGAAAATTAATACCTTGTACTAGTAGGTTAAATGGTATGAAGGCAATTGGTAGAATGAGTAGCTAATATCAAAAATTAGTTTTGTTTTTGCTCCTCTTATAGTTATTATAATCTAATCAATTTGATTCTTAAAACAATCTGGAGCACCTGGGGCAGCCATATATGAGGCAACTTAAGTGTGCATAAGAAAAATGTTGAACCAGGAATTTAAGGGACTAGGCAGCCAAAGACTAACATCCTTAAGATTAATCTATGCTTGGCCTAGAACTAGGTTTTCTGCTCTCCAGCTTCATGCCTTTTTCACCTAGGGATGAGAAACTTTCTAATAATGCCTTCAAATTAGAAGATGTGTTAATTAATATGAGATGGTATTTTATTAACACTTCTTACTGTGTTTCTAAAATCATGACTTCAAGGTCCTAAGAATCTAAGTAAATCATATTTCCAGGAAAAAAAACATAAGTATTCAAAATGATTCTATTTATCCATCTATTTATCTATCTATCTATCTATCCATCTATCCATCCATCTATTTATTTATTATGTGTTGGGGATCAAGCCAAGGACCTCATTCATGTTAGGTGAGTGCTCTACTACTGAGTTATGCCCACAGCCCTGATATTTCATTTTTGTGAACCAAATATAAACAGGAAATCAAATCAATTCTAAGTTGTGATTTCAATGTGTGAATTTGCATTCATATTTTCATAGCAGCATTAGTATGGGGGAAAAAGGCACCCTTAAGAAGTTTCTTGTATTCTAAACCAACTGTGTTAGTAAACAACTATAAGATAAAATAAGGCTTGTTTAATCTTTATATGTTTTGTGTGGACATATAGAAACTTTCTTTAACCTATCTTTAACCTATCTTTCCATGTACAGCTATTATAAACCTCAAAGGAGATCATATATATATATATATATATATATATATATATATATATATTGCTTAAAATATGAAAGGAATGTAAGGTTTCATTTTCTTGGGTTAATATACAAACTCTGCTTTCCAATTTATAATGGGGATATAGCTTAATAAACACAGAAGTTGAAAATATTGTGAGTGGAAATAAAACCCTTAAATGCTGTTGCTGAGATTCCACAGCCACTGTGGAAATCAGTTTGGATGTTCCTCAGAGGAGTGGGTATGAAACCACCATATGACCCAGTTATAATACTGCTCCGTATCTTTCCAAAGGAAATGAAGTGAAAATATTATAGTAGTTCACACATATCCATGTTCACAGCAGCACAACTCACAATAGTCAAAGTATGGAACAAGCCTAGGTATATACCAACAAACAGAATAGGTTATGAAAAGGTGGTATATACACATGGTAGAATTTTACTCAGCCACATAATAAAATAAAATAAAATTAGGTTATATGTACTATATTAACTAGAGAATATTATGTTAAGCCATATTAGCCAGTTTCAGAAAATAAAGGAGTCACATGTTTTTTCTCATATGTGGAAAATAGAGAGAACCTGGGAAACAAAAAAGATTTCAGATAAACGAGGAGAGATATCAATAGAAAAGTGGAAGGAGAACTGGGGAGAAATGGGGAAGAGGAAAGGGGAGATGTGATAAAAGAAACAGTTCAAACAATCCTATATAAATCTCTGTATTATTTTCATTAGAAATAGGCTGTCAAAGTTAAGAATATAGAGGCTGGAGCTAGACAAGTTCATACCCTACTCTGCTTCTTACTACTTGTGACAATTTGGCAAATAGGTTACTCCTCTAAGACTCAGTCTCTTTGTCTATAAAATGCAGATAGTAGGAGACCCTGATAGGATTATTATGAGAATTAAATGAGTTACTACACAGAAAGTAATAACTGATAGTACTATAAAGTACTTAGTAAATATTAGCTATGGCTATATTTGTTATTATTAATGAGGTAGTTTGCTGTCATGTGGGCCAAAATTATGAAATCCTTAGCATACAAAGAGAATTTAATGCATTACTTAGACTAAAATGAAATCTACATTAGGTTCTAACCTCAGTATGCAAACTTTCTGGAGAACTTATTTTGGTGAAAATGATGGCAGGTGCTCCAGTTATTCGGACAGAAAAATCTGTTAAGATTGGAGTCAGAATTGCTCTCCTTTCTTGATGTCGTCGTATGCTACAAGATAAAATGAAAAATTATTAGTCATAGTGTCATTTCATTTTTTCTCAATGTTAATTTTCATTAAACTTGTACAAATCTCTTACTACAAAAATGTATGACAAAACTATATTATCATTTTTATACAATTATATTAAAATGAGGAAGAGTATTTGTATATTTTATAATCAGATATTTTTCAGTTCCATACAATCTATAAAAAGATAGCAAAAATATTTATTAAAAATATTGATGCAATTAATCACTTATTATTACCATCCTAGACTCTTTCAACAAGTTTGTTTATTTTTAATTCTTTCTGTTCTAACAAATACTTTCCTATATTTTTTGTTATCTTACTATTTTTAGTATAATTTTTAATTTATATTTTTTAATATTTCTGACCTTCCATTTGACAATATCTTTCCCATGTCATTAGGTTTGTAACCATATCCTTTTAATTTCTAAAAATTTTTAAAAGAAATTTCTAAAAACCATCTGAGTTTATGAATTATCGCATCCTTTACAGTTAAATGGTCTTTATGTGTATAACCAAATGCTTCTGCAAGACAACTCTGTGAAGTAAAATCCCATGTTAGTCTCACATTACCATTGAAAAAATACAGTCTAGTGATTTGGCTAAATCTATCCAATGGGAACAAAAGCTCTGGAACTGACCTGTAGGGCAAGCTGACACCAGAATAACTTCTACCCTCTATTTTAATTTTTTATATCTTCTCACCTTTGATAAGTTATTTAGCACAATATTTCTATATTTCTACTTGGCATTCAAAACTGCTAGTAATTCCAAAGGAAGCACTGCACACATGGTATAAGATGAAACAAGAAAACAATTCTGAGAAACTAAAGTTTGCACTGTTATAAAACTTCAGGTCCAGTGTCTATATCTTTAACCTTCATTTGTGTGTGTGTGTGTTTGTGTGTGTGTGTGTGTGTGTGTGTTATTCGGGATGGAACTCAGGGGCATTCTACCTCTGACCTATACCCCCAGCCCTATTTTTTATACTTTATTTTGAAATGGGGTCTCATTGAGTTGCAAAGGGCCTCACTAAGTAGTAGCTGAGGCTATCCATGAACTGCAATCCTCCTGTCTCAGCCTACCAAATGCTGGGATTATAAGTGTGCACCACCACGCTTGGCTTCATTTTTTGAAATAATACATCAATATGATTAAGTTTTCAAGAAGCCATACCTCAAAATGTCCTTTAAAGCATTAATTTAATATTCTTTTTTAATGTATCCTTATTATTCCCCTACATTATAAGATGATAAAGTAGAAATCAGAGAATTGAAATACATTATGTAATGAAGAAGCCTAAGTCAAATTCAAATTTTTCTGTCTTTTTTCCCCCCTTTAACTCAGAATAGTCTAGAGAGTACTGACAGCTTTTGTTAAATTTGCAATGGGCAGAGTTTTACATGGTGTCTGCCAAAAAAGTAAATTGGATCATCTGGTTCTGTGACACATAAGTATTAGATTTCAAGAAAGTCAATTTTAAAGAATCAAGAAATCTGGTAAGTAGAAAGTAACAGGAAGAAGCATTAAAATATGTAACTACAGAGGAAGGGTTTAGATCCTGAGAGACACTATAATTATAGCCTAATAGTTTAGATTCCAAAAAATGACCAATGTGAGAAACATGTAACATCTGATGTGTTCTCTGAGGGGAGTGCTAAAATATATGATGTATTAAAAATACCTTCAAATGGAAACCATGGCAGGCAACCAAATAAGAACAAATGTTAACTAAAGCATTGATGGAAACAAAAAATACTTGTCTACCATCATATATTATTCCTCATTGTGTGATGATACAAAATATGAAAGAACTGTGACCACAGAAGTGGAAAGAAAATTTAAAATCAAGTCAATAATTCTATAAAATTATATTTTTGGCATACCTTATATTTTTAAAATATTTGAAATAATGGTATTCCTTTTGAAAATATTGAAATTTTTTGTATATGAAGTATTTTAAAGAATGAATCAAAAGAAAGAAAAGAAACACTGACAAATAACTAAACCCCAAAATAAAGTGTGCCAATATTTTATTAGATAATGGTCTACAGTTAAAACTTACAAAGAAGGAATTAAAATCTAAAGCATTATTAATTGAGGTTGTTAATGGCTGCAAGGGCCTCAGCACTATGAGTAAAATAACGGAATAGGTTTTTAGTGTCTCTTCTGAGACAAGGCTAGGATTCTGAAATGAACTGCCTACCTATGTCTGGGGACCTTTGAATGACTAAGTAAATAGAAGGCCATCTGAAAGAGAAAACAAGGAACTTTGCCTGTCTTAGTGAGAGCCTGTTTGGGGGGGGGAGCACAAAATGGCTACCTCCCTGGAAAATTAAAAATGAGAAATTTCCCATGTGTGTTGGGTGGCTCTAACTTACATTACATTTGGGGGTTAGGAATAACTATTTTTAATTATTTACATGAACATGGACTCAGACCTTTGATAACCCTCCAGCATTGGTACAAAACAAATGCCAATCCTCTACAAAAACATGTCCTCAATGACAAAAAGGATTTTCAGTGACAAAGACCATGAAGATAAGCTCCTAATCACAGATGATTTGCTATGCCAAAACCATTTATTAACAAGAGAAGAATTAGACTACATTTTAATATATATTACCATTACCATGAACTTTTGATAATATAAATACTTCAAATGCATAATAGCAAATGTGTAAAATTATTTGACATAGAATAAAATGCATAAAGAGGGAAAACAGCACTATCAAAAACAACCAAATACAATTTCCAGAAATTAAAAATGTAGTTATAAAAATTAAAACGCATAATAAGCCAGGTGTAGTGGCACATGCTTGTAATCCCCACGCTTGGGAGGCAGAGACAGGAGGATCACACTGGTTTGAAGCCAGTTCTGCTGGCTTAAGAAACCCTGTTTCCAAATAGAAAGTACAAAATAGGTCTGGGAGTGTAATCCAGAGGTAGAAGGGTTTCCAGGAACCCCAGTACCACCAAAAAAAAAAAAAAAAAAAAAAAAAACACCACCAACAAAAAACACAGATGAGACAAATAGCATTTTAGAGATAGCTTAAGAATGAATACCCTAGAATAAAGATTTCAGAAAACTGCAGTAATTTTGATTCATTTTAAGTTCTTTAAGTTTTTTCAATGTTTGTGGTATATAGTACATTTTTAAATGAAAAAATTTATAAGTTAAGAGACAAGAAGAGAGAAGTCCCACATATTTAATTAGCATTACAAAGTGAAAGAATGAAAGAAAGGAAAAGGGAAGTTACTAAATAATGGCTAACAACTTTTGCATAACTGATGAAATAGAGGAATGCACAGATTTAGGAATCAAGATGAGTCTGGGTTCTGAAAAAGACAATAAAATCAATGAGGCCAGATGTAGTGGCGCATGCTTGGGAGGTGGAGACAGGAGGATCACACAAGTTTGAAGCCAGCCTTGCTGGCTTAAGAGACCCTGATTCCAAATAAAAATATAAAAATAAGTGTCTGGGAGTGTAACCCGGAGGTAGAAGGGTTTCCAGGAACCCCAGTACCACACACACACACACACACACACACACACACACACACACACACATCAACAATGAGACCATAGCTTGGTGAAATAGTTGATCACCCATGATGAAGATGCTACATGTATAGAAAACAACTTACCTATACCATGCTATGGCACATAGGGTTAGGATATCTAAAGAAGAAACATTTCTCTGATGTAGTGAAACAATGATTTATATTATTCATAAAACAAAGAATTGGCATAATTATTTGTAGCTCTCAAAATACAAGAGATTGTGCCCAAAGAAACTAAATTCTTGTTAAAAGTAATAAAACATTGGCAATCATAAATAGGGCTCAAAACAAATAGCAGGAAAATAATCATATGTGTTTAACTGCAAACTTTTCAGTTAAACTTTGGGAGGAGTATATTATAAACAAGGAAAAGTATAGTTTTCCAAAACTGTTATTAAGCAAGGACACACAGGTATGCGCCACATGTAGTGATGAAAACATATATTCAGGAAGGCCATAATCCTCTTTCTCCTGCTCAAGATATTTAAACTAATTTCTAAGTTAAAAACTAGTTTCTTCTGTCCAACTGCTATACACTTTGGTATGATTTTGTTCAAAATATTAGAATAGAGCCAGGTTTGATGGTGCATGCTTGAAATCCAACTACTTGGGAGGCTGAGACAGGAGGATGGCAATTCATAGTTAGCCTCAGCTACTTAGTGAGGCCATCTGCAACTTAGTGATACCCTGTTTCAAAATAAAGAATAAAAAATAGAACTGGGGATGTAGCTCAGAAGTAGAATGCTCATAGGTTCAATTCCCAGTACTGCAAAAAAAATTATATATATATAATTATATATATATGTATATATAATTATATATATAATTATATATATAATTATATATAATTATATATATATATAATATATATATATATATATATATATATATATATATATATATATATATATATGGTGGCATTTCAATAATTATATATCATGTAAAAATCAGAAGTGGGAAAAGTAGCATCAAATTTTCCAAAATCTTCCACTAAAAGAAGAGAATAAAAATGCTAGATGATGTATATGTACAAAACAAATCTTTTTTTTTCTTTTTTTAAATTTTTTATTAGTGCACTGTATTCAAACATCATAATGGGATAAAAACTTGTGTAGACATACATGCACACATCACCCAGTTAGCCCCTACCCAATCCCCACCCCATTCCCTCCCCATTCCTCCTTCCCATGCTTGGCTTAGTGGTTGACATCTAATATTATAGCAATTTATCAAAAATTAAAAATGATAATTTCACATAACAGATTCATCTGTCTGATATCAAACTTTTGATCACTTAGAGATAACATTTCAGTATTTCTTTTTGTGTTCTTAATTACCAGAGGATTTTTTTCCTTTTTTTTTTAAGGTAAAACTATCGTACATTTATTTTTTTTTTCAGAAAAAGTTTATCCTAACAAGAAATATGAACTCTAAATATCCAAAACAATGTTGAAAAAGAATAAAGCTAGAAGATGTACATTTTCTGATTTCAAACCTTATAGAGCTACATTAATTGAAACAGTGTAGTACTGCTATAAAGGCAGATATATAAACCAGTGGAGTAAAATAAAAAGCCTAAAAATAAATTCTTCCATATATGGTTGTTATTTGTGGCAAAGTTTCCAAGAACATTTGGTGATGGAAATAATAATATTTTCACTAAATATTGTTGAAAAATAATAATTACATGAAAAATAATAAGACTGGACCCTTACCTAACACCATATACAAATATTAACTCAAACTAGATAAAAGACCTAAATGGAAATCTTAAGACTATAAACTTTTAGAAGAAAACCTGGGCCATAACACTTCACAACATTGAAATTGGCAGTGATTTATTGGATATGATTTCAAAGGCACAGGCAACAAAAGAATAAACAAACTTCCTAAAATATAAAAAATTGCATAATGTAAACAGAGTTAAAAGTTACTGATAGGATGGGATAAAATATTTCCAAATGCTATATCTGAAGGTATATTAATATTCCAAATAGAAATCCTAAAAATTAGCAACAATAAAAGCAAACAATACAATTTAGAAATACAATTTGGAAGTAAGTAAAAGACTGAAATAATGAATCTCCAAAGATTTTAACCTATAAACACATGAATATATTCTTCTTTGCTTAGTTGTCTGATGGATGGAAAATCTTATTTCTCTGGTTCTGGTGTGTATTACCTATTTCTTCTTTGTAGTTAGTTAATCTCTTTGAGTATTTTCTCTAGTGCTGGTTTTGAAGACATAAATTCCTTCAGTTCCTGTTTGTCATGGAAGCTTCTTATTTCCCCATCTAATTTGATGGATAGTTTTGCTGGGTAGGAAATTTTTGGCTGGAAGTTGTTTTCTCTCAGAGTTTGGAATATGTTACTCCAAGCCCTTCTGGCTCTCATGACTTGGTTTGGGAAGTCGGGAGTGATTCTAATTGGTTTGCCTCTGAATGTCACTTGGCCCTTTTTTTTTGTTGCCTTTAAGATTCTCTGCTTGGCTTCCACATTGGTCATTTTGACAATTATGTGGCATGGGGATCCTCTTCTCCGATCCTGTCTAAAGGGAGTTCTATAAGTTTCCTGGACCTGTGTATCGACCTCTTGCTCTGTTTGGAAAATTTTCTGCTATTATTTCTTTGAAGAGATTATTGATCCCTTTGGTTTCATATTCTCTTCTCTCCTCTATTCCAATTATTCTTAGGTTAGCTCTCTTAAAATGGGCCCATATTTCTTCAATGTCAGATTCCTGCTGTCGGATTATTTTTCTACGTTAGAAATTATGCGTTCAGTTTTGGAGTGATCATCTTCTAGGAGCGAGATTCTATTCTCCATGTGGTCTAATCGATTGTTTATACTTTGAATTGAGATCTTTACCTCAGTGATTGCTTCCTTTCTTTCTTTTAGACTCTCTACATTTTTTTTTCGCAAGTCCTGTATTATTTCTACAGTTAAACTCCTGATTTGATCTTCTGGAGATCTCTGAATTTCTGTGTTATCAGGTTCTAATATTGTGGGCATTCATTGCTCTATTGTTGTTCCAATTTCCCATGATTTCAGAATTTTGTGCCTTCCCTGGGTCAATATGACTTCACTTAGGGTGCTCTGTATCTCGAGTCTGTTGTAATCTCAGCCACCACTACTCCTTTACTGGGTTGTATCTCAAAGTCTCATACCCAGGAAGTTAATCGAGGCTGCACAAGACTGTGGGGTTGCCAGGCTGGGCGTTTTCCCACGGGGAGCGGTGACTAGGATGTGGTATCTCTGCCACCACTACTCCTTTACTGGGTTGGACTGCAATATATCTGACCCAATGAGATTATCAAAGCTACACAAGTCCCTGGGAGTGCAGTACAGGGATTTCTCCTTTAGGGGCCACAATTACACTCACGGTTATTGTTTGCGTAGATCGGGAGCTGTGGTGGGGAGCAGTGAACTTGCTGTTGTCGCTGGCAATATGGCACTGCTGCTATGCCCTCGGCCGTGAGGCTGGCGTTTTTCTGGTTTTGAGCTCCATTCTGAGTCCCTGGAAGGTGTGATGAGCATGGCAACTGGGTGTTTTAGATATTCATTGCGCTGAAAGAACTGCTGAATTACACCCGAATGATCCACAGCTGCTCACTTCAGCTCCTTGCTTACCTTTCCTCTCTGGAGCCTGGTGCTGTGAGGGAAGATGGTGCCAGCGCGGCTCCGCAGAACAAATCTTAAGCAACATAGAGTTTCCTGGTATAGTATTAAAGCTGAACTCAAGAGAGAGAGGATAGTAGAGCAGAAGATACTTAAGACTTGTTAGAGTTGACTGAGATAATTCCTTAAAAAGGTTATTCATAAGTATGAAAACTAGTAATATTTGCATTTATTTTATATACCAGGATAAATAAATTTGAATTCTGTAGTAACTATAAATACTTAGTTATGTGTTTAAACCTATTTAAGTATGCTCTCAAGAGGAAGACTATTTACTTTCTAGTGGAAATTATAAATGGTGTTGTAGGTCAATAGAAGTTTGAATTTTATTTTAATTCTTTTTTTTTTTTTTGGTGGTACTGGGGTTCCTGGAAGCCCTGCTACCTCTGGGCTACACTCCCAGACCTATTTTTACATTTTTATTTGGAAACAGGGTCTCTTAAGCCAGTGCGCGCAGCTGGCTTCGAACCTGCGCGATCCTCCTGTCTCTGCCTCCCAAGCGCGGGGATTACAAGCGTGCGCCACCACGCCTGGCTTATTTTAATTCTTCTAGAAAGTAGATAGTCTTCCTCTTGCATGCATACTGAAATAGGTTTAACATGTAACTGTCTCATCCTAGCCAATCATAATCCATAAATATATTAAATTTGTCAAGAACCTAAAGAGAAAACTTACAGAATGGGAGATCTTTACTAGCCACCATTCTGATAGAGGGTTAATATCCAGAATATACAAAGAGCTCAAAAGACTCTACACTAGCAAAACAACCCAATCAAGAAATGGGGAACTGAAGGTGGGCGTGGTGGCGCACACTTGTAATCCCAGCATTTGGGAGGCTGAGACTGGAGGATCCCGGTTCGTGGACAGCCTATGCTACTTAGTGAGGCCCTTTGCAACTCAGTGAGTCCCTGTTTCAAAATAAAGAATAAAAAATTGGGCAGGGTGTGTAGCTCGGAGGTCAAATGCCTCTGGGTTCCATCCCCAGACCCACACACACAAAAAAAGAATGAGCAAGTGAACTGAATAGACACTTCATAAAAGAAGAGATACAAATGGCCAATACATGAAAAGTTGTTCATCATCATTACCCATTAGGGAGATGCATAACAAAACTACTCTAGATTACATGTAACCACAATCAGCGTGGCTAGCATAAATAAACCAAATAACAAATGCTGGCAAGGAAATGGGGAAAGAGGAACTCTTTTACGCTGTTGGTTGGAGTGCAAACTAGTTTAGCTGATATGGAGATCAGTGTGGAGATTCCTTAGAAAACTGGAATGGATCCATCATATGATCTGGCTATACCACTCCTGGGTATCTTTCCAAAGGGTTTGAAATCAGAGAACTACAGTAACATATGCATACTCATGTTCAATAGCAGCACAATTTGTAATAGCCAAATTATAGAACCAAATTAGGTCTCCATCAACAGATGAGTGGATTGCAAAATTATGGGAAATATACACAATGGAATTCTGCTCAGCTATAAAGAAGAAAAAAATCATGTCATTCGCAAGAAGATGGAAAGACCTGGAGAACATAATGCTAAGTGAGATCAGCCAAGCACAGAAAGAGAAGGGACGTATGTTTTCTCTAATATACCCAAACTAGAGAGTATTAGGGATACCAGAGGGACTCCAGATCATGGAGGGGAAATGTCAGAAAAGCTAGAAAGGATAGGAGAGGAAGAAGATGACTGAGGTTGATTAAATGGAGGAGCTACATTTGAATATGTATATAACTGTGAATGTCGCATGGTCAACCTGGACACTTATTGTTGGGAGGGGGGAAAAGGGAAGTGGGGGGGGCACCAAGCACTGTGTGAATGTATGCCATTTTCAATATGATCCATATAAAAAGTAAACAAAATAATAAAAAAATTTGTTCCCACTCAAGAATGTTTGCTCTGCCTAGAGCACTTGCCATTCATGTATTAAAAGAGGCATTTCAGGAGTTCTAATATAAGGAAATTTTCTAGTCACCCATGTCACATTCTACCAACATGTTACTTTCACAGCATTTATCATTTTCAAAAATTTAGAAACATGGACTAAGTGCTCACTATAATGTTTGGCTCTTTGCTAAGTGTTGAAGGAAAATGGTAAGAGCAGATACTTAGTGTTGATTCTCAATGACTTCAGTTTAATAAGAAAACTAAAAATAATCATAACATAGGACAAAAAGGACACATATAATAAAAGAAAGTGCAAAGAAGTATGGAAACACAGTAAAAGATCTAAGTTTTTCAATCTCAAGGTCTAGGACACATAAATCATCTTGTGAATAATGCTACAAGAATGATAGCTTGCAATGAGAATGACCTTAAAGATATTTAAATAAAATGCCAGCACAAATTAGTTTGACAAAACTAAAAAATGTTCAATAAAATGTTTTAATTCTTTACCAAAAGAGAAAAAATAAAAACCCCAAACAAACAAACAAACCCAAATCTAAACCCTGCCTTTGCCAACAAATAAACAAAAAATATAGCCAAGACTATGGTTAATATGTTTGTGATGGTGATCACAAGTGTTAGATTTATTATAGCCTCTGCACAACAATTTTATGAGCATACTTATATTAATATATTAATATAATTTAATTTTACTTAGATGGATAATAGTTCTGGATATGGTTTCCAGTTGTTTATATCTACAGTCCAGAACTCCTGCATATAATTTTATTTTACAGACCTGTGCCAAAGAAAAAACTCCAATATAAACTTCATGGAGAGCGAAAGACTAGAGGAATTGCTCAAAGTTTCTTAGAAAAGACAACATTACAAATGGGTCTTAAAAATATAAATAGGAATCTACTCAGGGAGATAGAGTCAATAAATTTATTTCATTTTAAAGCTTTTAGTAACATATAATAATGTACCAGGCACAGTGCTCACAGAATTACAGAGGATAATAGATAAAAGTTGTATACTTTACACACACTTTTAAGTACATCCTTAATTTGGTTCCTAGTAAAAAGAAAAATGTTGCAGGAAAGAAATTGGTTATTTAGGGCTTTGGTTAGTTGAGTTTTAATGAAAGAGCATCTGTCTATATTATAATTACCATACCAGGAGCTGAAAGAAGACCATGAAATAATTGAAAATACAGGAAATTTAAAAATTTTATGGTATAGTATCCTACTATGATGATTATATTAAATTTAAATATTTCCTTCTTTTTGGAGTACCTGCTGCCTGTCAGTAATTATGCTAAATATAAAAAAGAATGAGACCAGACAAGACAGGATCCTTTTACTTCCATGCCATCTTTTTTGGTTTCCGCAGGATATTTTCAACCAGTATGTAAGGAAGAAGATACCTGCTGGCTGCTAGGAAGGAAAAACTGATTGCTATGTTCTGCTGCATCTGCATCCCTCTTCCACTCATACTCAGTTCCCTAGGTACTTTATTTCTATAATACTTTTATTAGCGCATTGCAATTATACATCATAGTGAGGTTCAATGGGATATAAACATACACACATACAGCTCTTGGTGTATTTCCTTTTGCATCCCACACTGCTGCACCCCATTCTCTCCCCATATGTTTTTATGAAATTGGTAATGATAACTTCATACATGGACAAAGCATTATTTGAACCTTTTCCTTCCTAAATTCTCCTCCCTAACTTCCTCATCCAATCCCTTTCCACTATTCTACTGACCTCTCTCTACATTATTTAAAAAGATTCTTAAGTTTCCTGTTTCTCCACAGCATTCACATATGAGAGAAAACATACAACTCTTGACTTTATAGACTGGCCCATCTCAGCATAATAGTTTCTCATTCCATCCATTTTCCTGCAAATGACATAGTTTTTTTTCATCTGTATGGCTAAAAAGAATTTAATTGCATATATACCCCACATTTTCACTATCCATTCATCTGTTGATGGACACCTAAGTTGGTTCCATAATTTGGTTTTGTGAATTATGCTGCTATAAACACAGGTATATATATAGCTATAGAATTCTTTTGGAAAAATACTGAGGACAGTATAGCTGGGTTATAAAGTAGTTCCACTTCTAGTACTTTGAGAAGCCTCCATACTAATTCCCATACTGGTTATACTAATTTACAGTCTTATCAGCAGTGTATAAGAGTTCCTATTTTCCGAGATTCTTGCCAGCATTTGTTATGTTTTTATTCTTGATGATGGCCATTCTAACTGGACTTAGATGGAATCTCAGGTTTGATTTACATTTCCCTAATTATTAATGATGTTGAACATTTTCTAATGTATTGATTGGACAATTTTATTTCTTCTTTTGAGATGTGTCTACCTCCCCACGCACAGAGTCAATAAGCACCCCAAAAGTTGTTTTTTATTTATTAGTACAGAAATATTAATCAAAGGCATGATGAGTACTTTCTTATAGCAACCAGGTGATTTTTTTTTTTTTAAAGAGGAGTGAGGAGGGAAATAAGAATGTGGAGAAGCCAGGAGTCATGGCATATGCTTGTAATCCTAGTACTTGGGAGGCTGAGACAGAAGGATCACAGGTTCGCAGCCAGCCTCAGCTACTTATAGGGCTGGGGTGTAATTCAAGAAGTATAATGCTTCCGTGTTCGATCCCTGGTACCACACACACACACACAAAGAGAATGTGGAGAAACTGGAAACCTTAAACATTGCTGATGGGAAAATAAAATAGTTTAGCTACTTTGGAAAACTGACAGTTCCTCAAAATGTTGCACAAAAATTAGCATATGAACCTATAATTCTACACTCAGGAATATACCTACGTTCCTAAAAACAGATATTCTATCTGATACTTGTATGTCAAAATTGACAGCAACATTAATTACATTAGCCAAAATATAAAAACAGTCTGTCCATTAATGGATAATAAATTGTGGTATATACATATATTAACACATTATTCAGACATAAAAAGAATGATATACTAATATATGGTATGCTGTGGGTGAACTACAAATGTGATATTGAGTGAAAAAAGCCAGAAGTGAAAGGTCACATATTATTCTATGTATATGATAGAGAAGGTGGCCCCTAGAGGTGTAAACTTGAGGATTATACATGGTTCTTCCTCCCCTTACTATCTCTCTTACTTCTGGCCTCTGTGATGTGAGACTAAAATCTTTGCTCTACCTCTCTCTGCTTCCCATCACCCGTTGCTGGCCTCACAAGGACTAACTTTGAGCAAATAAATCTTCCTTTCTCCAGGTTAAGTGGTCAAGTCTTTTAGATCATAGCTGTGAGAATGCTAACCAGAAAAGGCTACAAAAATATATTTTATATCATTTCAGTGATATGTGCTAGTGATAAATCAATGGACAGGTGATGATGATCTCTGTCTTCAGGATCCAGATAAGTCTATAGATAATTAGTATAAAATATGCTAAGCAGGGATAGACAGGGTGGCACACTCTTGTCATCCCAGTATTTGGGAGGCTGAGACAGGAGAATCGTGGTTCAAGGATAGCCTGAGCTACTTAGGCCCTTTGTAATCCAGTGAGACCCTGTTTCAAAATAAAGAATAAAAAATTGGGCTCAGAGGTAGCGTGCCCCTGCATTCCATCCACAATACTGCAAAATAAATAAGTTAAGAAAAATAAACAAATAAACAAGTAAAATATACTAAGTCAAATGACAGGAATACTCACAAGGGAGATTTAACTTGGTCTTGTGACTGGCTCAGGGAAAACATGATTTTATTCTAAATGTGATGAGGCAGAAGAATAAGACAAAAATGTTGAATGAGAAAGTCCCAGGTAGAGAAGCTAACATACAAGGGCCTATGAAGAAGAATCTTAGAAGCCATGTAAAGAGCAAAAACTCTTATCTTACTATATTAGGTAAATTATCTTGTCTAGGCTTCAGTTTCTTCTTATATAATCAGGGGCAATAATAGCTCTTATTTAATAGAATTACTGTGAAAATTAAAATAAGTTAATAATTAATAAGCTAATAAGTAATACGAATTTTATCATCCCTTATTAAGAACACTATCATTATTGCCAAGACATGAACAAAAAGAGTTTTAGAGGTAAAGGAACAGCAAATGGCATTGTAAAGACTACAAGAGATCTTTTAATAAAATATAACCGGCAAAGATGCCATGATATTTTAAAAGCAACAAATACTACTGACTATAGCTTATAATTAAAGCAGAAGAAAAGTGATCACTTTCTTAAAATTCTAAAAATCTTCTGTTTTATAATATAAAATTAGCTTTAATGTCTAGAACCTTCTTCCTAGCAAACTCTCTGATGAGAACCATGACTATCCTGAGTAAGATGGCAGTGTTGCTCTATAAATCCTAACACCTCAGATTCATGACTAATTTAATCATATACGTTCCTTGTAAACATAGCTGCCTTTAGTTAAAAGATATTGGTAAAAACCCAGAGCCAGAAACTCCCACTGTTCCTCCTATTCAAACATAAATGTAATTTTACACAGTATTTGATACTTTTATTATTATAAGTAGAAAGGGGCTAAAATGAAATAAAATAATTGATTCTGAACACAGTAAATTTCAAGAAAAAAATGGGGGAGGGAGGGAGGTTCGGAAACAATTTTAAATGTCTAATGATTACAATGTGACATGGGTAAGACTAGCAGGTTTCTCAACAAAATCAACTACAATTACATAATATATTTTATGTTATAAATGAAAAGGAAAAAATAATAAAATACCAAATACTTAGGATGGGCATGCTAAAAATAACTATTTTTCTGACAATGAAATATTAGAGAGTAGAGAAAGTTCTCCAAATACTTCCTACCTGCTGGCCATATTCCACTCCAGGGCTGGATTCTGGGAATTCCTCTCACTTTCTGTTAGCACGCCACCTGTGCCACTTTCCTTCTCTGGTTTTAGTTGATCCCACTGTGCAGTACCGATGTTGATGGACTGCAGGTCTATTTGGTATTGTCTGTCTTCAATTTCTGATCCAGGATCTCGAAGAATTCCCAAGTTTAAGGCTCTCCTGTAAAGGCAGTGGGAAAAAAGTAAACAAATAAAATATACGTCCTAAGTTTATTTTGTTTACTAATATATTGCTGACTTAAAATGGGTTAATAACATCTATGAGACAGTTATTAGCAAGTTATCATACATTGTGACTTGTAAAGGTATCCAAACTCCTCACAGCATGTGACTTAAATCCAGGGTTTTAATTTTACTCAAAACTCTTTCTTTCTTTTCTTTCTTTCTTTCTTTCTTTCTTTCTTTCTTTCTTTCTTTCTTTGGCAGAGCTCATTTGCAGTTTAATTGTGTAGACTGGGGACAGGATGTCAAGAGTAGCATTTTTAACAAGTTGGTACAAATTAAACAAATCCCAGATATAGCACACCCCTCTCCCATACACTGACAGTTAACAGTAAATGTCAAAATCCAAGCAATAACTGAATCATCTCTTGGAAAACAAACACAGAGTTGGTGCCCAGTATGGCCCTTGGGGCCAGAAGGTTGGCCCTGCATCATGGTGCAGCAGGGGTACTGGGAACCCAGGATTTGGGCACCTGTCTACTGGAGCCCTCATGCTGGGGGCCAGTTCTTACACACAGTGGATGCAAGCTGCTTAAAACCCTTTCTAATGCTAATGATCTACCATTCCCTGAACTTTGATTACTTGTTAGGAAAGGTGACAACCAAAAGTTGGGATTTGAATCTCAAATATGGTATAAAAAATTCAATTTAGAGAGGTTTGTCTCAAGTAGATAGTACTGCCAAATAAAAGGCAGAGGGAAAGGTTGAAGCAAAATTTCTTGGGAAATTTCTACTCAAAAGTGCCTCCAATTTAGAGTGCAAATAAAATGAGACATTCACAGACATAGGTCACACATGATACTAAGGTACTTAGTACTAAAACTGAAATAGTAGGAAGAGGAAACAGATCCCAAAGATTAAAAAAATGTGGACTAGCAGATATGAAATATAAAATAATTGTTTAAGAAGTAAAAAAAAAAAAAAAAAGCATTTAAAATGTGACAGGAAGGTCGGGCGTGGTAGCACATGCTTGTTAATCCCAGCATTGGAAAGGCAGAGACCAGAGGATCATGGTTTGCAGACATCCTCAGCTACTTAGTGAGGCCCTTTGCAACTCAGAGAGACACTGTTTCAAAAATAAATAAATAGATAAATAAATAAATAAAAGACTAAAAAAAAAAAAAACGCTAGGAGTGTAGCTCAGAGGTAGAATACCTCTGGGTTCCATCCCCAGTACCACACACACACACAAAAAAAAATGACAGGTAATACGGTTTTTGTAAGAAAACAAGTGGGAACAGAATTACTTAAATTTAAAACTCAAATCAGAATACAATTCAAAGAAGTTGAGAAATCTTGTATCTAAAACAGGGATTAGATAAATGGAGAATAGTAGGAAAAAGTCTAAAAAATGCCTAGTTGGAGTTTGAGGGAGATAAAAAATAGGGAGGAAGAATTATTTAAAGAGGTAATCTCAGAGAATTATTTCACAACTGCTGAAAAATGCCAAATTTCAGATCCAGAAAACTCAAAGAATCCCCAAAAGAAATGATAAGGAAGAAAGTGGTAAATACAGGAACAAATTTAAACAAATATTACCTTGAAACCAATAACATTAATGATGTCTAAGTTAAGAGAATTAAAAGTAAAAATAAGGCACTAGGCAGTAAAAGTACATAAATTAACAGGTCAGGTAATGTGAGTGAGTGTAGAATGTATATTCTAAAGTTTTTGCATTGTCAAGGAGAGAAAAGATGTTAAATTCAGATTTCTGTTAAGCTTACATGTTAAAATAGCTAGTAAAACTTTTAAAATAATATATCAAAAAGATGAAACTTTCAAGTAAATAGAGTAAATTTGGGAATGTAAGAAGTGGAAAACCAATGCCGGGCTTGGTGGCGCACGCTTGTAATCTCAGCATTTGGGAGACTGAGACAGGAGGATAGCAGTTCGAGGACACCCTCAGCTACATAGTGAGGCCCTCTGCAACTCAGTGAGACCCTACTTCAAAACATCAAAGAATAAAAAGTAGGGCTGGGGGGGGGGCATAGCTCTGATGTAGAATGCCTCTGGGTTCCATTCCCAGTACTTAAAAAAGAAAAAGTGGAAAACCAGAAAAAATCATGCAGACACAAAGAAGTATAAAATAAGATGAAAAGAATTTAAAAATCACAATAATTAGGAATAATGCCAAGTTTAACTCTCCAATTAAAATATAAAAACTATCAGACTAGCCAAGCATGGTGGTGTATACTTCCCAAATCTCAGTATTTGGGAGACTGAAACAGGAAGGCTGGAGATTCACAGTTAGCCTTAGGAATGTAGTAAGGCCTTCCACAAGTCACTAGTGTTTCAAAATAAAAATTAAAATAAGGCTGGGGTTGTAGCTTTCAGGCAGAATGCCCCTGGGTTCAATCCCCAGTACCACGCAAACAAAAAAGCCGGAAGTGGTGGTGCAGGCTTGATAAAAATAGGTTTGGGAGTGTAGCCCAGAAGTAGAAAGGCTTCCAGGAACCCCAGTACCACCAAAAAAAAAATAATAATAATAATAAATAAATAAAAATTTTAAAAAAACCAAACACACACACACACACACACACACACACACACCAAAAAGCAACAAAAAACAACAAAACTATATCTAATAAATTTTATTTA
Organism: Muscardinus avellanarius; assembly: GCF_963383645.1. Taxonomy (NCBI): domain Eukaryota; kingdom Metazoa; phylum Chordata; class Mammalia; order Rodentia; family Gliridae; genus Muscardinus; species Muscardinus avellanarius. The sequence continues at coordinate 40,365,856 of NC_137789.1, forward strand.
CATACGTGTGTGTGTTTGTGTATCTTATTTTGATCAAAGATCTCACTAAGTTGTTGTAGAGGGCCTAGCTAAGTTCCTGAGGCTGGCCCTGGATCTGTGATCTTCCTGTCTCAGCCTTCCAAGTACTAGGACACATACCACCATGACTGGCTGGTTACATCTTTTTAAAAATAATTTTATTAGTGCAATATGATCATACATCATAGTGAAATTCAAAGCAATATGTTCACTTATACACACGACACCTCTTGGTGTGGTTCCCTCCTACTCTCTTTCTGCTCCCTCCCAGTTCATGGCAGTAAGGTTGTTACTGATACCATCACACATGGACATAATATAATGTGGTCTGTTTCCTTCCCCATGGCTCCTTTTTCCCTTCCACTCCTCCCTCACTCATCCCTTTCCACTATTCTACTGGCTCCTCTCATTATCATAAAGTTCCTTTTCATGCCTATTTTCTTTCTAGATTCTACATCATTTTTTTAATGAGATATAGCTAAAACAATAGGGCTCATAAAGATTAAGAATCAACAAATGAGCTGGGCTGTGGTGCCCAGTATATTTGTAATCCCAGTACTTAGACAAGAGGATTGCATGTTTGTGGCCAGCCTCAGCTACTGAGGACCAGTTTCAAAGTAAAAAATTAATTAATAAAAAAAATAGGGCTGGTGGTTTATAGTAGAGCTAGAATGCCTCTGGGTTCAATCCCTAATACCATACACTTGTGAACATGCACACACACACACACACACACACACACACACACACACACACCATATAAACACTTGCCCTAGAGAAAGCTGAAATAGTTATAATATTAGATGACACAGTCTTTAATTCTATTTAGAAACAGAGTTAAAGCCTGAAAACAGAGATTCAGTCTATCCAAAAGAATAGGACTAGACTGGGGGTGTAGCTCTATTGTAGAGCACTTGCCTAGCAATTTCAAAGCCCTGAATTTGATCTCCAGCACTGCAAAAAAGAAAATGAAACAAAACCAAAAACAAAAAAGGAAAAACAATTCTAAGCTTATTTGAAAATATGACCTCAAAACACAGCATATTTTAGTGAATTAGTATCATATAGACTGTAGCTTCTGAACACAAGACAATTAAGTTATTCTAACTAGAGAATCTGAAAAACTACATGTGCTTAAAATTTTAAACACATTTCCAAATTGTGACTTAAGGTCAAAAATTCATAATAAAAATTAAGTAATAGTTAAAAATTTTATATAACAAAGGTTAGTATATGTAGTGAAAGAGGAACTTTGAGGAAAATTTATTGCCTAAAATGTTAGTTTTCACAAAAAAAGAAAGACTCAAAAATAATAACCTAAACATAAAAAGCAGCATAAACTAAAAAATACAGGGATGGAAATAACAGTAGAAATTAATGAAATAATGGAGAGACAATGGAACAAAGTTAAAAATAGACAAACTATCCAAAGTTCTGGCAAAAATAAGATAAAGATAGGACAAATAAACTATATTTGCAATAAAAAGAAATGCAATTATGATGCTGTAGAGATTAAACACATAATAGGATACTAAGAAGATATTTGCCAAGATTTTATAATTTATTTTGAGGAAAAAAACTCTCCTAGTCATCACCATCCTAGAAGGTATTATCCTTTTAACATGGGATTAATATAAAAGTTGTTCTCTTATTTTACCAAATATACCATTACTTTTTCCTCATATAATCCTTCTATTAAAAAAAAAACACTGTGTGTGTGTGTGTGTGTGTGTGTGTGTGTGTGTGTGTGTGTGTGTATAAAATAATGGGGAGGGGATTAAACCCAGAGGCATTCTGCCTTTGAGCTACAGCCCTAGCCTATTTCTTTCTCTCTCTCTCTCTTTCTTTCTCTCTTTCTTTTCTTTCTTTCTTTCTCTTTCTTTCTTTCTTTCTTTCTTTCTTTCTTTCTTTCTTTCTTTCTTTCTTTCTTTCTTCTTGAAACATGTCTCACTAAGTTGCTGGGGGTCTAAGTTGCGGAGGTTGTCCTTAAATCTGAGATCCTACTGTCTCAGCCTCCTAAGTACTGGGCTTACAGATGTATACCACCACATCCAGTTCTTCCCTATTTCTAGTCTTAATCAGGACTATCAAAAGTATATCATTCTCTCAAAACACCCTTCTTCAAAGGACCTTTCATCCATTCATTGAGACAGTTACTGGACACTCTGTTTTGTTATATGCTAGGATCTAGGGATCCCATATCCCTACGGTCCCTGCCCTCATATATCTTATAGTCTATTGAGGATTTAGAAGCAACTAAAAAACAGAGGAAGCTATAAAAGGATGAGTACAGAATGAAAGTGGAACACCTGACTTAGACTTGGGAAACCCAGGAAGAGAAAGACAATGTTTAAAGGAGTTTGAAAATCTTAGTCTTTTTATTTCATTTAATAAAGAAAGTTTCTCAGGTAGACAAAACAACAGGTTCAAAGCTTGCAGGTGTGAGAGAGTAGCACATTTAGAAACCTTGAAGAGGCTCTGAATAGCTGGCATGGAGAAAGGCACAGAAGAATACGGTAAGGCAACATGGCCTTCAAGTGAAAATAGGCCCTTCTTTTCAAACTACAAAGTGCAAAGTTTAGAAGACCTATACTAGGCCCAACCTTTGGGAACAAAGAGGTATGGTACCAAATTTGGGCTACCTTCCAAACTGGCTATTTCAATCTACCAAATAGAAGACAGAAATGATGTAGTAGCATAGTAGTCCAGAGCAAAGAGAACCTGAGTTTCTGTCTCAATTGTGAAAATTGAGATAGTACATAAAGAACCTAGCAAAAACTTGTCAAATCACAAAACCTCAGTATGCGTTAGAAATAATAGCATCCTCTTTTGACTCTCTCCTTAGCCTCTGAGTAAAATACTAAATACAAGTAAAATGACTGGAAAGAGAAAGGAAGAGAAACTCAGCCTAATAAGGCATACACAGAGATTTGGCAAAACAAAAAAAGCTGAGTAGAGAAACCACTGACCGTCAATTTCATAAATCAAACTCAACAAATTATGCCCACACTTTAAATTGGATGTTTCATTAGCCTAAAAACATTTTGATACCAAGCTAGTAGGTATACAATAAACGCCTTACTTTCTAGGCTAAGAAAAAGTTTATTGTAGAAATTTAAAGCCAATTAAAAATACACATGCATCTTTAAAAACACTTTCTTTAATAATTTCTTAGCCTCCTGAGACATCAAAATCAGGAAATATCAATATATTTCCTCTGTAGTTTGCCATATAAAAATTAAATTTATATTAAAAATTTCAAAGGTAGACTATTTGGCTTATTACTTTGTTAATATAAAAATTATATTTTAAAGGGCTAATATGTACAAATTTTATGAGTTTCATTTTTCTCTAATAAAAATAAGTATAGGGCAGAATTTTTTCAGAATTAGATCATAAAAATCCAACCTTATTACATGATATATTTTCAATTTTTTATAGTTAGACAGAATATACTAGTTGTGTACTTATTTTCTGAAAAGTGAGGATTTTTTCAACTTGAAATATTAATTTTTATTATTTAAAGTGTAAGATATATACCCTCTGTTTTATGCATATTTAAAACCAATCCATTATTACAATGAATATTTGAAATACTTTGCTTTATTTGGTAATACTAAATTAAGAAAATATATTCAAATACCATATATTAGCTTTTATTAATCACTATTATATAAAATATATTTTATTTTATTATTAATATTAACTTAAATTAATTGCACAAATTAATGTAAATGTGACATTTCCATGCATCCATATAGCAATATTTCTTCTGAAATAAATATTTAACAGCTCATGATACTCTCAATTGTTTTAAAAGGTACAAATACACAAATGTTTACAAACATAAGATTCAAATAACTATTTTTTTCTAAGGCTAGAATTTGTTTTATGACTTTACAACTTTTTTGTGTGTACATATGTATGTGATATTGGGGGTTGAACCCAAAGTTGTTCTTCTTCTGAGCTATAACCCCAGCCCGTTTACTTTTAATTTTTTGAAATAGGGATTCGCAGCCTCTTCAACACTTGTTATCTTTTGTCTTTTGGTAATAATTTTTCTAATACATTGTGAGGTGATATGCCACTAAGATTTACTTTTCTTTGATAAGTGATCTCATTTTCTTTTTTTCATATACCTGTTGGCCATTTTTAAGTCTTTTGCTTTAAAGGTCTAAACAGTTCATTGGCCTCTTTTTGTTTGTTTGCTTACTGAGTTGAGTTTAATTTGAATTTCTTGTACAGTTTCAATATCAATCCATTATAGGATATATAGATTGCGAATACTTTCTTGAATCAGATAGGTTGTCTTTTCACTTTGTTGTTTCAATTACTATGCATAAGCTTTTTAGTTTGTTGTAGTCTCCTTTAAGTTTATACTTCTATTTTTACCTCCTATTTGTACTTCTGTTGCCTGCATTTTGGGTGTCAATTCAAAAAATCTTTATTCAGCTGGGCGTGGTGGTGAAGGCTTGTAATCCCCGTGCTTGGGAGGCAGAAACAGGAGGATTGCACAGGTTCGAAGCCAGCTTCGCTGGCTTAAGAGACCCTGTTTCCAAATTTAAAAAATATAAAATAGGTCTGGGAGTGTAGCCCGGAGGTAGAAGGGTTTCCAGGAACCCCAGCACCACTCATTATTCAGATTATTGTCCTGGTGATTTGCCTGGTTTCTTCTAGTAATTTTTTTCTATTGGTGCACTGTTGATAGAAATATAAATTAGTACAACCATTGTTTAAAACAATATAGAACCCCAGTACCTCAAATATATTTTTATAAAATATATAAAATATATAAATATATTTTATAAAATATATATAAAATATATATTTTATAAAATATATAAAAATAGAATCATAATCTAGGAATCCTCACTACCATGTATATATTCAAAGGAAATTAAATCAATGTTTGAAGGAGACATTTACACTCTTCTGCTTGTTGTAGGATTATCACAATCATTAAGATATAGAATCAAAGTAAATGCCCATCAATATTTGAATAAAGAACATGTGGAATACTCAGCTAATACAATACAATTTAGCTTTAAAAATACTGAACCATATATAAATATCCAATATAAATATTCTAAAATATCCATATGACCCAGAGGACATTATATTAAGTGAAATTATCTGCAATCTAAAGGTGAATACTTATATGTGAAACCTGAAGACATTGAACTCATGAGAATGGGAAGCAGAATGTTGGTTACCAGGGATGTAGGGGAGGGATAGAGACATGGTGAAAGCATATAAAATTTTAGTTAGATAGGAGAAGTTAAAAGAAATCATGATACAAAATGGTGATTATAGCTAATAATAATAATACATTTTATTCCTGAAAATTGCTGAATAGATTTTCTCACCACAAAACTGGTATGTACCTATGGTAATACATATGTTAATTAACTCGACTGAGCCAGTCATGTACACATGATAAATGTACATTTCTAATTTTTCAACTAAAGTAAGTAAATACAATTATTATATTTAAATTAGATTAAGAAAAAGAAATAGGACGTCACTAAGTCACCAAGCTGGTCTTGCACCTAAAACCCTCTAGTCTCATCTTCTCCAGTTCTGGGATTATAGGCATGTGCCACCTTGTCTGTTCCTGGAAACCCTTCTCCCTCCACTCCCAGACCTATTTTATATTTTTTATTTGGGTCTCTTTAGCCAGCGGAGGCTGGCTTCGAAACTGCGCGATCCTCCTGTCTCTGCCTCCCAAGCACGGGGATTACAAGCAATGCACCACCACACCCGGCGTAAAGCACTAAATTTTCGCAGCACTAGAAACATTTACAGAATTGTTATCAGATTCTAATAGAATAATATTTTACTAGGGAACTAATAACTGTCAAAACCAACCTACTAAATATTAACAAGGTTGGCCTTAAAAATACAATGCAAATATCTTATAATAAAAAATATCTTATAATAAAAAAGCCTTATATTATATTGTTTCACTTCCTAATTAATTTTCTCCTAGACATGTTTGCTGTCATAAACAGGAATCAAAGTTTTTGTCTCAAATTCCCATACTTTTAAAAGCTCTATGAAGTTTGCTCTTTCTCCTTTTGTAGTCTTTAAAATCTTTTAGCAATTCAAGGAGTCAGGAAAGAGGGTGAATCAAGATGCCCATAACTTCCTTACCCTTAACACAAAACGCTGCTTTATTGGGTAAAATGTAGGAGGTATAATTGCAATTGCTTTGCCCTTCCGAAACTCCTCTCCCATTCCATTTGAACCATTCAGCAGGTGGTGTGGGAGGATAAACTAAAGTCTGCAATAGTTGGTCAATAATGTAATCATAAGGAACCAAAGAAGACTTTAAGTGTATAACAGGAAACATAGCTTTAATGTTTTCCTTTTTAAATTGATTTAGTCTGGGTCAGGCCTTTTGTATGTTTACATAAGGAACAGCTCATGTTGAAGCATTTACTGCTCACTGCTGAGTAGGCATATCTTGGGAATTCACTGTAAAGAAGTAAAATTCATTCACTTACAGCTCAATTGAGATCTACAAAATCTTAAACAAGCCAGAAAATAGGAATGTAAAAAGAAATAAAACTTTTGTGTTTTGATTAAGTTAAATGTCTGGGCATTTATCACCAAATCTCCATAAGTGACAATAATTTTGAAAATAAATAGGGCAGGGGATAAAATGGCTGTCAGGCTGAAACTAAATGTAGAGTTCTATGACCAGTGACCACGCAGAATCTCATCTTCAGATTGGCAATGAAATATCTGAGAATACTGTTAAAAATGGTATGGTGTGGAGATTCTGATGCAGCAGGTCTGGAAGAGGGATCAGAAATATGCCCCCTTTCTTCTTTTTATCTAAACTAGCTTCCCTATTAATTCTAAAACCACATTCTGATGACCTGGAACACCACCTCTCTTTGACTTGGGACAGTTTATCTTTGCTAACTGAAAGGAGGTGAGCAGGGCCAAGAACCAGTAAAATGTAAGGCCATTCCACTTATAAACAGAGAAATTCATATTCTTCAGTCTCCTGCACTGAGCTATTTAGAAGAAGCATATCTTATTCAAGGGTAGGATCTCTGTAAATTCACTTCACTTTTGAAGGCTGAATCATATCTCTTTTTCTCACAGCAATGTACATAGCACTTAGTGCATGGGTTGGCATCTGGTAGATTTTTAGCACAAAGATGTTTAAAAAATAACAAATATTCAAGCCGAGCGTCGTGGCACACGCTTGTAATCCCCGCACTAGGGAGGCAGATACAGGAGGATCGTGCAGGTTCGAAGCCAGCCGCACTGGCTTATGAGACCCTGTTTCAAAATATAAAATAAGTCTGGGAATGTAGTCCAGAGGTAGAAGGGCTTCCAGGAGCCCCAGTACCACACACACACACACACAAATAATAATCTTTTCACTCTTTTCTTTTTCTCTTCTGTATCTTTTTTCCTTCTGGCCAAAAACATGCTCAGGTTATTTTCTTTATAAAATAAAAGATAAACACAGAGACACTCTCCCTAAGACTCTGCTTCCTCAAGCTACTACTATACTTTCTCATATTCCCTAGTCACCAGAATCTTGTATGTTTCAGTATTTCCACCTACTCACCATTCATTTACTCTCTAACCAAGATCAATCACCCTCAATTCCACTATACCTTTAATACTTTCTTGGAAAAGCTCCCCAACCTGTTTTCTAATTACCAGACCCAAAGGGCAATTTTCAGTCATTTAACTCAGCAGACTCTTCTGGTCTAGGCATATGACAATTCAAAATGGCAGAACGCTGACTGAGAATTCATCCTTCTACTCCTGGATGTCTTTAGGCAAAATGAAGTAATGTTGCCTCATTTTACTCACTTGCAAATTAGCTCATTCAGGGAGATAAATGAGCTGATGCAGGCAAAATAGTATCTGACACAGAATAAGCGATGACTACATATATTAGAAGCTATTATTTTCATGACCTTGCTCATTATTGAAATTATTATGTAAGAAAATGATTTCCATTTGTCTGTACTCTACTAAATAAATCCTAAAACAGTTACCATGTTATTGGAGAAGAGATATTTCCAGAAGAGGGTATGAAGAAGTCCTCAGAGATAAGAGGGAACCTGACTCAAGACCCCCAGGTTACTTGACATAAAAAGAATTTCAGCATGTGTCAGTATAGGCACAAAAGTTTATTTAGGAAAGTAAGGAATACACATCCAAGGAAGAATACAGGCCATCTATCTCAAGAGGGAGAGACTCATGCCTCCTCTTAAAAAAAAAAAAATGAAGCCAGGCTTTGTGGCGCGCACTTGTAATCCCCGCACTTGGGAGGCAGAGATAGGAGGATTACGCAGGTTCGAGGCCAGCCTCGCTGGCTTAAGAGACCCTGTTTCCAAATAAGATATAAAATAGGTCTGGGAGGTATCCCGGAGGTAGAAGGGTTCCATCCCTAGTTCCACCAAAAAAAAAAAAAAATTTTTTTTTGAAAAGGGTCAGTATAGAAAGATCTGTAGGAATGACATCAGTTCAAGACAGAATAAAACATTTATTACATATCAGGAAAAAAAAGACAGTATGTTGACCTGGTCATTATCAAATTATGAGAGATGATAATAAAGTGGTTTCTGTATCCTAATTAATGGATAATGTTGGAAACCACACTAAATTATAGGTTTCTCAAAATACTGTATCTCTGCATTATCTATTTGTCGGTACAATAATTAGCAGTTCACAAAGTAATTATTTTTAAAGTAATTGACTTTAGAGTTAACCTTTTTTTTTTTTTAGTGGTACTGGGGTTCCTGGAAACCCTTCTACTTCCGGGCTACACTCCCAGACCTATTTTTTACTTTTTTTTTTTTTTTTTAATTTGGAAACAGGGTCTCTTAAGCCAGTGAGGCTGGCTTCGAACTTGCGTGATCCTCCTGTCTCTGCCTCCCAAGAACGGGGATTACAAGTGTGTGCCGCCATGCCCGGCTAGAGTTAACTTTTAAGATTTACAGATTGCCCAGAAATGTGTGAGCAACAAACACGGGAAGAAGACTAGCTCAGGGAACGATAGGCTTGCAAAAGTATGTGCAACTTCCTGAGTTAAAATTTTATTTTCTTGGGGTTTTTTTGGTGGCACTGGGGGGGTGGAACTCAGGAGCTTTCTACCTTTGGGCTATACCCCAGACCTAATTTTTATAATTTATTTGGAAACAGGGTCTCACTAAGTTGCTGAGAGCCTCATTAAATAGCTGAGGCTGGCTTCGAACCTGTGCGATCCTCCTGTCTCAGCCTCCTAAGCGTGGGGATTACAAGTGTGCGCCTAACTGTGGGGATGGGAGGTGGGGAGAGGGAAATGCTGTAATGCGCATAATGTACTTATTCATACTGAAGTCAACCACTGAACCTAGCATGGGAGGGAGGGATGGGAGGGAGTGCGGTGGGGACTGGGTGGGGGCTGGCTGGGTGATTTGTTCATTTATGCCTACACAAGATTTTTGCTTCATTATGATGTATAAATACAATGTGCCAAGAGAAAAAATTAAATTAAAAAAATAGAATAAACACCAGAGACAATGAAATTTCACAAGATTAGGCAATCTCTTCCTTACTGCACTAATAACATGTCTTAAATACTGTTCGTCCATTAATATTCAAAACTAAATTTGAAAATGAGTACATTTTATTTGTACTGCTTCAACTCAAGTAATAACTTATAATAATATGTTCATTGACAATATGGTATAAGAGAGATTTTTTGACAATGTAAGGATAATATATTTCAGGTGTGTTTACATAAAATGCTCATAGATTACTAAAATGTGCAACTACTTGGCATAATCGTTAACTTCATATTTACTAGAGTTCAGAATGGTCTCACATAGCAATGGAGTTTACTGTAGTTCCCCAAAAAGACAGCTTTGAAAGGATAGATATAAATTTAGGTTCCTTTTCTTTAGGTTTCTAAAGATGGCAATAAAATAAGCATGTCCAATGTGTATGTCCTTATTGGAATACTTGGATTCCTACCTGCTCAAATGTTTCTACAGCAAATATTCAGTACACCCCCATTCTAGGATTCTCCTATAAAATCTTTCTTGGGTGAAAATCAACTTTAATTTTACAAATATCAGTTACTAAGGCTTTATTCCAACTGTGTTAGTATCCTTTCTCAATCAGATATTTTCTTCCTTGCTTCGTTCAACTTATTAAAATTCATTACATTCAAAATAACTATTTTTGGACATTCACAGACTCCCTATTTACTTCCAAATACAGGTTGAGTTTCCCTATTTTTTATATTTATTTATTTATTTATTTATTTATTTATTTATTTATTTATTATTTATTTTGGTGCTAAGGACTGAATCCAGGGGCATTCTATTCTAAAGTATAACCCAATCCTACTTTTTTTTTTTTAAAGTATTTTAAGTGCCAAATTTTGTAGGTCTTGCTAAATTGTTGAGGCTGGCCTTGGATCTGTGATCCTCCTGTTTCAGTCTCTCAAATACTGGGATTACAGGTGTGCGCCCTGGCACCTGGCTAAAAAATAAAGTCTTACCTGGGTGTGGTGGGCCATATTTACACTCCCAGTACTTGAGAGGCTGAGACAGGAGGATCATAGGTTCAAATTCAGTTTCAATGACTTAGTGAGGCCCTCCACAACTTAGTGAGACACTATTTCAAAATAAAAAAAATAGACTTTAGTTTAATGCCATCATAATATTATAATAATATATGCATATCCATGTTTATTACAGCATCATTCACAATAGTCAAATTATAGAACCAACTTAGGTATTCATCAACAGATGAATGCATTACAAAACGATGGGATATACACCCAATGGAATTCTACTCAGCAATAAAGAAAAAAAATAATGACATTGGTAGGAAAATGGATTGACCTGGAAAATATATTAAGTGAGATTAGTAAGTCACAGAAAGTGAAGTCATATGTTTCTCTCATATGTGAAAGTGAGAGTAATTGGAAGACCAGAAGGATTTCAGATAATGAGGAGAAACTCCGGTGTAGTCAGGGAGGTAGTCTAGGGAAAGGGGGATCGATGAATGAATCATTTCCATTGACAGTAGGTACATATGTGGGATACCAATTTCAATCTAAATGTTATGTTTATGGAAGAGGGGGTGGGGAGGGAGTTGAAGGAAACCTCAAGTGCTAAGTGAGTGTATGTCACTATTATTGTGATCTACATTACGATCCAGTAAAACATAATGCACCAACACAATTATTAAAAAATAAAATAGGGCTGGAATGTACCTGAGTTCAATCCTTAGTACTGCTAAGTTTTAAAATAATACTGAATCTTAAAATTCAGTATTATTCATAGGGGAAAGAAATATTCATAGTGTTTAACTACTCAGAAGAGGCAGGTTCTTCTTAATCCTCCCCCCCCCCTTTGGTACTGGGGTTCCTGGAAGCCCTTCTACCTCCGGGCTACACTTCCAGACCTATTTTATACTTTTTTATTTGGAAACAGGGTCTCTTAAGCCAGCATGGCTGGCTTCGATCCTGCGTGATCCTCCTGTCTCTGCCTCCCAAGCGCAGGGATTACAAGTGTGCGCCACCATGCCCGGCTTAATTCTAAATATTAGCCATGCGTGTTGGTGCATGCTTGTAATCCCAGCATCTGTGAGGCTGAGACCAGAGGACCACAGTTCTAGGACAGCCTCAGCTACTACTTAGTGAGGTCCTTTGCAACCCAGTGAGACCCTGTTTCAAATAAAAGAATGAAAAGTAGGGCTCGGGGTATAGCTCGGAGGTAGAGTGCCCTTGGGTTCCATCCCCAGTACTGCGAAAAAAAAAAAATCTTGTGTTTACAAAAAGAAAATAGCAAGAAAATTAACTGGACTGCATGTATATTAGTCTTATTTTTATGTTGATTAGAAAATGTTTAATTAAAATGTAACAAAGCTATCTCCCTTCATCTCTTATCAATTTCATGTTTATTCATAGACCTATATTTATATTATTTAAACTTAAATACATTCTTTAATTCCACATCTTTTTGGTTCTACTACCAAACTATTTAGTGCTTTGTAATGCAAAATACAGAATTACATACAAATGTTAATAGTGGTAACACTTTACCTTGTCATACAGTTTATTGGTTTATATAATGTTCATAATAACATTAGGTAAGTTACCATCCACAAGGTGCCAGAGATAGACGCCATTCATTGTACAAATGCCGATGCTTTAGTGAGAAAGATGGGAAACAGCACAGGCCAAACTGGAAGTGAGTCTCCAACTACAAATTCATTTCCCTCCGGTTGCCTACATCCTATATATAATAATGTGAGAACTAGTTTTCAAAATAAAATATTCTACTTATGTATTTGTGTGATATGTAGTTGGTTGAAAAACTGTAAGACATTCAGCAAATGCATGCAAAATAAAATTTATAAAGTGAAACATCAATAAACACTTATTACTTGTTAAAGAGATGCTACTAAAAAGATTTCCAATTTATGGTGAATTTTAAAACTCATTTCATTTTGCCAAAACTGTAAAATAAGCCTTAAAAATGTAACTGTTTATAGAAATGATGATGTCTTTATCTGTATTAGGGTGCCAAAAAGAAGAAACAGAATATATTTCTTTTCTTTTTGAGGTACTGAGGATTGAACCCAGTGGGCATTCTACCTCCAAGCTACATCCCCAGCCCTATTTTTTATTCTTTATTTTGAAGCAGGGTCTCACTAAGTTGCCGAAGGCCTCACTATGTAGCTGAGGCTGGCCATGAACCGGTGATCCTCCTATCTCAGCCTCCCAAGTACTGGGATTACAAGCATGCACCACCACACCCAGCTCAGAATATACTTCTTATAAAAGAAAGCTTTATTATACTTCTAGGTACCTCTTCTATCACCAATTTCTCTAACTGTATTTATTCATTATATAAATTTCATTTGATTGTGTCAATATTTCCTTTGGTAACTACTGAAACTATCTGCTATTCATATTTTATGTGCATTATCAAAACCATTTATATTAAAATCATACATTATTCTATTTAACATTAACATGTTTTGAGTTACACATGTTATACACATGTATATTCAGATGCTAAAATAATGCAAAACAATGAGAAAAAAAATTATTGCACCTGTTTTTTAAAGGTCAATTGACAGCCAGGAGGTAAGCTGAGTGGTAGAGTGTGCTTGGCATATGCAAGGCCCTGGGTACCATCTCCAGTGTCAAAAGCAAATAAGCAAACAAAAGTCAACTGAATGGTTTATAACTTAATGGTAAAAAAAAATTCAGCTTTTTTGGTATGTATGTACATATGGCACTGGGGATCAAAATTAGGTACCCATACGACCAAAGCAAGTATTCTACCACTGAGCTCCACGCCACCCCTGACTTTATAAAGAAGTTATTTTCACTTTGTCCTTATTATACTTACAATGTAATCATCATTATTTGGATACTCAATATTAATATCATGACATGAAAAATGGAGTACGCCATGGTAACAATCACACAACTAACAAAACTGGTGTAAAATATGAAAGAAATGCAGATGCTACATTAGCACACCGAGGGGTTAAACTATTCAAAGTTTGTGTTATGACTGAAGTATGCCATATGTTAAGTGAATAAAAAAAAATTTTTAGGAAAATCAGCCAAACAGGACATTTCAAGTAGATGAGTAAACGATTCCACAAATAGCTTTATTAGTGTAGCTTAAAATCTATCAAATAGCAAGTGGTAAGTATTCACAAGTTATTTTGAGGGAAGAAATAAATGACACAAGAAAATTGATTCATTATGTATGAAAGAAAAGTAATTTTTTGAGATAAAGCCATTTTGGTGGCTAGTGAAAGTCTACAATTTTATTCATAATTTATATTAATGATATATCTTGTACCAGCACACAAAGGAAGACAAAAGATAAATTCTAAAACATCTGGATACTCCTATGAAGTATAAACTCTCATGATAAAACTTGCTACTCAAATCGCCAAAATAACGCCAACACACACGCACACACACACACTCTCTCTACTAGAGTACATATTCCTTAAAGAATTGCCACTGTCAAGTTGTTAAAACTGAATGACTGATGTTTAAGCTATTGATAGCATATAAAAAAATAAAATGCAAAAGTATTCTAGGAGTAATGTGTGTATGTATACCTCTACCATCTTCCAACCCATTAAGATGAATGACTACAGTGTACCGATAAAAAAAAAGAATTCTAAAACAAATAGAGAAGTTTATAGAAAAGATGAATATGAAAGAATATAAGATTTATTTTACTAATTTTAAGCTGAGCAAATACATTTTAAAACAATATCTAAAGCCTTAAAGATGTAATAGACACAAAACTACCATTTCTAGTTTTTAAAACTGCAATGACAGAATTCAAGTTAGCCTTTAAAAAACTAGAAAATAAACATAATTAAAAAACCCAACTTCTCACAGATATATAATCACACAAACTTTCTTTGACAATCTGGTGTGCAACTATGTCTATTTTCCATTCACACAGAAAAATGTCAATAGATGAGATTACAGTATACTTTGTTTTTATTCACTTAACAAATATTCAAATCCAATTTCACTCAAAAAACAGGCACACATACTGATAATGATTATTGCTTCAAATTTTACTTCACTGATATTCCATTATTATATTAACATCTATAGCTGGCCAGTTAGATTGGTATCAAATCTGTCATTATATATAATCAATCATTGCTGCTCATTTGTGCTCTAAAGAAACCCAGCCTAACCTGTAGCAGTTTAGCAGTTTACTGCTTGTGAATATGTGACCTGAGAATATTAAAGAATGTGTGGAATTGCCAAACTTTGTTTCATTAAAGGCATATAATATAGATAATAATGATTGTCAATACTTTATGGCTAAAAAACAAACCAGTCCCCACCACCACTGGAAAGCTAGTTTCCATCATGAACTTGATATCCCCATAGCAGACTGTTGGGGGAAAAGTTCTGTTTTAAAAACTAGGTCTATAGCCGGGCTTAGGAGGCGGAGACAAGAGGATCTGGCAGGTTTGAAGCCAGCTGAGCGCTGGCTTAAGAGACACTGTTTCCAAATACAAAGTATAAAATAAGACTGGGAGTGTAGCCGGGAGGTAGAAGGACTTCCAGAAACCCAGTACCAAAAAAAAAAAATAAACAAACAAACAAATAAATAAAAAATAAAACCAGGTCTATAAGGTGAAATAAGGAAACTCAAAGAATATGTGTATGGTAACGCTGGTATTGGCAGTCCCGAACACTGAATAATCTCTTTCATGAGAATCATAGTCACTAAGATGATTACCCAATTATGAGAAATAAATATTTTAATGAAAATGAGAGGTAGTTATTTAAAAGAAAACAGTATCCTTAATTACAATAATGCTGCTAGGTATAGTTAACGACCCTATACATTAAGGAAGGTAGAACTTTAATTACCTGGACCACACCAGGGTCACAATTGGTAGCAGAACACTGATCATCATATAAAAGCCACTAAACACATGAAAGGAATTACAGTACATCACACATCAAACACTTTGGCCTGGTGCTTCCTTCCTCTAATCCTACTGGCAGGAAATGCTCTACATATCCTTTGAGGTGACCAGACACATTTAAAAGTTGCCCTCATTAAAAAAGCTCTCATATATGCAATTTTCTCTAAAAAGAAAGCCACTTCTAGGAAGCACTACTGTACCACATTTCCATTTGCAGCATAGAAGTGGAGCTCCAAGGATGAGGTACTGTAACTGCATAATGTCATTTCTTCTTCAGAAGGTTTAAAAAGTATAGAGCATGAATTTGGAAAAACATGTTTTCAAAATGTATATGATAAAATATTAGAAAAATTCACCAGTATTATGGATTCAAATCTTTTATTATAAAGGTAAAGGAAGCTAGATATTATTTTAAGTATATTTTATGCTGTATGATTTTATAAATCAGCTTTCTACTTGAGTATACTTATGGCACTAGAATAAATTTTTAAAAATCTCTTTCACTCATGACAATATTTTAAGTTGGACACAGTACAGATGATTCTACTGAACTACTAAAAGCAAGCTGTTACATTTTTGAGGATCCATTTTCAAATAAAGCAAATCAAATTTATTGGAAAAAAGAGACATTTAGATGGAAGGATAATTTTCCCAGGGGAAAATACCAGTTTTGATATGAGCTATGGTTAAAAAAAAGACCAGAACATACTTGATTTTGTTTTCCTTTACAATGTAAATACATTAATAGTATAATTTGACAGCTTAGCAGAATTATAGAATTATCAGATGAATAATTTTCTTTATATTTTATTAATATTTGTTCTGTCACAAACTAAACAAATGACACTGTAATTCTGTAATACCATGAATATTATTGTTATTTTTTTTTTTGCTAGTTTTGTGAAAATTCTTCAAGTTTAGTGGTACTATACCTCAGTTTTATCAGGTGTTTTTAAAAAATCACCTGGGAATACTGAGGTTGTGTTTCACTGAACATAAGCGTCGTGGTTTTTTTCAGAATATAAATAACTGGGAATACATTTAGAGCAAAGGCATGCTGTCCACAGTGTGTTTGATAAGCTCAGATGAGACAGGGATTTTTTTCACTGTTGTGACATTTTATCAAACCCATAACTGGATGACAGTCAATTCAACTGAAGAAAAATGGAGACCTAGAATACAAGCATTGTTTCTTTTAAAAGAAGTTATGTACTGTATGGTGTATAAATACCATATACATGTGCAGGTAACAGTTTTCACAAAGTAACTGTGGCAATAAATGAAACATATAGAAACTGGTTCAAAAGCTCATGTTTTAGCCCGTTATGAACGTTTACTCTAAATTTAATGGAAGGTTTTCTCCCTTTATTATCACATTCAGAGATTTATATGGAAAACACAAAAGTGGATGAATGAGTCTCTGTGTGTTCATTTGATATCAAGGTATGATTATTAAGTTAAAAGTTATGATTTAATTCTTATCAAAATATTTTATAATTTGTTTCATTATAAAATACTGACTCAGAAGTGATGTGAAGTAAATTTACGGATGACAAATTATGTTGATAAATAAATTTCACAACTTAAAAACTGGTAGTAATATTTAGTAGTGTCAAAACTAACGTATGGTTATAATGGTCAGAATAGTGGTTATTTTTGGCATAGCACCAACTAGGATGGGAATCATGGTTTCTGGGGTGCTGTGTTCTGGTAATGCCACTATATACACAAGCAAAAACTAATTCAACTGTATATAAATGATTAATACATTTTCCTAAATGTAAATTATGACTAAAAAATAAGAAAGTATAACAATATGAACCAGAAAATAATTTGCTAAGTTTTTAGCTATTTTGACAATCATAGTTACATTTTCATCACTTTTTCCAATGTGGGATGCTTTTCTGCTATTTTTGCTTAAAATTCTATGTTAGAAATGATGGGCAAGAAAAGCGTTTCAGGTTACAGAACTCTCTGTATTCAATATAGACGATGCAAGCTCTCTAAAAAAGGATATTTGTGGTGCACAAGGCAGCAAAATGTTAGTGATTATTCTATAGCAGTAACTTCAAAGGATATGGTATAAAATAAGGAGAAAAGTGTGTAACTTAGAGCTATCATTTCAATTGGTGCTTAGAGAATAATTATTCATTTGCTTTCATGCAAAAATTACAATTTGTTTTTTTATTTTTGGTACAGGGACATCGAACCCAAGGACACTGTACCTCCAAGGCACATCCCCAGCACTATTTTATTTTTTATTTTGAAACAAGATCTTTCTAAATTGCTGAGGTTAGTCTCAAACCTGTGATCCTCATGTTTCAGACTCGCAGGTACTAAGATTTCGGGTGTAGGCCACCACACCTGGCCTACAAGGATATTTTTTGTAGCCATATTTTACTTCTTGAGTGGTTAGCATAGAGATATACAAGTAATTTATTATTAGTCATACATATTAAATGAGTACACAGATGTTAGCTTCAAGCTTTCCTAATTAATTTTCATACTGGGGGTAGAGATATGGAGATGTTTGGATGAAAGTGGATATTATTCAACAAAGAGTAATGTAGATCTTTTTCACATTAAAACTACACGGTCCAAACTGCATTTCATATTTACAAATTCTTTGAACTTGAAGCTTCTCCAAGATTTTTATAAGACCTATCAATTTATCTATACATTCATCCATCCTACTTAATCTTGTTAGGATGAGTAAGTTATACTACATGAATGACTACAGGAATAAACAGGCAGGTTATCTTTAGATATAGTATTCAATCACTGCCATTGAGATGAGAAATTTAATTATTCTTTTACATCAAAAACTAAAGAGTAGCACAGTGTTTTACTACTTTTTAAAGAGCTCTTTTATATGTTACTAATTATAGTACAACCATTATACTCCAGACACTCTGAAGATTTAAAAAATCATTTTTATTATTAAACTATATTTTATAGGTATACTATGCTTTGTCTTATTTGCCTTTACACTTAGAAGATGTTTAGGTAGTAAATTCCCAAGATAATGTTGGTGCCTTAATGAAGGTGCAAAATCAAAAACTGACAAAATAAGTTATCACCTATCCAGTGAACTTAATACAACCAAAACATACTTTAAAAAGCATAAGATAGATCTTCAAATTTTTTTTAAAAAGCTATGATGAGAACCCAAACATTTCATTATTCTGTAGCTTATTCCCAATATAAGTTTCCAGAGAAAAGTATAAAAAAATCAATAAAAATGGTAAAATACATTTTAAAAACATTCCACAGTTTATGATGGTAGACCTTATAGGCATTTTCAACATGGCTATTGAGGTAGCTTTTGGCAGAAAACACAAACATTTTCATGGAAACTTACATCCTGCTACAGGAAGCCACAAAAGACGCAGTTACTTTGGTGAGAGCCAAATGTAAATCCAAACCCTTCATCTAGATCAGTTGAAGAACACGACAAGGACTAAAACTCTGCCAACAGCATTTTCAAACAAAGGTTTTAGGAAAGTTACTCTAAATACCTATCATCCCTATCTCTCTGACTTGCTAAAAGAGGATTATTTGAAACCAACACTAAGAATTATAGGATTAGGGTCACAAAGTCACTAGATATAAAACATACCTTGCCCTAAACCAACACAATGGTTATTTTGAGAAAATTTTTATATAAAGAGTATTAGGAAGAAATTAAAGGTTGGGAGAAGGGATAAGGACATAGTTTTGTGGGGATTTGTAGAATTTAATCTTAACATTGCATCTGGAAACTACAGCTCAGCGCTAAAGTGGATGATAAGTTAGATTTTTAAAAAGTGCAAAAACCATATATGGGCAAAATGTCATAACTTGAGCTATCATTAACATTTTTAGAAAAAATAGTTTTCGTGCACGCGCACACAGGTGCATGCGTGTGTGTGTGTGTGTGTGTGTGTGTGTGTGTGTGTGTGTTACTGGGGATTGAACCCAGGGGCATTCTACTCCTGAGCTACATAAATCCCCAGCCCTATTTTTGTTTTGTTTTACCTTTTTTTTTTCGCAGTACTGGGGATGGAATCCAGGGGTATTCTACTTCCATTCTACATCTCCAGTTCTCTTTTTTATTCTTCATTTTCAAAAAAGATTTCACTAAGTTGCGAAGGACCTCACAAAGTACCTGAGGGTGGCCACGAACCTGCAATCCTCCTGTCTCAGTCTCCCAAGTACTGGGATTACCAGCGTGTGCCAATATGCTCAGTTTATTTTTTACTCTTTGAAACAGAGTCTCAATAAATTGCAGAGGGTCTCACTAAGTAGCTGAGGCTAGTCACGAATTTGACCTCCTATATCAGCCTCCCAAGTGTCTGGATTACAAGCGTGTGCAACCACGTCTGGCTAGTTTTCCTATTTTTAAATAAACCTAGCATGCATAATTGTTAGTAATGTTAAATTCATCTATGAAAGAATCTTAACCTCAATTATAAAGTTCTTTTCTTTTTTTTTTGGTACTGGGAATTGAAAATAGGGGCATTCTATTTTTGAGCTGAACCACCAGCCCTTTAAAATTTTTTTATTTTGAAATAAGGTCTCACTAAGTGGCTGAGGTTGGCTTTAGACTGTGATCCTCCTATCTCAGTCTCCTAAATACTGGGATTACAGGCATGAGTCACTGTGCCCACCTAAGGTCTAATTGTTATATAACCTTGAACAAGATAGCTGATGCCAGATTTTTAGTAAACTATGACTTTATAAATCTCAGTAAACTGATTACATATCACAGTCAATAAAGATGTAGATACAGCCAGGCGTGGTGGCGCACGCTTAGGAGACCCTGTTTCCAAATATAAAAATGTAAAAAGAGGTCTGGGAGTGTAGCGCGGAGGTAGAAGGGCTTCCAGGAACCCCAGTACCACCAAAAAATAAAAAAATAAAAAAATGTAGATACAGTTTGTAATAGTTTATAAAAACCCTGCTACATCTGATGAAATAATAGTTTTTAATTTAGGAAACAAGTATTTTATTTTTAGCATTAAACATGTATTTTATTTTTAGTATTAAACACTTCTGTTATTGAAATACTGGTCAATGAAGTGAATTTTTGCGGTGAAAGTTAAAAATTGCTTCTCAAAGAATAAAATGTGTTCTTCCACTATTCCTGTGACCAGGGTTTTATAGCCAGGCTCACAAGTCAGAAACAGAGGGTAAATACTACTGTATAATTACACATAGAAAAGCAGTAAATGGAGAAAAATCCAGTTTTGTATATATTCCCTGAGGAATTCTACTAGAGTAAGTCTAAATTTAGTACTGCAAATGTGGATCAGCTACTTTGTATTTCTTTAAAGGTGAAATCCCATGGGCTAAATTGTCACAGTTCAGAGTACACCTGTCCGAAGCTTCACTTATAAAAGATGTCTTTAAAAGCTTGTCAAAATTACCATGGATTTTCCATATAATATGTATAGGCATTTTTTACAGGAATGAAATTCTCTAAGGAGAAAAAATGAAACCCAATACCAGATTCAAGTCTGTTAAGTACTGAATGCACTAAAAAGGGTTACCAAATGTCTGCATAGGAGAAATGGTAGAAAAATTTAACAATTGACAAAGTTTTAACAGAGCTATGGAATAAATTAGTCACAGATAAAATCCCAGAAAGGACATCAGAAGACCCACA
The DNA here is from genome assembly GCF_963383645.1 of Muscardinus avellanarius. NCBI lineage: Eukaryota > Metazoa > Chordata > Mammalia > Rodentia > Gliridae > Muscardinus > Muscardinus avellanarius. Next base: position 40,386,995 of record NC_137789.1, read on the forward strand.
AATATTTATGGAATGAACAAAAGCTATATGAAGAAGTTCACATATGTCCAATGACAAGGATTCAGCCTTTCTCAAGTAAAGGATTAAAATTTTAATACTTCTAATTCAAAATACTACAAAAGAAATCCAGCTTTGAATATTTTAAAATTCTTGTAACAATTTCATAATTTTCTCCAAATATGTTGTTATAATGTATAATTCTTTTAAAAAAATTTAGAGTAGGTATTAAAAGCTTTTATGAATTCTTAAATGGCAGTGCAATGATAAAAGCATCCAACATATAATCTTAAATGACTTCCAAACTTATATAATTTTATAAGATTTATATTCAGGTATCTAGCTTGAACAGAGCATTTATCATTTGCACAAGGCAAGTCAGGATCCAAGTAGAGTTGCTAGACACTTTCATTATATACTTATTCAACTTCAATATAAATCTGGCATATGAAAAAACATATAAGAAAATAATATGTAATTGTCTTAAAATACTAAAATCAGAATTTCCCAGTAAAATTTATATGTTAATTTGAGTATGAATATTCAAGGTCTTTTTTTTTTTTTTGGGTGGTGGTACTGGGGTTCCTGGAAGGCCTTCTACCTCCAGGCTACATTCCCAGACCTATTTTATATTTCTGAAACAGGGTCTTATACCAGCACGGCTGGCTTCGAACCTGCCCGATCCTCCTGTCTCCGCCTCCCAAGCACGGGGATTACAAGCGTGTGCCACCACGCCTAGCTCAAGGTCTTTTAAAAAGAGAAAAATATAACAAAAATTTTTTAACATATCTCCTTTTTTATAATTTTTGAAATAGAACTAGAATACTAAGCAGCTAAGGAAAACGAGAAAGATAATATATAAATGTTTATGTTTTACAATGATTCTAAAAATACATCTTGCAAAATAAGAACTACAAAATATACTAATATTATTAATCAGATAAAAATTTGATATTTATATCTGGCCATAGTTTCAGAGCTTGAAAAAGTAAGTAGAAAAATCTTTATGGTGACAATCAAAATCATTAGCTAGTATGGATTCAATGTAGCAATAAACACATTTTGATGAAAATCCTCTATAAATGGTTTGTATGTTCAAAAACCTTTAAGGAGCAAGATACACAAACACTGGGATTTTAAGAATTTTTACTATATTTTACAGTTTTAAGGCTCACCTAAGGTCCATCATAGCTCAGTATATTAAAGTGACTAAATAAAAATGCACTGCAAGTGGCATTTTTTCAATCTAACATAACAAACAACAATGTCAGAAAAAATGAACTAGCACTAAAATTAAAAAGGCAACAAAATGTGAATGTGAAACTTCAAAAATTAAGTTTTAAACTTAATGTTACATACTAGTTATAAGTTCATTAACCTCATAATAGTCTGTCTTAAAGAAACTCAGAAACAGGGTAAAGAGCATAGATAATGGGAACTAAGAGTTGGGATCTGTCAGTTATTTTATGCATGACCCAGAATAAATTGCTGAATATCTAATGACCCAATACTTTATCTCCAAAGTATAGATAATAGTCATAATGCCTAACTCTTCAGATTTTCTACGAATCAACTGAGATGTAAGCATGACATTGAAAGCCTGAAGCCGAATCTTTGCCATAGAGAAAGCACTCAATAGCTGTCAACTATGGCTACACACTAGTAACACAACATTGTCTGGAAGGTAGGTCAGCCACTTCTATACATGTCCAAAAGAAATAGGACATTACTTCTAAGTAAAATGGCTACAAAAGCCGGGCATGGTAGTGCATGCTTGATTACCCAGCATTCCAGAGGCTGAGACTGGAGGATCAGTTTGTGAACAGGCTCAGCTACTTAGTGAGGGCCAATTTCAAAATAAAAATAAAAAACAGGGTAGGGGGTGTAGCTCGGAAGTTGAATGCCCTTGAGTTCTATCCTCAGTATTGCAAAAAAAAAAAAAAAAAGGCTGCAAATGACTTCAAAAGGGGTACAGGACTTAATAAATTAAAAAGAATGTGGAAGACCAAAGGCAAAAACATTTTAAGAACCTATCACTCCATCATGTGAAAACCTGAATTAGAAGAACTAGAAGAAAGCTTTACTCCAGTAGGATGAACATGTGTGTATACCAGTAGAGTCACAAAGAGGAACAAAAGAAACATTATTGGGGTAAAATAATATTTAATTTAAGCAGGTATCTTATGTAAAGAAGGAATTAGTTATTATTTGAAGTACAGGATGAAGTCATATCAGGGATATTGCATGTTGAGGTAAAACAAAGGAATTTTATGTTGATAAAAACTGAACACCAAGCCGGGCGTGGTGGCGCACACTTGTAATCCCCGCGCTTGAGAGGCTGAGACAGGAGGATCGCACAGGTTCAAAGCCACCATCAGCTACTTAGTGAGGCTTTTACCAAATTAGTGACACCCTGTTTCCAAAAAAAAAAAAAAAATATATATATATATATATATATGTAAACAGGTCTGGGAGTATAGCCCGGAGGTAGAAAGCCTCTGGGTTCCACCCCCAGTGCCATTGGGGAAAAAAAAAAAAAAAAACGAACACCATGATAGATATCAAGTAGAGAGGTAATATCACAAGATGTTTCAGAGGGGTACATTAAAATCTAAATTCCTATATCATATGAATTCACACAGCAGTGTTGAATTGTGAATCTCTTGGCATGTATAAGTCAACTGATAACACTTTAGAGAGAATAATTTCTACTTTCTATTAATGCTAATATAATGGCTCCTTATGGACTTCTCTGTTAGCTGTACCATTGAAGGAAACAACTAACTTTTAACTTTATATTTTATCATGTAAATGTTCTGATGTCTGGAAAGTTTGGATTACAAAATATTAAATAAGAGTTAAAAATAAGAAAAGGAACCCTCTTATTTTTCTGTACTGGTGACTTAATCCAGACACACACTCCCTGCTAGATTCATCCCCAGACCTTTTTATTTTAAAACAAAAAATAAATTGCAGAAGGTCTTGCTAAATTGCCTAAGCTGCCTTGAACCTGCTCTCCTCCTGTGTCAGCCACTCAAGCACTGAGATTACATTCATAAACTACCATTCCCTGCCTTAATGGAACTTTCGTGGAGAATATTTTACTGACTCAAAACCAATGATGATGACACCAGAGGCTGACAATACTGAGTTAAAACAAAAGTCAGTTGTAGAACACCATTTAGAGTAGAAATCCATTATTTAAGCCCTAGAAATACACATAGGTGTACAATGTACACAGAAAAGTGGGCTAAACGAGTATCATTAACAGTGGCTATTGGGTAAGGAGTGGTACTTATTCAGAATAAGTTCTAGAAAGAAGAACTACATTTTCTACTATATAAATTTTGGTATTATTAAGTTTAATAAGTAAATACCATTACTTTCATTAAAAACTGTATATATTAGAAAGATTAATAGATTAAAGACTGCTTTCAAAAAGGTATCATTCTACTTACGAATTTATACATTTAAACTGTCATCACTTTAACTTTTCTTATATTTTTTGGAAAAACTGTGATTTTATTATTTGAATAAAATGGGTGGATGCTTTTCTTATTTATCTATCCTTTTGAAAGATTTTCTGGAGATTGAAGCCAGAGCCATACTCATGTTAAACAACTATACTACTGGTAAACTACTCTCTAGCTTTATTATTTTTTAAATTTAATTTTATTTTATTTTTGCGGTACTGGGGATGAAACCCAGGGGTATTCTCCCTCTGAGCTACACCCTTAGTCCTATTTTTCATTCTTTATTTTGAAACAGGGAATCACTGAGTTGCAAAGGGTCTCACTAAATAGCTGAGGCTGTCCTCAAACCGTGATCCTCCTGTTTCAGCCTTCCAAATGCTGGGAATACAAGTGTGTGCCACACCACGCCCGGCTCTGAATCCTTTAGTTTGAAAATTAAAAGACAAAAAAAAAAAAAAAACCTTCAAGATAAATTTGAAATAACATTTTTTTTTTTTTTTTTTTGGTGATACTGGGGTTTCTGGAAACCCTTCTACCTCCGGGTTATACTCTCAGACACCTATTTTTTGTATTTTATTTGGAAACAGGGTCTCTTAAGCCAGTGCGGCTGGCTTTGAACCTGCGCGATCCTCCTGTCTCCACCTCCCAAGCACGGGGATTACAAGCGTGCGCCACCACGCTCGGCGTATAACATAAATTTTTAAAAACAGACTTTAAGCACTTTGAACAAAGACTATTAAAATGTAAATAAAGTGATTTAACTTAAATATATGATGGATATTTCATGTTAATGCTATTCCCTCCACTTTTAATAGTTCATATCAATAGTTTAATAGTTCATGTTAATGCTTTTCATAGTTCATGTTAATAGATTAATAGTTCATGTTAATGCTCCTATCCCATACTTTAATTGGTGCATTACAGTCTCGTATTATAATGTAGTTCACGGTGATAGTGACATACATGCAACAGCACTTGGTGGACTTCCCCCTGGCTTCCTCCCTGACCTTTCCCATACAGGATATTGAAACCGGCTTTAGTACTCTCACATGTGTACATACTGTCAGTGGAAGCGATTTCTTCATAAATTCTACCTCTTTTATCCCATCCTTTCTTAGACCACCTTTCACTGGAGTTTTTCCTCCATTATCCAAGGTCCCTCTTATATCCTGATTACTCTCTAGCTTCCATATATGAGACATGACCCTTCACTTTCTGTGACTGGCTAGGCAGCTACAGTGGAACCCATTAAGTCCTTGAGTTACAAACCATCCCAGCATGAGCCTTTGTGGCTGTAGAGACTTCTGTGGCAACTTCACTACTTTTGAGATTATAGATTTCAAGACAAACCTTAGCAATTTATTGAGACTCTCAGCAACTTATAAAGACATTGTTTCAAAACAAAAAGCTAAAAAGTAAAAAAGCCTGGGAGTATAGCTCAGAGGTAGAATGTCTTTGGGTTCAATTCCCACCTACACACACACACACACACACACACACACACACACACACACACACACGAAAATTGGAATAGAATTATAGAATTGAAGAACATTTTTTTCACTTTTTCTATTCCTCACTGTGAAAACTGCAAATCTAGATGGAGCTTTGGAATCAGTCTTTCCTCTTAAAATAACTTCAGCATATGTAGGACTGAATGCAATCAGACATTTATCAATGAAAATGGAGTCAGAAAAAAAGTTTAGAGGAAAAATTTCATCTAGTAGAAAATATGTATTTACCATTAAATGTGTCAAGTACAATGTAGGCACTCAATAAATATCTTCAATAACTGAAAGAATTAATCAATGTATATTTATTAAGTAAAGAAATAAAAGAGTTCACTCAAGTTTGCATGCAAAGGAATGGGATAAATTCTCAAAAATCTCTATTGTTTTACTAACTGGTATGTGACTAATTTATTTCTCAGACTAAAAACTACCTTTAGAAAAAGCACAACATTAAAAATCAAGTTATACTTCTTATAATATTCAGGACTACAGATAAAGGTTTTAAGATACAAAAGAAATAGAAATAATGAGTCCAACATAATTTTCTGATAGTATTTACAGCATATAACAGCTCAAAGTTGTGACCAAACCTTTCATTAAATAGTAAAACCTGTTTTCATTACTTAATAGAAACAACTATAAATACTAAGTTAATGAGGTGTAGATGATGTGCCAGCATACTGTATAAAGCAGTTTCTAAAAATTTTATAAATCATTTAAGTATAATCAGATTTACTAGATTTTTAATATGCTTATGTTATCAACATCTTTAAGCATTTAAATCATACTTGTTTATAATTTTTATTTTAATTTCTTTAAATTAGTCTATGAAGGAACACTGTCAATATAGGTAAATTTTCAAAATCTGCCATGATAACCTTTTCTCTTTAATGGTCTATTTTCTTCTCTTTCAGCTTGAGATGCAAACCTGAATAATTTCTCAGGGAAAGGAATTATGAAAGATAAAAGAAAAACTATCGGGCCAGATTATCTTTGGAATTATGGCCCAAGTTGTATATGGTTGAATATGTCACAGAATAGGAAAATCTCAGATTGAGATGAAATGAAATCAAGATCATCTGCTACATGAGTTGGCAACTGCAACTGGGTAGACTGGCAGACAGAAAGTAGAGGGTTAAGGGAAGACCAGATGATTACATATACCTCACTAAGACTACATGAAGACTGAATAAATAACATGTTATTATGTTCTGTTTTCTACTGGATCCCATGTTTTTGGGAGTAATAAAATACAAATTCCCATGGAGGATAGTTAACAGAAGTGTTTTATCATTTTAAATTTCCTCAGTCATAGATTCCCAAAATAAGAACAATGAATTAGAAAGGTGTCAAAACTGTGATGTTTAATGAAAAAGAATCGACAAAGGGCAACCTTATTAGGGATTAGGAAAGTCTAGGAATGATGATATTAAAAATTTTTCACCAGCCAGGCATGGTGGTGCACACTTGTAATTCTAGCGCTTGGGAGGCTGAGACAGGAGGATCACACAGGTTCAAAGCCAGCCTCAGCAACTTAGTGAGATCCTGTTTCCAAATAAAGTATAAAAAATAGGTCTGGGAGTATATCCTTGAGATAGAAAAGATCCTGGGTTCCACCCCCAGTACCACACACACACAAAAATTTCCCCATAAAATTTTCCATAATTTTGAATCTTTAGCATTAAAATTTTAGCATCAATTTAAATTACATTTAAAAAAAATCTTTTATGTTCACAACACAGTTCTGAGGCCAGTGCACGGAAATATAGTGAGACCCTGTTTCAAAAGAAAACATAAAAAAATAGGGGTATAATTTGGAGGTAGAATGCATCTAGGCTTAATACCCAGTATAAGAAAGAAAGAGAGGGAGGGAGGGAAAGTGTAGAAGAATCCTATGTAAAAGGTTGGAAACTATTGGTCTAAACCTTTGCTTACTACATGAGGTGTTATTTTTAAAGCAGAACATTAGTATTACTTAGCATTAGGATCATAACCCATCATCTAGTCACTTGTTGGAAATGTAGAATTTCAGGCCTCATTCCAGATCTCTTAACTCAAAATCTGTATTTTTTCTTTTTTTTTTTTTGCTTTCTTTTTTAAATTTCAAAATCTACATTGTTAACAAGATTCCCAGGTGACTTCTATGCACAGTAAATTTAAGAAGCACTGGTTTAGACTAGATTTAAGTTTTTGTATTTCATATCTGAGATAATGGGACATCACATCAACCTCTGCTGTATCAGTGATGGGAGCTCACTGCCAAATTTTCAGAAATAAGATGGTGATCTCCACTTGCCCAAGTCTAAACCAAATCCTCCTATAGTTTTCCTTCTCACTTAATTTTATATTTTCCATGGCCTAGATTATACCACTGGATTACCCTTCTCTTCTTTATCTTAAACTCAGTGTGGGATTCATTTGCTAATTCTCTTGGCTTTTCCTATAGAATCAGACCACTTCTCACTTCCACAGTCACTCAGCTGGGCAAAACTCTCATTATGTTACTGTATTAGTACAAAGCCTGCCTTCACCTGCCCCAGTCCATTCTTCACATGTCTGCCTAAGTAATCTATTTAAATATACATAGGATCATGTCACTTCTCTGCTCAAACTCTCTTAGGATTTTCTATTTGCTAAGAAAACCAATCCTACAATACAAAATTTCATATCGTATATTCAGTTAACTGAGGTAGCAAAAATCCTTAATATGTTTCCTTTAGACTTCAATATCATATGATTCCCTTTGCTTTTGAATGTATAGTATTTTTAAAATAACTTATTTTGTAAAATATGCATCTTTAGTCCCTATTGGTGATCCCTCATTTCTTTTTGTAGGTATTCAGTAAACACCAAGCATTAATTAAAAATTTTAGGTTTAGAGATGATTTCCCCCCTACATCCTACATTCATGATTCTTTCAAATAGCCAATGTCCTCACAATGACCTACATGGTTTCTCTAAAGTGTCTCTTTCCTCACAGCCTACTAAATTTTCTAGACATACAGTGCTTCATCCATCACTGGCTTCTTTAATATTATCTATCTATCTATCTATCTATCCATCCATCCATCCATCCATCTTTTTCTTTTTGTTGGTACTGAAGATTGATCCCAGGGGCATTCTATCTCTGACTTATTACCCCAGTCCTTTTTTATTTTTTATTTTGAAACATGACCTTGCTAAGTTATTGCACACTGGCCTCCAACTTGAGATCCTACTGTCTCAGCTTCCCAAGTACTGGGATTATAAACCATCACATCTAATTTATTTGTTTGTTTTTTGGTGGTTTCACTCTAGGATTCTTGTGCTTTCTCAGTGAGGTGTCCTCTGACTATGCCATCCTTCTCATCTCTAACATTTCACTTCCTATTTCCTTCTCTGCTTTGATGCCGACATAGCTCTTACTACATTCTAACAGAGCACACAACTTACTTATTTTTAATTTTTAATTCTCTCTCTCCCTCATTATAAGTTCCAAGAGAACAGAGATTTTTTTTTGTCTTGTTTAATGAAATATGCCCAATATACAGAAAAGTGCCTGAACAAATGAATTTTAATAAACAAAATCCCAGTAAATCATCCCAATAAATGAGTGTTAAAAGAATAAATAATGAATGGCTCCATTAATTATTAGACTCTTAGAAATTGAAAAATCTTCATTCTATTAGTGTCACTGTAAATCCACTGATATATAAATCCTAGGTCTGTCTTAAGTTTGAAAGGACTAAAACTGCTCCCTATCACACACAAATAAGCCAATAATTGGGAGAATAGTATCATATCTTTTAGGAGTTTATTTTTCTTAAAGTTTAAGATTGTCAATTATTTCAGTCTTATTACTGTTCCTTCGAAGGTAGTCTAATATTTTTAAGTGGCTGTGCTTCAGATTTTTTTTTAAACAAACTGTTGTTGTTTATTAAAGATAAAAGCTCCCCTCTGCTGTCAGAGCACTGCCTTAGGCCTTGATGATCTGTTGGAGGAGGCATATGTGGCTGCCTCTTCTCTTTCCTCCCTCAGCCTCTTCTCTCAGCTTCTCAGGGAAGTATCTCTTTGGTTTTCAGCAACTGGGCTATGTCATGCCCAGCTGTAATTTTCTTTGCATTTGTTTTCTTTAGGTTGAAAATAAGGTAAAAGGCTTCTTGAGTTTCTGATTAATAACCTTTAATTTTGGAAAACATCAAGAGATTCATCTGTTTCTTTTGTTTTATTAATTCTCACTTCTTTTATTCATTATACATGTTAGATTTTTTGATAGTGCCTGACATGTTTTTCAGTTTGTTCTCTTTTCTTTTTCCATTCCTTTTTTCCTTTCTATGCTTCCATTTGGAAAGTTTCTATGCAGCTACATTCACATTTACTCATCTTCTTCTATGACCACCTACAGTTAAATCTCCACAAAAAGTTCTTAATTTCAGGGACTGCATTTGTTTTTTTTGGTTCAGAATATTTAAGAAGTACAGCTTATATCTCTGAAATCCATTTTTTGGCATTAAAAATTGGTAACAATTCTTTCAAACAGCTGTCTACTGATTATAATATCTAAGTCATCCATTGATCTTTTTCTTTTATCTAGTATGATAATGGGTGACATTCTGCAGCTTCTTTGATATCATTCCTTTTCCATTATATATCACACACAATGTATAAATAGATTTAAGGACAGTAAAGTCAACATTATTTTCCCCCAAAAGAAAACATACCTTTTCCTGTTAGGCAGGTTAGCTAAAGGGTAGATCAACTTAATGAATCAGGAATCTAGCTGTGTTGGTATTGGTTTGCAACATTACTTGTACACAATTCAGCTTTGTTTTCAAATGTCTCAAGAACCAGATATAACGTGCTTATGTAGGCTTTTCCCTATAGTATAGCACCGCTGAATGGAAATATAAGCCAAACCACAAATGATAGATGATAGTTTATAAATCAAAATTTGCAAGTAGTAGAAAAAGAGTAAGTGAAAAAGTTGTAGTGATAAATACATTTAACTCAATACACTCTAATTGCAACATACAGCTAACATAAAGAATATTAATCAGAAGTTTTACTTTTTTATACATTTTCAAAATCTCATTCATATTTTATACTTAAAATATCTTAATTTTGACTAGTCACTTTTAAAGGCAGAAAATTGTCACATGGGGCTAGCAGCCACTGTGACATATATCTCTATCTATATATATATATATGTGTATATATACACATATATGTACATATATACATATATATACATACATATATACATACATATATACACACACACACACACACACACACACACACACACACACACATATACATATATATAAACTTTTGCAAAACTCCATTTCCTCTTGCCAGCACTCAGTCCCAAAGAAAGCACTATGGAAGACTGGTTGTATGTTTAAGGCACTTTCAGATTCCCATTTGTTGCTTTAGCCCCCATGATGGATAAATGTCTTCTGGCTTCTCCTTTTCCCCCCAGCAAACCCCCACTGTGTATACCCAGATAAGACAAATACTAGGGTAGCTGAAATATCCAGCATCTTCTTACCTAGAAAGTAAAATTCCCTCTCTGGACCTCTTTGTGAGGTCAATTTCTGACATTTTCCTCAAATCCGCCTTATTGAGATACAACTGACATTTCCTACAATTTACCCTTTTGAGGAAGCTTTCTGTGTGCTCTCACAGTACTCACTATGCATCACTCATGCATCTCATTTGGCATACTAATATCTAATTTCAGAACACTTTCCTCACCCCTTTATCCACTAACAGTCATTCTCTTCTTACCCCCTCTCCAGCTCTTAGTAAGCACTGGTCTACTCTCTGTCTCTGAGTTTGTCTATTCTGGACATTTCATATAAATAGACTCATGTAAAGTAGCTTTGTTGGTTATTTTTAATTTGAATTTCCTTTTCTTTTTTAATAATTACATTCATGCACTGTAATTATACATCCTGTGAGATTCAAAGTGATTGCTTTATTCACACCTTACATGGTGTGTTTCCATCTGCATCCCACCCCACTATCCTTCTCCTGCCTCCTAGTATTGCTAGTGAGATTGGTAGTAATAACTTTATATATGAACACAACATTATTTGATTTTTTTCCCTCAATATTCATTTTCTCTCTCTTATCATCCCTTCCCCAGTCCCCGTCCAGAATTCTACTGGCCTCTCTGCTCATGTTTCTGAAATCCCTTTCCTATTTTTCTCTCTAGTTTCCATATATAAGAAAAAAAAAATGAACCTTGACCTTCTGAGACTGGCTGATCTCACTTACCATAATAGCCTGTAGTTCTATTCATTTTCCTAGAGATAACATAATTTTTATTCTTTCTGATTGAGGAAAACTCCACTGTGTATATAAACCACATTTTTTTATCCATTCATCTGTTGATAGACACTTAGGTTGGCTCCATAATTTGGCTATTGTGAATTGTGTTACTGTAAACATAGGTACATATGTATCACTAGAGTATTCTGAATTTGATTATTTGGAAAAAATATGGAGAAGAGGTGTAACTGGGCCATATGGTGGTTCCATTCCTAGTCCTGTGAAGAACCTCCATACTGATTTCCACAGTAGTTGTAATAATTTACAAGTCTACCAAGCATGTAGAAGGGTTCCTATTTCCCCACATCCTTATCAGCATTTATTATTGTTTATTCTTAACATTGCCATTCTAACTGGAGTTAGATGGAATCTCAATCCACTTTTGATTTGTACTTCCCTGTCTGCTAGGCATATTGAACATTGTTTCATATATTTGTTGGCCTTGCTTAAAGGCGTCTTAATGAGGAAGTGTCTGCCAGTGCCAAAGTGGTCTTTGAAGTTTGACATTTTCGCTTTGCATTATGACACCAAGGTTAAGACATGTTATAGCATATGCCATCCTTTGGTTCTTGTTTATGACAGAACAACATCTGATTATGAGTTTATCACATTTACTTATTCATTCATCAGTTTATGAGTCTTTGGGTTGTTGCTGAAACTTTTGGCTATTATGAATAGTGCTGATATGAATATTGTGTAAGCATGTTTTTAAACCTCTTGGGGCGGGTGTGTTGGCACACACTTGTAATCCCCGCACTTGGGAGGCTGAGACAGGAGGATCGCATGGGTTCGAAGACCGCCTCGGCTACTTAGTGAGGCTTTCGGCAACTTAGCGAGACCCTGTTTCCAAATAAAATATAGAAAAGAAGGGTCTGGGACTATAGCTTGGAGGTAGAAAGCCTCTGGGTTCCACCCCCAGTACCACCAAAAACAAAAATAAAAACAAAAACAAAACCTCTTGGATACATACCCAGAAGTGAAATGCTACATTATATAGTAATCCCTCCTGTCTTAGCCTCCCAAATACTGAGATTACAGGTGTGTACCACAGTACCTGGTCAGGCTTCACTTTCCTAGCAGAGAAGGTGCAAAAGCAGGACAAAGGTTTGTAATTCTGATAAAGTCTAATTTATCTAGTTTTCCCTTTATGTCTTGTACTTTAGATGCCAGAGTTAAGAAAATATTATCTAATCATTATGATAAACATTTACTCTTATAATTGTTCTGTTAAGTTTCAGAATTCTGACTTAGATTTAGTTCTCTATGTCTGAGTTAATTTCTTTGTATGATATGAAGCAGGGGTATAACTTCACGTTGATATTCAGTAGTAAAAGGATGATTTGTTAAAGTTTATTTTTCATCACTAAATTATCTTGGCATAGCTATCAAAAACCAACAAATGGTAAATGTGATAGTTTATTTCTCAAATTTTCCCAACTCCCAGTTCTATTCATAGATCAATATGGATATCTTTCTGCCTGGGCCACACTGTTTTGATTTCTGTTGCTTTGTCATATTATTAAAAATCAGAAAGTCTAGCCAGGCTTGGTGGCGCACGCTTGTAATCCCTGCGCTTGGGAGGCGGAGACAGGAGGATCGCGTAGGTTTGAAGCCAGCCTCGCTGGCTTAAGTAAAGAAACCCTGTTTCCAAATAAAAATATAAAATAGGTCTGGGAGTGTAGCCCAGAGGTAGAAGGGGTTCCAGGAATCCCAGTACTACCCCCCCAAAAAATATCAGAAAGTGTGAGTCCTCCAACTTTATTCATTTTTTTGTAATGGGGATTGAACCCAGAGACATTCTACCTTCAAGCTATATCCCTAGAATGTTTTATTTTTTCTTTTTAAAACAGGGTCTCACTAGATTGCTGAGAGCCTTGCTATGTTGCTCAGGCTGTCCTTGAACCTGCAATACTATCTAAACCTCCCAAGCACTGGGATTACAGGTGTGCACCATCACACCTGACTTATTCTTACTTTCCAAGATTGTTTTGATTAATATTACTATTTAAACATTTATTTTTCGCAAATCACCCAATTCCTGTTAGTCTGATTCCTGTTTTCCTGGCCTCTGTAACAACCATTAATCTACTTTCTATTTCCTGGATCTATTTTGGATATTTGATATAATATACAGCCATTTAGCTGTGCATTGTAATCCCAGTACTTGGGAGGCTGAGATAGGAGGACCACAGGTTTGAGGCCAGTCTCAGCAACTTTATAAGACCCAATTACAAGGTTAAAAAATAAATTAGGGCTGAGTATACAGCTCAGAGAAAGAATGCTGCTGGGTTCAATCCCCAGTCCCAAAAGGGGGGAAAAAAAGATAAAAACATATGACCATTTGCATATGCTCTATTCTATGATGTTACTGTCAATGCCATCCTGAGAATAATAAAAGCAGCTCTAGGACGCAGCATCTTTGCTTTATGTACACCTGTTTATTCTAACTGAGCCACTCCTACGCTAATTGTTTGATTCCAGTGGGGTTTCTACTTCTCCTGTTCCTCCTCTGCTGTTGAGGATATAGCATTTCTGGATGTTGAAATATTTTTGATGAACTCCTATGTAAATAGCTTTTGTTAGTTTAGTTGTTTAGAAATGACTTTGAAATGTGAGTGCTCAAGGAAAAACTATTAGATTAAGTATGCCATACAATATCCAGAGTTGTATAATGTTTGACATTCTAGCACATATTGCTAAACTTAGGCTACAGGAGCACTTCAAAGTTACTACACATGCTTACATTTAATTTTGCTTTGGGCAAGTTAGCAGATGGACTCACCCAAGAAGCAATGGGAAAATGGAATAAAAGGAGGTGCTGAGATATATTAAGATGAAAATTAATTTTTTTAGAAAGAAGACCAGTGAGTAAAAGTAGAAAGAAGTGCCAGAAAGAAAGAAATGTAAAGGAACCATCTCACAGAATATATACTGAGTTCTAAACAAGCAAGGACACAATTCATGCAAGAGTGTGAAAGTGAAAAAGGTAGGGGTGAAATGGAGTATCTCAGTGAATCAATGAGTTGATAGTGATAGCAATTTTTAATACGAAATAGATTTTTTCCACCCAAGTAAAATAGACTCATATTAGAGGACCACTTAATCCTGAAGTATAAAAGATAAATGAAAATGTACTTTAAAAATTTCTAAGCATTAGAATTAAATAATTGTCACCCAGTATTGTATCCTACTATAATCCTCTCCTATATTCTAAGGAAGTCAAAGATAGAAGCGATAATCTTGGCTCTGTCTCTGTTAGATACAAATGTCCTTTTAGATTCTCATTTTGCTAATCTGTAAAATACTAAGATTGCTGGATTAGATAATTCGAAATGCCTCCTTCAGCTCTGACATATTAAGAATTTATATAAACTTGGCTGAATAAAAACTTGAGATGAATGCTGCAAGCTACACACACACACACACACACACACACACACTTAATATAAGAAAGAAATCATGATAGACACATCAAAGGAAAAAGTGACTCAAATATCAGAGAAATTTTAGAAATCCTACGTACCAAGAAACTAAAAACAAAATAAAATAGATGTCACCACCAAGGTGGTAATGCATTACCCAAATTAGAAACATTTCCTAGTAGTAATTCTTATTGAAGAACAGTAGAGATTTATTTTTTTTTTAAAGATTGAGACTACAACATTTGAAAAACAGACTACCAAGAAGAGTAAGACACTGTTCATGTGTTTTTCTCTGACTTTTCTCACTTGGTATTATTTGCAACTGTAACTGTTATGTCTGGCAGTAGTGCCAACTTCAGTATGGACAATACAGTATTTTTATCATGTTGATTACACTGTTCATCAGTTTCGTTGTCTCTATATGCTTGGTGTGTTTTGCAAATACTCAGTGACAAAATCCAGAGCATGACATTTGCACAGAAAGTGTTTACTGTGAAATTTCTCTTTAGAAGTTTGCTTTTCTTTACAGCTTTGATCCATATGACATCCAAAGTACCACATTTCAAATAGCAGCTTACACTCAAATTAAGACAGTGCTGCACTTTGATATGACATGACCACAGTAGGATGTGGTAGCTCTTGAGAAGACCTCCTCTTTTTCTGTGATTAGCAATTCAGTTAAATTTAAACTCTACTAAAGTTTTCCAAACTATGCTTCTTCAGTTTTATGGTGACTTGGTACTTATATTCTGTTATTCATCAACACTTCACAGAAATACTTGATTTGTCTGAATGAATTTAAAAACCCACAACTGAAGAAAATCAGAAAAACCTGGTTTTAAATATCAAAAGATCCTGAATGAAAAGTATTTCTACAGGCCACACTAAGCAAGTTTTATTGATCACCATGCTTCTTTGCAGAAAGAAATTGTTGCAAGATTGAACATAAGAAAATAAACTTACTGGTAAATATCTTTCCTGAGGACAGATCTGCCAAGGGGATTGTCAGCCTGGGGAGCCATTGCAACAGAACCAATCTTCAGAACCATGGTGTCTTCTTTTGCTGCTTGATTAACTGCAACAAAAGAGACATACACTGTACATCTGTGCATAACTGTATATATAATGAGACATATCTAAAAGAATGGTATTGGAGACACATTAAGACAAGATCAAAAAATGAGAAACAACAAAAGGAAAAAATGGTGTGTCAGATAGAAATATTTGATGTTTTTCATAATTCTATTTCCTTCAAGTTTCATTGAGGAGTTTGGGTTAAGATACACAATTAAAATAGCAATGATAACACAAAGAGCCTCACTAACATTAAAATACATATTAAGTACAGAAGTAGTAAAGAAGCCATATATTCAAGAATTTTATAATCTTATACTACTACATTTATCCCTCAGGTGATTTTTAGTCCTGAGTTTTCAACAGTCCATTGTTGTCTATAAATATATTAAAGGATATCAATTGTGTCAGTAACAAATTCTCAAAGCCATTTGAACTTACATGACTAATAATAATTAAATACAAAATACACTCACATACACACATTTAAAAAACAGCACTTTAAGCTCTAAAGTGTCAGATAATCCAAAAGAAATATGATGATTGCAATGTCAAAGACAGAAAAGAGCAACTAATTATTTAACAGAAAATATCAACTTATATTTGAGACACTTTTAATTTAGTAACTTCTTTTTTTTATTTACATTTATTTATTTTTATTGGTGCACTGTATTCATACATCATAGTAGGATACATACTTTTGTAGACATACATGCACACTTTTCCCAGTCAGCCCCCACCCAATCCCCACCCCATTCTCTCCCTATCCCTCCCTCCCATACTTGGCTTAGTAGTTGACATCTAGTATTATGGCAATTTATCTAAAATTAAAAATGATAATCTCACATAACAGATTCATTTGTCTGATACCAAGCTTTTGATGACTTAAAGATAACATTTCAATATTTCTTTTTGCTTTCTTTCTTACCAGAGAATATTTTTTTTCTATTTTTTAGGTGAAGCTATCATATATTTATATATTTATTTTTCAGAAAAAAATCTATCCTAATATGGAATATGGACTCTAGGTACCCAAAACGATCTTGAAAAAGAACAAAGCTAGAAGATATATATTTTCTGATTTCAAACCATATAAAGCTACAATAATTGAAACAGTGTAGTACTATTCTAAAGGCAGATATATAAACCATTGGAGTTAAATAAAAGCCTAGAGCTAAATTCTTCCCTATATTGTCAAGTTATTTTTGACAAGGTTTCCACGAACATTTGGTGGTGGAAATGTTAATCTTTTAACTAAATATTGTTAAAAAATAATAATTACATAGAAAAGAATAAAATTGGACCCTTACCTAATCCCATATACAAATATTAACTCAAAATAGATAATAGACCAAAATATAAATCTTAAGACTATAAACTTTTAGGAGAAAATCTGGGTCATTAAACCTCAAAACATTGAAATTGGCAGTGATTTCTTGGTTATGATTTTTTTTTTTTTTGGTGGTACTGGGGTTCCTGGAAGCCCTTCTACCTCCGGGCTCCACTCCCAGACACCTATTTGTATTTTCATTTGGAAACAGGGTCTCTTAAGCCAGCGCATGTGCCTGGCTTCGAACCTGCGCGATCCTCCTGTCTCTGCCTCCCAAGCGCGGGGATTACAAGCGTGCGCCACCACGCCCGGCTTGGTTATGATTTCAATGGCACAGGCAACAGAGGAGTATACAAACTCCCTAAAAAATAAAAAAAAAATTGTATATCCAAAGACAATGTAAACAGAGTTAACAGTTACTAATAGAATGGGATAAAATATTTCCAAATGCTATATCTGAAGGTATATTAATATTCCAACTAGAAATCCTAGAAATTAACAACAATAAAGGCAAAAAATACCCTTTACAGATAGGTAAAAGACTAACATAAATAATGAATCTCCACAGATAACCAATCTTAGTTGTCTGTTGGATGGAAAATCTTGTTTCTCTAGTTCTGGAGTGTGTTACCTATTTCTTCTTTGTAGTTAATCTCTTTGAGTATTTTCTCTAGTGCTGGTTTTGAAGACATAAATTCCTTCAGTTTCTGTTTGTCATGGAAGCTTCTTATTTCTCCATCTAATTTGATAGAAAGTTTTGCTGGGTAGGAAATTTTTGGCTGGAAGTTGTTTTCTTTCAGAACTGGGAATATGTTACTCCAAGCCCTTCTGGCTCTCATAACTTGGTTTGGGAAGTCTGGAGTGATTCTAATTGGTTTGCCTCTGAATGTCACTTGGCCCTTTGCTTTTGTTGCCTTTAAGATTCTCTGCTTGGCTTCCACATTGGTCATTTTGACAATTATGTGGCGTGGGGATCCTCTTCTCCGATCCTGTCTAAAGGGAGTTCTATAAGTTTCCTGGACCTGTGTATCGGCCTCTTGCTCGATGTCTGGAAAATTTTCTATTACTTCCTTGAAGAGATTGTTGATCCCTTTGGTTTCACTTTCTTTTCCCTCCTCTATTCCAATTATTCTTAGGTTAGCTCTCCTGAAATGGGCCCATATTTCTTCAATATCAGATTCCTGCTTTGGATATTTTTTTCTAGATTAGAAACTATGAGTTCATTTTTGGATTGCTCATCTTCTAAGAGCGAGATTCTGTTCTCCGTGTGTTCTAATCGGTTGTTTGTGCTTTGAATTGAGGCCTTTACTTCATTAATTGCATCCTTTATCTCTTTTTGGCTCTCTCTGAGTTCTTTTCGAAGCACCTCTATTATTTCTACAGTTATTTTCCTGATTTGATCCTCTAGAAATCTCTGATTTTCTGTTTTATCGGGTTCTGATGTTGTGGGGTTGTGGGCATTTATTGCTCCAGTATTATTCCTCTTTCCCATGATTTCGGATGTTTGTGCCTTCTCTGGGTTCTTCCCTTGGGTCACAATGACTTCACTTAAGGTGTTCTGGATCTCGAGTCAGTAGTATCTCAGACCCCACAACTCCTTTACTGGGTTTTATCACAGAGTCTCCAACCCAGAGAGTCGATAGAGGCTGCTTTAGACTGTGGGGGGGGGCCAGGTTCCACGTTCTCTTATGGTGTGATATCTCTGCCACCGCCCCTTCCCCCAATGGGTCAAGTTCCAGGGAGTACAGTACTGGGATTTCTCCTCTGTGGCCTGCAATTTGACTCACTGTTCTTGAGTACGCAGATGTAGCTGTACTGGCCTCGCTGAATTCGGTGCTGCTGCCGCCGGTGGCAATATGGTGCCGCTGCTACGCCCTCGGCTGTGGGGCTGGTGTTTTTCTTCTTGGTTTTGATTTCCACTCTGAATCTGTGCAGCGTGTGCTGAGCTCAGCCACTGGGAGTTTTAGATGCTCTCTGCGCGGAGAAATCCCGCCTGGCTGTTCCGCAGTGGCTCACCTCGGCTTGCTGTAGCTGTCCTGTGAATTCGCCGGTGCCACCAGCAGTATGGCGCTGCTGCCGCATCTGCCGCGTCCTCGGGCGTGAGGCCGGTTATCTCCTCTGTGGCTCTATTCTCAGTCCGCTTTCTCTCTGGAGCCTGGTGATTTTTTGTTTCACTGGTGATGGTGTTTTCTGGCTATGAAAGGCGCTGATTTTGTGGTAATGGAGATTGGTTGTAAGCGGGGCTCTTAAGCCCCGCTTTTCTTGGTCGCCATCTTCCCAGAAGTCGGAACTAATTTAGTAACTTCTATTGTGTAAATTCTTGAGAAGTAGGAAACTCCTATCTGTTTAAAAGTTCTCCCTCCTAATGAAGCCTAAAAGCAATGTAAGTAATCTCAGAATAAAGTAAAAGGATATGTGAGTTCTAAGAATATACAAGTTCTAATTCATTGTTTAGAATAATACAATTTTAAGACATGTGTTCACATCTCATGAAATTCAATACTTTTGCTATAATTCACCAGCTAATTAAATATATTTTCTAAGGATTATCTGGGATGGGCAGGAGTTCTTAATGGTACTACTCATTAAATTTTACTCTCTATTTTCTAACAGATATTTCTACTGTAGTAGCATTTAAACATTGTTTAAAATTTGTTAATGTGTAACTTCCAAAGTGTTTTAAAATATACTTTTATTAGTGCATTCTAATTACATATCATAATGAGGTTCAGAGTGAAAACAAACATTTTAAAACTTATAATTTCTCTCAAGGAGCTATCATCTGTCACAAATAGAACAGAAAAGGTCTGGCTGCAAGACTTGAGAAATATCCTGAACAGAACATGCCTACAAAGGCGTACAATCCATATTTCCCAAACTGTGGTGCCCAAAGAATGCAAAAGCTAGGAGATTATTTCCAGCTGCTTTAGCAGTACACTTGGTATGGTCTGATTTAGATTAAGCCAAGACAACAAAGTTAGAATTAAGAAAATCAGAAAGAGCAAGAAGATAGTGAAAGAAAGTAAATAGTGAGGGAAAGAAGGAGCAAGAATAAGATGATGATAGAGTGGAGTAAGGAAAATGGCAGAGAGGTGGGAGGACAGTAAAAGATAGAAAAAGAAATGACCTATCAAAATAAACATTAGCATGTGGATGCCACAGTAAAGATAATACTTTTAAATGCCCATTTGCAAAAAAGATCAAACAAAACTACTTCTCCTTGCAGCTGTAGCATTTGCAAATGACTAGAGGTTTGGCTTGATTATAGGTCCTTATACTACGAACACTGTTTACATTTCACAGATCTTGCATTTTATGCCAAGCTTATCAAATAGTTCCATGTGGGTAGAAACCTCTGATTAAGCAGCAGGCATCAATTAAATCAATAAATAGTAAGCCTGGAGAATAGACTATACCACAAAAGTGCAATTAGTGTATTTGCTAACTGTTCTTCCAGGCTACAGATACTACCCACCATCTGAAAGTCTGAACTGTAATAGAAACACTACAGTAAATGAGATACATATGGAGAAAAATGACGTACTGGTGTTATATACAAAGCCAGATCCAAGAACAGAATTCTGTTTCTGTTAGAGCCAACAGTGTTCTCAGTAGATGATACTATGAAGTTAGAATAAAATATGTATATGTATAAAAGCACTTAATGGAGATCATTTATAAACTAGATGAAAATAATTAATTTTATTATAAAAGTATTTGGCTTATCAAAATATTTCACTGACATATATAAGCAAGAATAATAAAATATGTATTTATACAAGAAAGTGCCTTGAGTCATTTCTTCAGTTACTTAATAACTGGAAAAAAACAAGCTTCCCTTTTTGGGTTTATTTCACCTGCATTTAATAGCTGGGCCATATGAGGAAATGTTCCCTCTTAAAGCATTTTCAGCATGAAAATGAATGCCTTCCTTCTTTAACTGTATTTTTAAAAACTGAGCCTCATGAGGAACTATTCACCCAAGAAGACTCATACTAGACTCTAAAAAACAGTCTTCTCTTCTGAAATAAAAAGGTTAAGCTGGAAGTAAAACACCTGTGGATTCAGGTGGGTTTTTTTTTTTGTTTGTTTTGTTTTTGTTTTCAGATCTGGGAATGGAACCCAGTGACATTCGAGCTACATCCCTTGCCCTGTTTTTTATTCTTTATTTTGAAACACGGTCTCACTAAGTTGCAGAGGGCCTCACTAAATCGCTGAGGTTGTCCAGGAACCAGGATCCTCCAGTCTCAGCCTCCCAAATGCTGGAATTACAAGCGTGTGCCACCACATCTGGCTTCAGAATCTTAACGTTAATTGCACATAAGGTAAACAACCTTTGGATTTCAATATCCCCTCTCTAAATTAAAAATTAGAATGTTAAAATATTTTGTCATTAATAAAAACTTATTTAAATATACTCTTATCATTAACTAAAACTTTGTTACATACGTTTTATATTAATGTACTAATAATTTTAAATCTGAAAGATTTTATCCTTTTAGAGATCCATAAAATATGTATATGTATGTGAATGTTTGAGTGTATATGAAAAAAAAAAAAAGGTTATAAACAACTCTGAAATTCTGAGCTTGGATCAACAACCTAAAGTTTAAATAAAGAATACAATGTTCGTGTTGATGCAATATCAGATAATATAAGATCTTATTGTTTATGACTAATCTTTTCAGTCAAACATGAAATAAACTTAGCCAGGCGTTGTGGGGCATGTTTGTAATCCCAGCCTTTGGGAGGCTGAGACAGGAGGATCGCGGTTCGCTACTAGCCTCAGCTACTTATTGAGTCCTTTTGCAACTCAGTGAGACCCTGTTTCAAACTAAAGAATAAAAAATAGGGCTGAGGGATAGCTCAGATGTAGAATCCCCCTGGGTTTCATCCCCAGTACAGCAAAAGGAGAAAAAAATGAAATAAAAAGTGTTTTGGAGCTGGGCGTGGTGGTGCATGCTTGTAATCCCGGCGCTTGGGAGGTGGAGACAGCAGGATCACACAGGTTCGAAGCCAGCCATGCTGGCTTAAAAGACCCTGTTTCCAAATAAAAATATAAAAATAGGTCTGGGAGTGTATCCCAGAAATTGCCACTGTGTAATGTTATAATTTTGTAAAGCCATGCCTGTTAAGACAGTCCTATACAAAGCAATTAACAAAAAGTTTTAACTAGTTACTGCCATGTTAGAACTTAAGGACAGAAAATAAGTTTCACTGTATGTGTAATCTAATGAACATTATGTATATTAAGGGGATATGAGTTTATGAATCATGCCTGACATGGACTGCTCATTGCTAAAGCACAAATTGCTCTTTGTTATTTTATAATATATTTCCTGTGAGAAGTATAATATAGCAAAAAGTACTATATATATTTTTTTTGGGGGGAACTGAGGATTGAACCCAGGGTCATTCTGCCTCTGAGCTATACCCCCAGGCATATTTTCTTATTCTTTATTAAGACAACTTATATAATACATTCTCTTTTTTTTTTTGTTGGTACTGGGGTTCCTGGAAGCCCTTCTACCTCCGGGCTACGCTCCCAGACCTATTTTATATTTTTGAAACAGGGTCTCTTACGCCAGCGCGGCTGGCTTCGAACCTGCGCGATCCTCCTGTCTCCGCCTCCCAAGCAGGGGGATTACAAGAGTGTGCCACCACGCCCGGCTACATTCTCATTTTAATTAATCTTATAAAACTATTATCCAAACAAACTTCCTTTTAAAGACTTTCTAGATTAAAATTCTCTGGACTTGATCTTACTAATCATTTAAGTAATAACACTGTATTCTAAAGGAACTTCTGCTTCTATTATGATTTTCTTACATT